>NC_064922.1:626103325-626427075 GCF_023897955.1 Schistocerca gregaria
GTCCAGCATATGGGATATGGGGACGGGCCACCGCAGTCTGCTGGGACACGACGCAAGCGAGTCCTTGTGCCTGAGTCCATCAGGAGAGGTGCGCGCGCACAATGCGCTGCAGTTGGAGCGCAGCACACGTGCCGCACGCGCCCCCCGTCACGTGGTGTGCGAGCGCGTGGCGCAGCCGCCGTGGGACAGCGCGTGAGTCGCCTGCGCGAGATGCCCGCCGCGATACGGCCTATCTGCAGCCTGCATCTCCGCCGGGCAGCTGCCGCCGCCCGCGCAGGTGCCTCTGACGTCACTCTGCACTACCTGCAGCGTGCTGCCGTTGCTCTCGAAGTACACAAGCACGTCACAGTATTCGGGGCCGGGGCCTACGAGAAACACGGGCCCTGCCCCGAACTTGTGACGTCACACTAGCCAGCTTGTCCACCACACTTCGCGATCCTCCGCTTGCCTCCTACTTGTAGTTTCACAGCCCTTCAACCACTTTCCATTGATGCCCTCGACACTTAAAAGAGGACAACGGACCAGGCTGACCATTTTCGTGATGTTCGTTTCCAGGCGCCGCCTGCAACGGTCTGCTCTTTGCCAAAGCCGTCAACAGAGTGTCTGCCCATCTGCGGAGAGTATCATCACTACAGCGATTCCCCATTGGTTTTGTATTTGCTTATATACTTCCCTTACCGCCTCACAAAGCCGAAACTCCACCAAGCAACACTAAATCTCGCTGTAGTTAGTGGTCATTTATGTTTTGAGTCATCAGACCAACAGTTACTGTACTGTACACTTGGACAGATATATCGTACCAAGTGAGCCGGTGCGCCTTCGATTCCAAAGATTTGCTCCCACCTCGTAGACGTGTGGTATTGCTGAACGGTGGAGGCGGGACAACCGTGCCATCGACAGTTAAGTCGGTACGTGGGCCGGCTAGGAGGGAGACGGCGCGTTCAGCCTAGTGCCTTGTCTAAAGTGCTAGCCACTGCTGAATCCTTTCGTTTTGTGTTGATGAAGTCGTATCAGGCCCGTTGTGGTGCGGAGACTGTACTGGGACGCAGTGTGCTGTGTGTCATTGCCACACCGGCCAGTAAAGCTGCGATGTGCGGGGGCGTTCACGGTCCAAAGTAAAACGATTTTAGCGTATTCAGTTTGGATAAACGGAGGACTCTGGTAAAAATCTGTCTGCGCGGTTGTCAAGCACTCGCAGTAGATGGACAGCGTACTCATGGAACCTATCAGTGGAGACTCTACAGCCCTACATTTTGAAATCGGCGAGCTTCGAGAACTATTCACGTAAATGAGTTCCTGTCTTCACTGTGAGATAAGTGGTTGAAAGTGGTGCTTTCCCCGAACGTCGTCAGTACTATGCTTCAATTACAAGGAGCTGTTAGGAACTTTCTTACGCCTAATGTAATGGCGTTTTTTTTATATTTTTTATTTTTTTTTTTATTTTACTGCTTGTGCATCATTAGTGGCTTTGAAAATTTTTATTATCTCTTTTGAAATCGTAAAGTACCCCTGCCAGGCCGCGTGCAGCTTTATTTGTCTGTTATTAATTTAAAGTATATTCTGTTTCATTTACTTCACAACTGTGCCTACTCGTAATAATAGCCAGCCGGTGTGGAACCGCGCGCACCGCTACGGTCGCAGGTTCGATTCCTGCCTCGGGCCTGGATGTGTGTGATGTCCTTAGGTTAGTTAGGTTTGTTAAATGCAACGTTATAATGATTTAGGTTCATGAGTTTCCTTTTTAACTAATTTAGTATATGTTTTATGTAATACATTTTTGAATTCGATATTCGCTTCTTCTCTGTGGTCCATTTAAGAATCATACACTACTGAGCCTGGGCGTATATTTCTGAGATAGTTTTCGGGTTAATGTTGTGATTCTGTTCACGTGTTTGCCGTTTGCATTAAGTATTTTTTCTGTTTATGATTAATTGAAGTACGTCAGTAATTTGAGTAGATTAGTGTAATAAAAGCACAAGAGAAGGTGATTCTAAAGCTTAAAGTAAATCGAGGACAGTTCACTAATATTATTGATGTTCTCTTCTGTTCTATTTGCTTACTATGGCAGATAAAATCAACGCCAATGTGCCTCTGTTCCCACTTAACCTCTCGTATCCTGTTTTCACGATTCATATGCTAGATATTCGTTGGTGACAGCAGAGTGGTAGCATCGCCTTCTTCGAAAATAGCTACTCTAATGCATCCACCCCTAACACGATAACTACATCGACTTTCTTCAAAGGATCCCACTTACACGCACCGAGAATTGCTGTTAACCTTTCGAGTGGACCACCCCAACCTTTTACCATCCTAGCAGACTATGTCAAAATTCGTTCGATGTCAGTAGTCATGCCTACTTGATAACGGTACCAATTTCTCGGACAACATAATTATTCGCACTAGCGTCTTATACGTGATTTCCTTTACGATGTAGTCAATTTTTTATGACCCTTACAACAAATCTAAATGTTCCATTCACTTTTCTTTATACTAGTTTCACGTCATCTGTCCATTTCATATCGCTTCTTAGTACAAGATTGTTAGAAATGATTGAAGCAATTTCACAGATTCGCTGTTGCTATATTATTTGACATATTAGCACAAGGCTTTGCACACAGATAGAAAAACTCTTGCTTTACGAGTCGTAAGTGCTTCAGATATCCCCCCACCCCCCTCCTTCTATTGCTTCTGCAAATATCAGGTCGATAACGAATCCCTTTGCCGCGTTCGGTGCAGCATGTTCTTATCAATCTGTTGAAAAGCATTGTTGATGTGAGCTCGCGGTTGCGGTAGATTTGTTGGTATAGGAGGCGTGAACACTGAATCACTCAAGTAACTCCACACAAGAAGAGAGCCTGCGTTCAGGTCGGGAAAATGTGAAGTGCGGCTGCAACTATACAAAACTTATTAAGTTTATCTACTCGATTTCTGAGCTTTGTGACAATACGTCAATTAATGTAGCTACAGTGATTTTATGAAATCGCTTAAATCATTTACATTAATATTGTATTACTCCTAAATACTTTTACATTAAGATATGCTCCAGATGTTCTCCGCTTATCTCGCAACAGATCCTACTCGGTTATTTCGTTGCTTCAGGTGTTATGTCACATTTATTCGCTTTTTAAGTGAGCTATCGAAATATTGTCCAGTTCATTCTAAAGTTCCTTACGGTGGCTCAATGACGAGACCTACCTGTAAACGATGGCATCGTCAGTAAACACCCTTGTAGTGCTGCTGATAGAATCTGATAAATTGTTTACGAGTAATGAAAACATTTAAAGTCCTATTAAGCTTCCTTGGGGCACAGCTTATGTTGTTTTAGTTTCTGAGGAACATTCACCGTCCAGTATAATGATAATTAGTCAAATATTCGTCGATTCCATAACATGTTTGCAAAGATACTAGTTCATCCAATTAGTCACATATTTTCGAAGATGGTCTCTGTGGTCGAATCTTCGTTTTGTTTTTCAAGCCAAACACACATTTGCAAAGATACTCTCTATAATGGAAACTCCGTTTACTAAATAAGAGTAATAGAATATTTTCGAAGATATTCTGTACGACCGATATTGGTTAGTACAAGACGATGTGGGACAGTGTGCAATGCCTTTCGGAATTGAAGGCTTTCCACGCTGTTCCACATCGTCCTCTACTAACCAATATCGGTCATACCCATTCACCCGAATCTATCTTTGACGATTCTGACATGCAACAAGTTAGTAGCCTATAGAATCAGCACAAAGAAGTCAAATGAAGCTAAGCAAACCGCTGCAGTTTCATATGAGGTGCGCCATACACTAGTCTCCAACAGTGACCTAAAAAGACGATGTCAGCGAGGTGGGACGAAGACTGGAGATGAAGAACCGACAACAAACGAAAACATTATAGAAGAATGCCACCTCTTGCCAGCATCACTCAATAGGAAGAAAAGAAACAGCCATATAGGTGGAAGACCACAATGGATATGTTCAGCTATCTAATCGGGAAGGATTTTCTATCCCGGTTGTGTGAGGGTAAGGTTATATGCAGCCGAGTCTAGGTGACCATAATGGATGTGCGTATATTTTGGTGTCGACCATGTTTTTCTGATGATGTCGTGCTGTTTCGTGGATTTACTCTTTCTTAAGAGCACCATGGGATCCACCGAGCTTAAGTCCCATCCGACGTACGGATTCCCGTAAACAGTTCACGTAGCCTCACTCAATGAGACACTTTTTGGAGGTTTGCAATTTAATCCTTCGCTTGCCGGCCAAACGCTGGCGGTGAAAATTTCTCCCACCAGCAACATTCGAAATGCGTAACACAAGGATGACCAGCGAAGAATGCCAGAACAGATAGCACTGAAACAGTTGAGTGTTATGAGGTAAAGGACACTTTTAGTGTTGTCTCTCTGGCACAGCACATCTGAGTCTGCAGACGTCTATACACGATTCTCAACTAGCCAGTCATGTTGGCGCAATCAGCCAGGAGAATATTTAAATACTCAAGTAAGTCAAATTTCATTAGACAAACATTATGGAGCAGAAATAAATTGGGCCAAATCTGTGACGGGGGGACCTCATTCGAAATTGGCCACGTGGAGGACTTTGCATCATGGGTAAGCACAATCAAATAGAAGAAATTTAACACCTGGAAGAGTGACTCAAGATGATCAGCGCGACTAAAGCCAAAATAGACACATGCTTTGTAGTATATACACTGCTATTTAATCAAATTTTCACACCAGCAGGAAAGTAAATAACGAAGTGTTACTTATTGTCTTCGTAGGGTACTATGGGAAGAATAAACGATCACATTTTTAGGTAATTTGGGGGTACGAGGGATGCGAAATTTAGTATAGAGATCTGGCATCTCTGGCAGCAAGTTCTCCAACCAGACTGGTTATCGAGTCGAAAGGCTAGCGCACATCAGAAGCAGCGAAGTCACTCCCATTAGTACCAGTTCCTGGAAGGCCACAGGAGAAGGTCCGAAGGTCAGTGGTCCACCAACCTGTGGTTATCGCCTTGGAGTACAAACGTAGGATGTCAGGCTTTGTATAGAAACTCAGATAGCATCTCCAATGGAGCGAACTCCTGGCGAAAATGTTTACGACCTGTAAATGGAGTGATAGAGGTCACCAGTTTTAGCAGTAAGTGCCATTGTACTCTAAATGTAGAAAGCCCGCCGTTCCCCCCAAAACACTGAACACTACAGGTAACCATCTCAAAGACAGATAGGTGTGCTGCAATCCTGGGTCTCTAAAAACGTGAGACACTGTCGAATGCTTTAACTTTGCAAAAGACAAATGCTTACCCGATGTGAAACCCACCAGAATTGGCTCATGTAAATAAATTATAGATTAGCGAGACACAATGGATAGTAACGATGCAGAATACCTCATTGGTAGGTGAAGAAAACAGAGAGAGAGTGATGTGACTTTTTTCTGTAGAGGATGGTGGGTCTCAAGGTTTTGGTTAACCAGCTAGAGAAAGAGAACTAGTATTTTATAAGAAGCAGTTTGATCAGGTTTTTTTGGTGGTAAGTCCTAGGGGACCAAACTGCTGTGGTGATAGATCCCTATTCATAAGTTGACACTCAGAAGATCTGGAGTCGAGTCAATTAAAAGTCAATTAGAGACATAAGATACAAGATGCAAGGTTGCCCTTTAGTTAACATTCGATCAGAAACAAAACTTCGGCTTCATCTCCAACATTGGTTCAAATGGCTCTGAGCACTATGGGACTTAACATCTGAGGTCATCAGTCGCCTAGAACTTAGAACTACTTAAACCTAACTAACCTAACGACATCACACACATCCATGACCGCGGCAGGATTCGAACCTGCGACCGTAGTGGTCGGGCGGTTCCAGACTGAAGCGCCTAGAATCGCTCGGCCACTCGGGCCGGCTGCCTGTCCAAGCATGCTAATTTGGCATTTATTATACGCTCTCTGAATGGTGTTGTAAAACATGAAGAGGAACTGATTCTTAGGAATTTAGATGTTTGTCTTTTGTACTACCAAAGACAACATCATTTGAAATAGGGCTGTAAAATTGTATATGTCGTTGTAATGAATGAATTCAGAGTCGTCAGTTGATAATTCGAACGAACTTATCGCGTAACTTGTTTATGTTTATTGTTTCCTTTCACCGCTGAGAGTAAATTACTGAGCTCCATCAGACAAAACACTCCTTGCGCCAATGACATTTATTTGCAAATTCTGATACTATTGAAATCTCGGTTCGATTCTCGGCCTTGGTACAAATTTTCACTCGACACTTCAGTCTACAGGTATACACATAAAATCGTATCTGTATGAGAGCAGTAAAGTACCTGAAATTCTGTCACTTCATTCGTTAAAAATAGTGTCGCTTTTGTTGTTACTTTCATACTTTCAGTTCACCTGCTCACTGATAAACGTTTTTCTATGATTATCTTTTGCCATTGGAATACGGTGGGTATTTAATTCTGTGTTTAATAAACTTACGTCTCTGACACAGCACCTGGGTTTCAGGCTGAATACTCCATTTACGTTCGATGCTGAGGAGTTACTCCAGAACGTAGAGGCCCTCGGCAAATCAGTTCGTGTGTCAGGAGAAAGCCGGCCGCTGTGGCCCTTCAGTCTGGAACCGCGCTGCTGCTACGGTCGCAGGTTCGAATCCTGCCTCGGGCATGGGTGTGTGTGAAGTCCTTGGGTTAGTTAGGTTTAAGTAGTTCTAGGTCTAGGTGACTGATGACCTCAGATGTTAAGTCACATAGTGCTTAGAGCCATTTGAACCATTTGTAAGGGGAAAATTAGACTAGACTGGGTGGGCAGAGCGAATTTGGATCGAGGAGGGAAGCGTGCCAGGGTAATCGGTGCAGTTTTCTGAACCGCTGTGCCAAGGGCGCGTAGTGAAGCCGGCACGGTAGCTCAGCACGTTTGTTCAGAGAGCTGGGTGCTCTCTGTAATAGAAGAAAGTGAGTTAGAGCACCATTGTTGAATTTGAACGGATGCCATGTGATGTCCGCCACGATTGAATGCAACGAACAATAACGAAAAAAAGAAGTGGCTAACGCGCCTGTCTAATAAGCAGGAAACCCGGGTTCGATTCCCCACCTTGGCACCAATTTTCACTCGACACTTCAGTCTACATACATAAAATATTATTAATATAATAAAGTCACATAATTAGAAATTACTTAATTTTGCGAGCCATAACAGTGGCTATGCATTTAGCAAATGTACCCTTTATTATCAGTTTTATTCTATACTGTGCTGTGGACAAGCATTTGAATGTACATAAATTGAAAAGCCACTTGTTTGTCTATGTTTATAGTTGTGACATTGTTGTTGTTGTTGTTGTTGTTCTGGTCTCCAGTCCGAACTGTTTTTTCATGCTACTCTGTCCTGTGCAAGACTCTTTATCTCCGGATGACTACTTCCATCTTCCACCATTACAATCCACACCTCCAATAGTAATTTGGTGACCCCTTGGTGTCTGAGGATGTGTCCTACCAACAGATCCCTTCTTTTAGTCGTCTCCGCAACATTGTGTCAAAAGTCGATGTACGTTAAGCGTGAGTGAGTCTCAGTATCTTTCAATAGACAGGTAGTATAAGTATTTTACTATTTGCTAATTAGATATATTTATTTATTACGTGACTCTGCCTGCAGTCAGATTTATGTGATGTGCTGTCTTTTGATGCATAACTGCTGAAGATTCTCGCGTCTGTTGAGTGAAATATGTCAATAAATGAAATTCACATGTGACTTGTGGCTGCTTTATAATTTTAAGATATATTCACATATATCAACAGCAGTTTATATAATTTATGTACCCTGATATGTAATAGTTTATTAAGTTTATACTTAAAAGCTTATACCTTTAACTGTAGCGGCCACTGTTATCTTATTTCCGTGGCACACAAATCGTCATCATTTATTTGTTGACACACAATTTTTACGTCGTACTGTGACCTTAAATTAACTGTATTGATTTTAGGGTGTTGTGTGAACTTCCATAATAATTTTCACCACAATGGATATAATTAAACAGATACTGTGCTTGAGGAATACAGTGGCAGCTTGTGATTGAAGACTTTCTAAATAGTAAACGTAGTTGTTAAAGGAGAGATGTGGTCAGAAGCTGTAACAGTGTCTGGAGTACCGGTTTAGGCGTGATACGATCGTTACTCTTGACAATGAAGCACTGCGTTTCCAAAACGTTCAAATGTTTAAATGTGTATGAATTCCTAAGAGACCAAACTGCGTAGGTCATCGGTCCCTAGACTTACACAACTTAAACTAACTTGTGCTAAGAACAACACACACACCCATGCCTGAGGGAGGACTCGAACCTCCGGCGGGAGAGGCCACTCAGTCGGTGACATGACGCCTCAAACGATGCAGCCACTCAGAGCAGCTCTAAAACGTGAATTATGCTATAGTTGCTCTACTCTATTTAAAAATACAAAACTATGTTGGTGTATCATGACACAAATAAAACTGATTTATAATCAATAGCCAAATCCTTATCGAGGAATTCAAAATTATTATTGTGAACTGTCACAATAGCTAGTACACTAAACTGTGTTCTGCATCTACTTTCGTTCCATTAAATGTATCCTTCATTTCACATTTAGTAAAGTTACAATGGTGTTGCATGTAAGTAAGGGACTGCTGCAGTGAAAGCCTATGTGAAAGAAAAAGGGTGTCTAATTGGGCCTTTAACCATAGGGATATCTAGTGAGCAGACAGCCTGATGCTAGGGGCACAGAATACAGGGCGCGTCTGCTGCTATTTACTAAACGGTACACGGTTCTAATGAGCCAGATTCCTTTGTGCTAGCAAGGCTATGGTAACCTCGCTGTTCAGCGCCCTTAAGCTCCAAACATATACACTCTATCCAAGGCTATAATTAATTTATTTATCTTATTTCATATGAATACAGGGTGTTCAAAAAAAGTGTTGAGTACTTTGAGAGGTGGTATGACTCGTCAAAACAAGAAAAATAAGTCCAGTAAATGTGGGTCCGAAAACGCATACTTTCTGCCACAAACAAGTGTTTACATGAAGTGTTCAAGGTGGCCTCCATTCATGCCAATGAACACCTCTGCACTCCGGCTAAAGGGACGACGCACCCTTTAAAGTATACCCAGTTGTTATTGTACATCCTGACACGAATTGAAGGCGCAACCCTGTAGTGTCCTAGCATCTTGATTGACGCAGCGTAGACCAGTTCCTTTAAGTGTCCTCGTAACCAAAAGTTTACGGAATTGAGGTGTGGAGAACGAGCAGACCAAGTTGTCCCCCTCTTCCCCCTCTGTGTCAGATGTCCGCGCAGATTGTGACGAAATTGGGCTGGTGTTCCATCATGCATGAACCACACTTGTATTCGTTGCTGCAGTGGCACAATCTCCAGCAACGTAGGCAATACATTAATGAGAAGGTCCAGATAGTGCAACCCACTGAACCTTTGTGACAGCGCTTATGCGCAACATTAATCTACGCTGTATGGCAAGTACGCCTGGCCATATGTTGGTTAAGAATCGGTGTTGATGACCTCTTTCTGAACTGCTTGGGGATTTACATCTGCCTCTACATGCTGCTTATGGAAATTTACAACATCATCTCTTGCGAACCTTCCCTCACCGGTATATATAATAATGCATGTGAACAGTGGATATGCGACACACTTCTGCAACAGCTACTGATAGAACCACCGTCAGACATGATAATCCTGCGGCCTTAGGGCCTGAACGCTCTGTAGATGATATAGGTACGGCAACTGCTCATGAAGTATCCACTCCCCCCCCTCCCCCCCCTCCCCCTCTGTTGCTACTAATCGTGGCTCACTGGTCACAGAGGTCCCCCCCCCCCCACCTCCCCAACGGCTAACACATGCCTTCCTCTGATAGTCTTCTGCAGTAGAAGTGTACCTGTGTCCGTCAGACGTTGGAAAAGTCTACCAGACAGCTTATCAGAAGCACTCAGTGCTGTGAATACGCTACTGCTGGACATTAAAATTGCTAAACCACGAAGAAGACGTGCTGCAGACGCGAAATTTTACCGACAGGTAGAAGATGCTGTGATATGCAAATGATAAGCTTCTCAGAACATTCACAAAAGGTTGGCGCCGGTGGCGACACCTACAACGTGCTGACATGAGGAAAGTTTCTAACCGATTTCTCATACACAAACGGCAGTTGACCGGCGTTGCCTGGTGGAACGTTGTTGTGATGCCTCGTGTAAAGAGAAGTGCGTACCATCACGTTTCCGACTTTGATACAGGTCGGATTGTAGCCTATCGCGACTGCGGATTATCGTATCGCGACATTGCTGCTCACGTTGGTCGAGATCCAATGACTGTTAGCAGAATATGGAATCGGCGGGTTCAGTAGGGTAATACGGAACGCCGTGCTGGATCCCAATGGCCTCGTATCACTAGCAGTCAAGACGACAATCATCTTATCCGCATGGCTGTAACGGATCGTGCAGCCACGTCTCGATCCCTGAGTCAACAGATGGGAACGTTTGCAAGACAACCATGTGCACGAACAGTTTCTACGACGTTTGCAGTAGCATGGACTGTCAGCTCGGAGACCATGGCTGCGGTTACCCTTGACGCTGCATCACAGACAGAAGTGCCTGCGATGGTGTACTCAACGACGAACGCCGGCCGCGGTGGTCTAGCGGTTCTAGGCGCTCAGTCGGGAACCGCGCGACTGCTACGGTCGCAGGTTCGAATCCTGCCTCGGGCATGGATGTGTGTGATGTCCTTAGGTTAGTTAGGTTTAAGTAGTTCTAATTTCTAGGGGACTGATGACACAGAAGTTAAGTCCCATAGTGCTCAGAGCCATTTGAACCATTTGAACCATCAACAACGAACCTGGGTGCACGAATGGCAAAACGTCATTTTTTCGGATGAATCCAGGTTCTGTTTACAGCATCATGATGGTCGGATGGTCGTATCCGTGTTTGACGACATCGCGGTGAACGCACATTGGAAGTATTCGTCATCGCCATACTGCTTTATCACCCGGCGTTATGGTCTTTAACGTTATCTACGACAACCAGATCATTTGTGTTATGACACAACTTGATGACTGGCAATGAAGTAACCGGGAGTAACTGAAGAAATGTATGATAATACGGCTGAGCTTGTTTTTCTTAATCGTTAACTGATACGGGATCGTTTAGTTGCTCCGAGAGCGTTACAAAATCGCTCAACAAACTCCAGTGGGAGACAGTACAAGAGAGGCGCGGCACGCCAAGGGGAGGTTCACTGCTGTAATCTCGAGAGACAGTACCTTCTGCCAAGAGATGAACAACATATAATTTCCTCCTATACACATCTCGTGATATAGCCACAATGATAAAATTCGAGAAATTAGAGCTAATATAGACGCTTACAGGCAATCATTCTTCCCACGCGCCATTCGCGAGTGGGTCATGGATGGGGTGATCAATGAGTGGCACCAAAAGTATCCTGTGCCGCCTGCAGAATATTGATGTAGATGTGGATTTATGTTAAAAAGTCACTTAGGAAGAAAACAGTTACGAAATTGGCGAAAACTTGAAGAGGATCAGTGCTTGGTAAATGTTGAAAATGTTTTAATAGTCGCCGGAATTAATTACGACCGTGATGGTCTGGCAGTTCCTGCCCTAAATGATTTAATCTAGCAAAGAGAAGGCAGACAAACTGAGAAAGGGGTGTCGTTCGTCGGTCTTGGACGCTCTACCAAGATTTTTAAAGGAATAGATAGGAAGAGCTGCTTGATTCGGCATGTCTTTGTAGAAGTGCCCTAGTATTATTCAACAGGCCCAGTTCCTTGGGTCTTCAAGAAAGGCCATGTATTTCACAAAGAGATTCTTCGAGCGCATGTTCCAGTACGAGAAAATATTACTTCCTTTCCGACCCCCCACCCCTACCCCCAACTTCTGTTCAGCGTCATAGGCACGTGGTAAAAATTATATCCTCTTCCACAAACCGTTCGGTGTTTTGTAAAGTACTGAAGCAGACGTAAATTTAAAGGCAGTTAACTGATGTGATTTTGGTAAATATTGTACATTGTTGTTTTAGTTCTATCTTTTAATTTCCTGTACTGGGACCTTGTCGTTCCCACACTAATCACCTGTTAATTGTTAGATTTCGTAGTGCTTAAGTTGGTCGCAGTTTAATATATACTCGTAAATGGCCAAGTAAGAACACATTTACTGTTTATCATCGAGATACAAGATTCTCAGAATACAACGCAACCTTACTAGAAAAAGCCTAAGTTACAAAAGCTGTTAAAAGAGGCCTCCATTATGCGATTTATACGATTCACATAATGAAAGTGTTCATACATTTTCTTAAACACATGTAAGTCTTGTTGAGGAATTGCAGCATTTCCTGCATTGTCTGCAGTAATGTGAAAAACATCTACATCATCTTCATCTACATGACTACTCTGCAATTCACATTTAAGTGCTTCGCAGAGGGTTCATCGAACCACAATCATACTATCTCTCTACTATTCCACGCCCGAACAGCGAGCGGGAAAAACGAACACCTAAACCTTTCTGTTCGAGCTCTGATTTCTCTTATTTTATTTTGATGATCATTCCTACCTATGTAGGTTGGGCTCAACAAAATATTTTCGCATTCGGAAGAGAAAGTTGGTGACTGAAATTTCGTAAAAAGGTCTCGCCGCGACGAAAAACGTCTATGCTGTAATGACTTCCATCCCAACTCGTGCATCATATCTGCCACACTCTCTCCCCTATAACGTGATAATACAAAACGAGCTGCCCTTTTTTGCACCCTTTCGATGTCCTCCGTCAATCCCACCTGGTAAGGATCCCACACCGCGCAGCAATATTCTAACAGAGGACGAACGAGTGTAGTGTAAGCTGTCTCTTTAGTGGACTTGTTGCATCTTCTAAGTGTCCTGCCAATGAAACGCAACCTTTGGCTCGCCTTCCCGACTATATTATCTATGTGGTCCTTCCAACTGAAGTTGTTCGTAATTTTAACACCCAGGTACTTAGTTGAATTGACAGCCATGAGAATTGTACTATTTATCGAGTAATCGAATTCCAACGGATTTCTTTTGGAACTCATGTGGATCATCTCACACTTTTCGTTATTTAGCGTCAACTGCCACCTGACACACCATACAGCAATCTTTTCTAAATCGCTTTGCAACTGATACTGGTCTTCGGATGACCTTACTAGACGGTAAATTACAGCATCATCTGCGAACAGTCTAAGAGAACTGCTCAGATTGTCACCCAGGTCATTTATATAGATCAGGAACAGTAGAGGTCCCAGAACGCTTCCCTGGGGAACACCTGATATCACTTCAGTTTTACTCGATGATTTGCCGTCTATTACTACGAACTGCGACCTTCCTGACAGGAAATCACGAATCCAGTCGCACAACTGAGACGATACCCCATAGATCCGCAGCTTGATTAGAAGTCGCTTGTGAGGAATGGTGTCAAAAGCTTTCCGGAAATCTAGAAATACGGAATCAACTTGAGATCCCCTGTCGATAGCGGCCATTACTTCGTGCGAATAAAGAGCTAGCTGCGTTGCACAAGAGCGATGTTTTCTGAAGCCATGCTGATTACGTGTCAATAGCTCGGTCCCTTCGAGGTGATTCATAATGTTTGAATACAGTATATGCTCCAAAACCCTACTGCAGACCGACGTCAGTGATATAGGTCTGTAGTTAAATGGATTACTCCTACTACCCTTCTTGAACACTGGTGCGACCTGCGCAATTTTCCTGTCTGTAGGTACAGATCTATCGGTGAGCGAGCGGTTGTATATGAGTGCTAAGTAGGGAGCTATAGTATCAGCGTAATCTGAAAGGAACCTAATCGGTATACAATCTGGACCTGAAGACTTGCCCGTATCAAGCGATTTGAGTTGCTTCGCAACCCCTAAGGTATCTACTTCTAAGAAACTCATGCTAGCAGATGTTCGTGTTTGAAATTCTGGAATATTCCATTCGTCTTCCCTGGTGAAGGAATTTCGGAAAACTGCGTTCAATAACTGCGCTTTAGCGCCACAGTCGTCGATAACAGTACCATCGGCACTGCGCAGCGAAGGTATTGACTGCGTCTTGCCGCTTGTGTACTTTACATACGACCAGAATTTCTTCGGATTTTCTACCGAATTTCGAGACAATGTTTCGTTGTGGAACCTATTAAAGGCATCTCGCATCGAAGTACGTGCCAAATTTCGCGCGTTTGTAAATTTTAGCCCGTCTTCGGGATTTCGCGTTCTTCTGAACTTCGCATGCTTTTTCCGTTGCCTCTGCAACAGCGTTCGGACCTTTTTTGTGTACCACGGGGGATCCGTTCCATCTCTCACCAATTTATGAGGTATGAATATCTCAATTGCTGTTGCTACTATATCTTTGAATTTGAGCCACATCTCGTCTACATTCGCATAGTCAGTTCGGAAGGAATGGAAATTGTCTTTTAGGAAGGCTTCTAGTGGCACTTTATCCGCTTTTTTAAATAAAATTATTTTGCGTTTGTTTCTGATGGATTTGGAAGAAATGGTATTGAGCCTAGCTACAATGACCTTGTGATCACTAATCCCTGTATCAGTCATGATGCTCTCTATCAGCTCTGGATTGTTTGTAACTAAGAGGTCAAGTGTGTTTTCGCAACCATTTACAATTCGCGTGGGTTCGTGGACTAACTGCTCGAAATAATTTTCGGAGAAAGCATTTAGGACAATCTCGGAAAACGTTTTCTGCCTAACACCGGTTTTGAACAAGTATTTTTGCCAACATACCGAGGGTAGGTTGAAGTCCCCACCAACTATAACCGTATGAGTGGGGTATTTATTTGTTACGAGACTCAAACTTTCTCTGAACTGTTCCGCAACTGTATCATCGGAGTCTGGGGGTCGGTAGAAGGAGCCAATTATTAACTTAATTCGGCTGTTAAGTATAACCTCCACCCATACCAATTCGCACGGAGTATCTACTTCGACTTCACTACAAGATAAACCACTACTGACAGACACAAACACTCCACCACCAATTCTGCCTAATCTATCTTTCCTGAACACCGTCTGAGACTTCGTAAAAATTTCTGCAGAACTTATTTCAGGCTTTAGCCAGCTTTCTGTACCTATAACGATATCAGCTTCTGTGCTTTCTATTAGCGCTTGAAGCTCAGGGACTTTTCCAGCGCAACTACAACAATTTACAACTATAATTCCGACTGTTCCTTGATCCAAGCACGTCCTGTAATTGCCAAGCACCCTTTGACATTGCAGCCCATCCCGCACTTTCCCGAGGCCTTCTAACCTAAAAAACCTCCCAGTCCACGCCACACAGCCTCCGCTACCCGTGTAGCCGCCAGCTGAGTGTAGTGAATTCCTGACCTATTCAGCGGAACCCGAAACCCCATCACCCTATGGCGCAAGTCAAGGAATCTGCAGCCAATACGGTCGCAAAACCGTCTGAGCCTCTGATTCAGACCCTCCACCCGGCTCTGCACCAAAGGTCCGCAGTCGGTTCTGTCAACGATGCTGCAGATGGTGAGCTCTGCCTTCATCTCGTAAGCAGGACCGGCAGCCTTCACCAAATCAGATAGCCGCTGGAATCCAGAGAGAATTTCCTCAGATCCAAAGCGACACACATCATTAGTGCCAACATGTGCCACCACCTGCAGCTGGCTGCACCCTGTGCTCTTCATGGCATCTGGAAGGACCCTTTCCACATCAGGAATGACTCCTCCCGGAATGCACACGGAGTGCACAATGGATTTCTTCCCCTCCTTAGCCGCCGTATCCCTAAGGGGCCCCATTACGCGCCTAACATTGGAGCTCCCAACAAGCACAAGAAAAACTGACATCGGCATAAATTAGGAGACCCAGGGGGCCATAGGACCCTTAAAAACCACCTTTCCTTGAAAACAAGCATCTAATAAATTGTTCTCGGCTGTGTGGACTATAGCATTTTCCTTTTGTAACCATGTGCTGGTGTTCATGTATGTTGTTGTTGTTGTGGTCTTCAGTCCTGAGACTGGTTTGACGCAGCTCTCCATGCTACTCTATCCTGTGCAAGCTTCTCCTTCTTCCAGTACCTACTGCAACCTACATCCTTCTGTATCTGCTTAGTGCATTCATCTCTTGGTCTCTCTCTACGATTTTTACTCTCCATGCTGCCCTCCAATACTAAATTGGTGATCCCTTGATGCCTCAGAACGTGTCATACCAACCGATCCTTTCTTCTAGTCAAGTTGTGCCACAAACTTCTTTTCTCCGCAGAAATCATTGCTTGATTTGTATGTAGTGATAACCGTCAATGTGTATCATTAAGGAATGTGAGAATATTCACTTCGGTGATGCTGGACATCAGAGACACACTTTTTTTGTATGTGTGGAAGGAACTCGTGGTGCTGATATGGATTTTCCATAGGCCAAATGCGTGAATTCTGTGCGTTTGCTTATCCATCAGGGTGAAACCATGCCTCGTCAGACAAAAATTAATCATCGACTTGCTCGCCATCTAGTGTTAACGGGCTACAAGTTTCCTGTAGTTATTATGTCTTAATAGTAACACGGCATGTGTACAGATATGTCTTTTAATGTTCATGCAATGTCGTGTGAGGACTAAGAAGTGAGAGGCCGGAATGGCCGGATAGGCGAGGCACAAACTTCGTGGAACCTAAAGAATAAAAAGCTTGCACGTCGTACAACTTTTCTGGTGTTGGCCACCTTTGGCTGCATCCGCCTCTGCTCTGAAACTTGCCGCACATCCGATCGAAGGTGGTCTTGTTTGCTGCATCCTTACTTTTTTGTGAAGGTTAACTGGTGCATCCAGTCTACTGGTTGACAACGAACACTCTCTGCTTACTACCGATTACTGACTGAGAGTTAGTTACAATTATCTTATATTAAAGGACCATCCTCGTTATTCATGCATTATTAGAGATACACTGGATTGTAGTGAATGTCTTTTGAAGTCTTCAGGGAAGAATACATAAGTCACTTAGGAAAGCGGTCTCCAAGGGTTTTTGGGCGCCATATTCCTCCTTAATACTGGTAGGTTCCACTTTATACATTTATCAGAGCAGTGTATCATACAGATATTTCTTTCAGTAATATTATTTTTAGTATTAAAAAGAGGGATAGCAAATAGTGTTTCCTTTAATTATTGAAGCAAGTCGCTCCAATACGTTTCTACCACTTTTTATGCTATAAATTGTGGTAATCTTTTGTGACCTCCTAATTTCGTGTGCATAATCACTTTATAAAGAAACCTGGATTGCTTAAATAATATGTAAATGGTTCACAATAAATGTCTGGTACAGCTCATTGCTATTCTTGTCTTTTTGAATTTTACTGTCATAGTTTGTTACACATTCGTTGTGAATAACACATTCTTTTATTACTTGCTTTCTTTGTCATCACATCTGTGATATGCAAATCACAGAAAGTAAGAAAATAAGCGAAGACTTTTTACTTTGCCAAAGCAGCTCTTACCATAATGATGTCCAAAGTAAAATTCAAAGGATATACCGGAAATTCGAGATTGGAGCTGGTATTAGAGAAGGGGACGGCCTACCTCCAATTCTCTTCAACTTCCTGCTGGAGAAAGTTGCTGGAGAATTGGATGAAGGCATTTATAGAACACTCTGGATCTAGAAGCTGTTACAAGACAGAGCTCATCACACACATTAGAAATGCAGTACCGTTCTGAGATATTTAGCATTTTGTGCATTGCAATGGCCGAACATGATCAGAAAGAAGGAATTCATGACAGTGAAACTACAGAAAAGAAAGATGTTGAGAAAAGCCATTGGCCCCAACCAAAGCAGGTGGTGTATTCAGTGTCAGACACAACAAGGGACTATACTATCTCGTGTGCGTTAGAACAGGAATCAGAAAGAGAATGTCAATCTTCTATGGTCATGTGGTCAAGAAGAACAACTGAAAACTCAAGTGAGGGCTCTGTCTCTAAAGGGAAAGTGGCTAACATCAAGTGAACAAGAGTACTTTGGAAAGACTTTGAGCTACTATGAATTGACCACAATGCCGTTAACGACAGAGAACAATACAGAGCGTGTATCAGACCAACAGATTCTGCCCAGTTACTAACAGCGTCAAAAGTGGGTCTTATAACCGGAGTGACATGGACTCGGAAACAGGACAGTACCTGTAGCGCTAGAACGAGAAAGTACTGGGATGAGAGGGAAGCTCAGCAGATGGAACTATGCCAGTGTAGGTCTACAGACAGTACAATAATTACAGTGTATGTAATGGATAATGAAGTGTTCGAATCTCAACCTCTTGGTTCCCTCGGACCACACATGTGAACTTTCGTTCATTATTTTTCTACTTATACACCAAAGGTTCTTGAGTGTGGACCTTCCTGTTTTTAGTCTTAAAACTAGGGCACAGTACCTTGGAAGGAACGATTTGTGTATTAGTTAACAAGTGGCCGCACGCAGAAAATGGTTACTTCCACGAACAGAAAAGGTAAATAATTATTATGCCTTAATATTACGCTGGGAATCTGTGTTTTTACCAAACGTTCGCTAATTTTTATAGATGTTCAGATCCGCATAAATTTAGTTCAGTATTACGAAATAACACATTTTCTGAGGTCCTCCGATGTCGACCTCATGTCATAATGTAGATTCGCTAATTTCAATTTGGTCTTCGATAGTGAAATGCTGAAATAATAATAATTTCTGCACACTAGAGCATTGCATGAAATAAAAACTGAGGAACAATTAGAAGTTGCTCTTATTGACAGGAATGCGAAATTATCTGACTGGGAAGATGTCGAATTCCCATTTTAGACTGAAGATCGTGCTGCTGAGCTTGATGAAACTGACTAGTGAAAGACAAGAAAGTTAAGATGTCGTGCCTGTAGCTAGGAGAAGAGAACGCCCTTGTACAGCAATTTTCTCTGACGCCGAAGATGTAAATGATATAGAAAATGTGAATAAAAAGCCAAGAAGAAGTGTGTTGCAGAATTTCAAAAGTTATGTCCTATTATGTTTGCCTACTACTGAATTGTGTTGAGGCAAGGAATGCCTCAAAATGCAGGAAACTTGGCTGTCGTTCCAAGATAATACACACGTGCTTTAAATGCGGAGTTGTAGAAAAATAATTGTTTTCAGAACTTGTCGTAAAACGTCAGGAGTTATGTACTGGCAGTAGTAAATTATTACTTGCTAGAATTTGTTATAAGATTATTCTTTTCTTTTATTTATGAAGTTGTTTTATTGCATCAACAAAAACTTGTATTCTAATTCATCAATTTCAAAGATATTAACATTAATAAATCTCTTTTCTGTGTACATTAGCATATACAGCGTACTGATTCAAACTCATAAAATATATATTGCTGGCAAAATGTTTTATTGATGAAAGGGGCAAGAAAATAAAAGCAATGACTAATATATGTTCACGATAAGTGAGATTTGTGGTACACATACGTGATCCTCCATTTATGCCTCACTAAATCATCAAAAAATATGTCATTTGCACTTGTTCGTTAGTTTGTTGGAAAATAAAAGTCATGCAAATTTATTTATTATGCTATTCACCCTCATGATGTATTACGTCGAAGTCTGGAAGAACGAGATGGTCTCCCCATCGCTCTCGGCTTTGTGAACCGCGCTGCCTGCAGAAGACCGCTGAGGGGTCAGTACGCTTCTGGCCACCTCGGAGAAGTCCTGTGACTCACGCGTGATTTCCACGCAACGCTCAGACAATGCGCGTCTCACCCGTGATGTAAATGCCACATACGGCATCGCGGCACCGGCGCGCACCTCGCGAGAATACTGCGTTTAAGCTGAAAAGTCGTGAGGGTGCAGCATCACAATGCCACAATGACTTTCAGAAAAAGGAACAAAGGGGGAAGACACGCTTCTGTGTTGAATAGCTAACGCTGCTCATATCCACTTGTCACTGTACGTATCAGAATTGGCTCAAAGCTCTCTCGCCGGATTCAAGTCACGCACTGGAAGATTACTGCTGGGACACAGAAACAAAGTACTGCAGAGCAACAAGGAAAACATCGTGACGTGAAAAACCGAATGATCCTTTCGACGGTTAAAAATGATCATTTAAAGTTATGACCAGTAATCACTTCGAACTGTGAGGGTTAATAACCCAGGTAACTGACTTTTGAGGTACCCTGTCGTTGCTCTCGTTAACATAAGTAACGTTACTATGAAAAAATTTTACCGGAACTAAATGGAAGCCCTTCTTCTCCGTTTAGTTAATAAATTCCTACGTTAGTGGTACCCTCACCAGGAAGAAGGCTTATGCAGCAGGACGAATCAGTCAGGATCGAGAATTACTCTCAAGACGGAAGTCGCGATGTTATGTTACCCAAAAATTATAATGTGCGTAATTTCTCACATGATCCCTCTCTTGTTAATTGCTATTCTTCACGCTCTTGTGGTGGCCCATTTAGCAGTCAGCCATTGCAGTACGTTATCCGATAGCATTCAGAGGACAACTCTTTTACCCTTGCATGCTATATACGGGGCGTTCAAAAAGCCTCTCCGCAGTGCCGTAAGATTGTTAGCTGCGCAGTGAATATACCGAAATGAAACTCAGTGAAATACAAGTTATTAATTTATTGAATATTCATGTTTACTTACAAATTTCCACATTAAATGTTGAAAGTGTTCCCCCTGTTGATGAATACACAATTCAATTCGTGTAATCACGTTTCCAAACACAAGCTGCAACATTTCTTCTGTAGCGGAAGCTGTGAAAGTGGATATGCAGTTTTCAATTCATCGATGGATTTTTGACGGTTTTTATAGACAGTTGCTCTCGCTCCACCCCAAAAGAAAAAGTCAGGTGGTCTTAGGTCAGGCGATCGTGGAGGTCATAGTCCCTGTGAAATTATGCGATCACCAAAAACATCAAGAAGCAGTGACAATGAAACGCGAGCTGTATGCTCGGTTGCACCATATTGTTGAAAATAACCGGTCAGTATTTCACTTAACACAAGTTCTCCTATGACTGAGTACAGATTATCACTGCAGTATCGTTGTGCTTTTATTGTTTAGTTGAAAAATATGGGACCCACAATCTGACGTCTAGAAATTGCAACCCAAACTCCTATTTTCACAGAATGTTGTGGTTCGTGTACTGTTCATATACTGTTGGAATTCCGAAACGCAGCTTTGTAAAGCTTTTTCTCCGCCCCTTGGACAGATGTGCCGCTACACTCGGTCCTCCCTCCTGAATCACCTGGTCGGGGTCACTGGCCTTCCTCCTGCCACCCCTTTAAGTGGTTTCCGCCATAACCCCTGCAGCGCGCCTGCACTATGTCGTTGTCCACCTGGCTTTCCAAATTAAAGACGACCTGCGTTGCCTGTTCCACCTTCTGCTCAAAGGCATGCAGTGTAAAGGAATGGTGACGATTGACTGTCGTCCCTTTTAGCATAACATACTGATAGGCAAATGTTCTCATAACCGCCGAATGACGTTGGGTGTCATATTCACCTTCATGTTGCGATGTATAAAGCTCTCAGGTAAGGTTTGAATCTAACCATTTATTATGCCACCTTACAACCATGTCACTGGACCGCAATTGCTTGCGACTTATTTGAAAAACGTTTTTGATAATTCGAGTGAATGATCTGGCCAGCCATCGAACATTTATAGGACATAATCGAGAGGTAAACTGTGCATAAAATCCAGCACCGGCAATACCTACGCAATTCTGGACAGCTATAGAGGCACCATGGCTCAGTATTTCTCCATGGGACTTTCAACTACTTGTTGAGTCCATGCCAATTCGAGTTGCTGTACTATGTTGGACAAAAGAAGTTCCAACACGATCTTAGGATGTATCCCACGACTTTTGTCACCTCAGTATGCACTTAGGAGGGGTCGTTAAGGTGAAATATCTTTGTTAGATGAGGCTCCAGGCTTGCAGCCATCTTCCAGGTGAATGGTTTCAGACAAAATATCGTTAGAAGATGTCGACACCATCTGAGTTCAAGCTTTAATCTTCCTGTGATAGTCGCTGGGCCGTGAAAACTTCAAGAATTAGATCTCGAATTTACATTTCAAGACATTTTCTGCGGTTTGTTTAATTCCACATTGCCAATACGTTATATAGCTTCTTATTCCGCCACTTTCTGTTAGATTCCTGAAATGTGAATGGTGTTAATCTTTCCTTCTAGTGTTGTAAGTATATCTATTGCTGTCAAAGTCAGATGGATTGTTGATCACCTATTTCATAAAGTGGGACAGGAACATTTTCGCTGAGTTATTGTCGACTTCAGTGTAATTTGTGCCAAAATAAGCGCTATTTTGTTGTCAGATTCTGCTATTTCCTGTCAATTTCAGTGTTATTTTTTGCCGAATTCGGTGTAGTTTTTTTTATCAATTTAGTTATTATTTTTGTCTACATTCTGTATTATTTTTGCAAACTAGGCGTCATTGTTTGTTAAATTCAATGGTAGTTTTTGCCAGTTTCTCTGCTTCTGATAATTTCAGCGTTTTTTACGAATTTCAGAGTTTCTTGCCTCTTTAATTTTTTTGCATGTTATGTGTTGTTTTTTTTTTCAAAATTCTGTGCTATTTTTAATCTCATGTCATAGTTCGTTATGAGGAAAATGAACCGCCTTTTTAAGATTATACGTGAACTGAGGCATCAAGGGATCACCAATTTAGTATTGGAGGGCAGCGTGGAGGGTAAAAATCGTAGAGGGAGACCAAGAGATGACTACACTAAGCAGATTCAGAAGGATGTAAATTGCAGTAGGTACTGGGAGATGAAGAAGCTTGCATTAGATAGAGTAGCATGGAGAGCTGCATCCAACCAGTCTCAGAACTGAAGACCACAACAACAACAACGTGAACTTCAACACTGAAGGGAAAAAAAAAACAAAATTCAATTTCAGTATTCAATGATCGTCTGTTACGAATGTTGATAAACTGTCGTCAATACGTAAAAATGACAAATTTCATGATTTTTGTAAAAGTCGGCGATTTAGTCTTCTTTAGCTAAAAGACGCCTGTCGCAGCGGATGACTAAGAATCAGTTTTCTAACAAGCATTCCAGTGATGTGCGTGGTTTTACGCGGATTCTATTGGTGTGCGTTTCTTCCGTACGTTGCATTACTTACTAATTTTTAAATTTCGTATAGTTTGTATGCATTTAGCGGAAAATAAACACTTGCCGGACATGTTTACGCACGGCTTCCCCACTGATTTAAGAGGCACTTTGCGGAAGGTTCTACGTAATCTCGTGAAACAGTCAGTGGTTACTGCTTGCCGTGGGATTGACTGAGTGGGGACTCGTCTGCTCCCTCTTCAGACAGCAGTCACATCATAACAGATACACGTGTACTTCTTGTCTACATTTCGGTATCACATATATGTGTGTAACATGTGCTCTCATCTTTCAGTATGCGGAACGTAAAATACGTCTCGTCGAGAAGAGCCAAGAATGTGCGTTAGTGGAGCAGCTTCCCCCTCGCTTTCCTGTCGCAGTTAATCCGCCTTCTACATCCCCAGGATTCGCGCCATGCGAGGATTAAGCCACACCTAGTAACATTAACGTACGGTAACAACAAAATGTCAGATTCCCTGTAGATGTGATACTATACTTCATAATACGCTTCAGGCGAAATACTAAATTTACAAGGGAGATTAAGCACCTGAAAACATGGGATATTTTGTGTGCGTAAAACGCGTATAATGCAAAAATGTACTGTCAAAATTTCACCGCATAAGCAAATACTGAAACCGTAGGAGGCAGTACATAGTTCAGTCGTCTGGTAATCTCTGAGCCTCTTCAGTGCCAGAATTCGAGGAACCCATCTCAGGTATGTAGCTGTCAGATGCTATATTTTTGTGGGTAAGGAAACCAAAAGCTGAGATTTATTGGGCGAACACTACAAAATGTAACCTGTCTGCTGTTTGCACAACACTTGTTCGCCTTCTTCTGGAGTACTGCTGTGCTGTGTGAGATCCGCATCTGATAGGATTGACGGAGAACATCGATACAGTTCAAAGAAGGACAGCTCATTCCGTGTTATCCCGAAACAAGCGGGAGAGCGGCACGGAGAAGATACATGAACTGGGTTCGCAGTCTTTAAAACAAAGGCGTTTATCACTACTGTAGGACCTTCTCATGAAATTTCATCACCAACTTTCTCCTCAGAGTGTGAAAATATTTTCTTGGCTGCCACCTACAGAAGAAGAAATGATCATCCAAATAAATCAAGAGAAATCAGAGCTCGCCCGGAAAAACTTATGTGTTCATTCTTCCTTCGCACTTTTCCGGGATGGAGCGGTAGAAGCAGCTTAAAGATGGTTCAATGAACCCTATGCCAGGCAGTTAATTGTGAATTGCAGGGTAATAATGTAGACTTAGATGTAGATGCAGCCATTCAACGACAGCATCGTGGAAACCAACCAGTTCCTGTATATGCACCTTCGATGACACAGCGCTTTTGTCAGAATTGTGACATTTACCTGGCATAAACGACAAACTGAGAGTTATTTTTGAAATCTGCAGTATCGCCAGCGATAGATCGTACTTAAAATATCTTTGAATACATCTAGCGCATTAGACCCCACGAAGGCATCTGGCCTAGACCGTATCCACGTAAGATTACAAGTTGATTATGCTACAAATATAGCACCATTCTTATCCATAATCTATCAGAGATCATTGGAACAGCGGAAAGTTCCAAAGGACTGGAAGATGGCCCAGGTCATTGCAATCTATAAAAAGAGTAGAAAATCGGATGCACATAATTACCGGCCAATTTCACTGACATCGATTTGTTGCAGAATTGTGGAACATATTATGTGTTCAGACATAATGACCTTTGTAGACTCCAAGAAGCTCATCTGCAGAAACTAGAACGGTTTTAGGAAAAAGCGATCATGCGAGACACAGCTGGCCCTCTTCGTGCATGATTTCCAGGTTGATGCCATATTTCTATACTTTCGAAAGGCGTTCGACTAAGTTCCGCACTGTCGCTTGCTGCAAAAAGTGCCCGCTTACGGTCTCTCCGATGATATATGCGGTTGGATAGAAAGTTTTCTAACAGGCAGAAAGTAGTATGTCATCCTGAATGGGGCGACTTCAACAGAAACAAGCGTAACTTGAGGTGTGCCACAGGGCAGCGTAATTCGTCCGCTGCTTTTTACGATTTACACAAACGATCTGGTTGATGGCATTGGCAGAGCCATTAAACTGTTTACCGATGATGCTGCAGGAAAGTAGTATCACACGAAAGTTGTGAACAAATCAATGAGGATTTGCAGAAAATAAATGCGTGGTGTAATGACTGGCAGTTATCTCCCTAGCCGGCCACGGTGGTCTAGCGGTTCTAGGCGCTCAGTCCGGAACCGCAGGACTGCTAAGGTCGCAGGTTCGAATCCTGCCTCGGGCATGGATGTGTGTGATGTCCTTAGGTTAGCTAGGTTTAAGTAGTTCTAAGTTCTAGGGGACTGATGACCACAGATGCTAAGTCCCATAGTGCTCAGAGCCATTTGAACCAACCAGTTATCTCCCTATGTTACTAAGTGTAACCTATTGCGTATAACAAGGCGAAAATCCCTATGAATGTACGAGTACAAAATAAATACCCAGTCTTTGGAAGCGGTAGCATCCGTCAAGTATCTGGGTGTGACTATTCGAAATGATCTCAAATGGAATAATCAGATTACACAAATAACGGGCAAGGCGAATTTTAGATTGCGGTTTATTGGTAGAATCTTGAAGCGATGCAGTCCTTCAACAAAGGAAATTGCTTACCATACGTTAGTTCGTCCAATCTTAGAGTACTGTTCGTCTGTATGGGACCATTACCAGATGGCTCTCATTCAAGAGATTGAAAGGTACAAAGAAGAGCGGCAAGATTCGTGACTGGTACATTTAGCCATCGTGAGAGCGTTACAGATCTCATATAAAGTTTGAAGTGGGGTACACTTGCATATAGACGACGCGCTAAACGGAAGGGGCTGCTCACTAAAATCTGAAATACGATCTTCGCAGAGGATGTAGAGCATATATTATTACCACCAACTTTCAAATCGCGCAATGATCACCATTCAAAGATAAGTGAACTTAGAGATCGTATCGAGCCGTTCAGACAGCCGTTTTTTCCTCGTGCGTTCGGCGAGTGGACCTGGGGGGAATATAGCTTACTTTGGTACGAATTGTGCCCTCCGCCACACACTACACACCGCTTGGTGGCTAGCGGAGTATATATGCAGATGTAGGTACAGACGGTTGTCACTGGTACTTAACGGTCTTCCGCGCAAATGTTTCACTACACAACAAGAAAAAAAAAATGCAACGTCACACATTTCCACAGCGCATTCGAAAGACCTCTTGAGCACGACTGATGGGAAAGAGAAAGCTACTGTCCAATAATATCTGAAATGCGAACTAGATGAGGTAAACATTTCACACGGTGATTGGTAAGAATAATTTAGATTTTCAGTGATTTGGCGTGCGCCATTGTGATATTCACGCTAAAATAACGACAAAGTTACTAATACATGAGTGGGGTCGATTTCCAGAGGCGTCGGTGGTGTACGTGCACTGCGCACGATGAGAAGTCGCTGAGTATTCAAATGGGTCACATGGCTCTGAGCACTGTGGGACTTAACATCTGAGGTCATCAGTCCCCTCGAACTTAGAACTACTTAAACCTAACTAACCAAAGGGCAACACACACATCCATCGCCCGAGGCACGATTCGAACCTGCGACCGTAGCAGTCGCGCGGTTCCGGACTGAAGCGCCTAGAACCGCTCGGCCACCGCGGCCGGCCTCGCTGAGTGTGCTGAGGAGGCTATCAGCCACAATCTTGTCAAGTCGGGCCGGCCGCGGTGGCCGAACGGTTCTAGGTGCTACAGTCTGGAACCGCGACACCGCTACGGTCGCAGGTTCGAATTCTGCCTCGGGCATGGATGTGTGTGATGTCCTTAGGTTAGTTAGGTTTACGTAGTTCTAAGTTCGAGGGGACTGATGACCTCAGAAGTTAATTCCCATAGTGCTCAGAGCCATTTTAACTTGTCACGTCGGCATATAATTGATATTATTTTCATTGACGTTGGCTTCGAATACGTTTTCAGAACAATAATGTCGTCAACGTGTTTCTCTTAGTAACATACTTTGTTAATTATATTCCTCATCGATGTACAGTTTTCCTACAACTTTCAAACGTCTCCCATTTCACACTACGATTCGTCTAACAGCGTCTTCATGGGCAGAACCTACTGAGATATCCTAACAGCAGACTAATAGCGTCTCGGTTTATTTGCTGAGGAAGTGATCCTAATGAGCAGGTTTTAGTAGACTGTCAGTTCTGTGGATACACGTTTTGTGTCTGAAATGCAGTGGTCTCCATTGTCTTTTGCATCCTCATTCCACTGAACTGCGCTGATTCCCCTGACGTTAGACAACAGAGGTGGTTTTCTACGACAAGATCAATAGGGAAGTCATTATTAGTATTAGGAAGGGGGGGGGGGGAAGGAATGGAGGTCTTCTTAATGATTCGACAGAATCTAATTTGGGATATGTTGGTTACTATTAAGAAATGCTAAGCTCTAAGCTATGTGAAACTTTTTAGAATCAAATAATTCTTGATAAAATATAATTTCGAAACAGTAGATTTTGATTCATTTACGTAATAGTAGGAACTGCCTCTAACATACCAGATGCAAAACCACAGGACAAAAGAATACGTAGTCTTGTATTGTGTCGCAGTACTTCATGCATTTATTCAAATTTTTGTAGTATTGATTAATCTGCATTGCACTATTTCTGACAGGTTATGCTTACTAGGCGGACCTGGTGAAAAGTAATGCTTTTGAATTTCTTTTTTTGAAAGCCCTTAAAGCTTTTTAAGTAAAACAAACATTATGAATATTCAACGTCATTGTTCTTCACGTCTATACGTTTGCACCCTTCTGCCGCTAGAGGGCTCCGAACTGCAGAGTGTACTATGGTGGTGAGTAACGTAACAATGCGGGTGACTTTCGAAATCGAAGAGTTCGTCCGCACATGGAGCACTCTCTCCTTCAGCATGGCATACCAGAGCACACATTACTGATACGTCATCGGCTAGAGTCCGACTCTTGGATTCACTGTCATCGATCATCCTTCGTACAGTCCCGACTTGCATCCAATGCGACACTTTTTTGTTCCAGATCTTAAAGGGTGCCATCGAGGACTTCACTTTGATAATGATGAGGCGGTGCAAATAAAGTGGAGGTTGTGGCCCCATCAACAGACATTACACAGTGACAGTATCAATAAAGTGGTCTGTCACTGAGTGAAGTGCGTTTCTCGCCAGAACGGTGAATGGTGCACATAGTTTGTTGCAACGCACGTTCCCATATTTCCACTGTTGTAACGTAGAAGTAACACCAGCTCAAGTGGGAGAAACTGGATAACCCCTGCCCTACAGTCCTGATCTCTCTCCAACCTATTATCACGCCTTCGGACCCTGGAGAAAGTCCTTGACAGGTCGATGTTTCCTGTAGGATGAGAATGTGCACCTGGTCATGGTGTTTAAGCAAACAGATGTCTTCAACCCGGTGCACTGCTGGGGTTATTGCCTCAGCGCACACAACAATTTTGCCGATTGATATACTGATTTTGAACTGTAAAAGCTTTGAATGAAAATATTTTGATCGTCCCTTGATTCTGGAATGTACATGCTTTGAATGAAAATATTTTGATGGTCCCTTATATTGCCTCTATGTGATATAAAGCTAATCATGCAATTATTGTTTAAGTGATCGTTGTTAGTCATTCCCACAATTGAAGAATCATTCAGCAAAGCATCAAAAATGTCCATAAAGCCTGAGAATTACTACACTGTATCCTTCAACCTAGAACTCAATATAGTGATGATGGAGAAAGATGGTAAAGGAAGTCCTGTAATTTGTAAATACTTTTGTGTTCTGTATTACACGACCAGTTTTTTATTAACAATTACGTACGGTGTGTAAAACGATTATGCAAAGAGCCAATCAATCAGAATGATTACTCGACCCTGACAAGTACGATACAGAACAGTATTAGTGATACTCAATGGGGTAGCTGACCTATATAACTTACCCTTTATCTACTATTTTTTCGAATTTGAATTCGATCACGTGTCCATCGAGTGTGAGTGTGACACATGGAAAGGTCAATGTACTTCAGACGTCTAGAACTGGCACAAAATGTCCGATCGGCGGAAACGCACTAGGAAGGAAAAAACTACTGAAGTTTCGACGCAGTTTGATAGAAGGGACATTGTGATTGGTAGAGAGAGTTTCCATAAAATAAGGGGAACGCTCCTATTGTTCAAAACAGGCCGTGACGTGAAGAACGAATCAACCAAGGTGGGGGAGGAAGTTCTGCCATGAGTGGGACAAGAGAGGAGTTTTCAGGGACTCTTCTCCGAACTGGCGTCAAGTGCAGAACGGAGCGCTTAACGCCCTGTACGACGCAGAGAAGAAATTTGTGTCGACACTGCGTTCATAGAGGCTGCAATCCAGCAAGAAATTAGCTGTAGCAATATTTAGCTCCAACTGTGGAGAAACGAACCAGCCAAATTAGTTAGTTGTTCTTGCAAGAACTGAAAAGGCCCTAAAATACGCACACTCCTCCAACCATGTGCATGTATATCGCCACCTACAAAGACTAGGGATGATTATATGTTTTCTCACGTAACGAGAAACATAGGGAAAGTTTCTGCTGGAAAGTTGAGCAGAGAATCCAGATTAATTTTATTGGAATTTCAGCGGAAGAGAGCGGCCTTGCAGTCAACAACTTGTCTCAGCTTAAGGTAAATACCGCGAGCAGAGGTGTAAACTTCGTTAGTTCAGCAGCTTGTGTCCACGGTAAACTCGTGCGGCCTTGGGTAATCTTGCGCTCAAATTTGTCACATAACTAACCATCCACCTTAGACTTTATTGTCATCCTAAATAGTACCGAACTTTGAACAGGAATCTGACGATTTTCTTAGTACTGACCAACATCGTAACGTATGTGTAGGAGCAATTTTGTAAAGAAACTTCCAATTAAACTTTCATATTATTTTGCTTATGATTAATGTTCTTTCAGAGAGTTAATATTTAATAGTGTTGTGTATAGGATTATCTCACTTTTTGATGTTGGCGAGATGCGTTATCCACTGCGATGTTTTTATGTTGTCGAGTTGAAAACTATGTAAAAGGTGTGATTTTTGTGCTAAAATTTGTGACATTAAACTTGCCATTTCAACTTACACAGTTGTTCTCAATTCTAGAATAAGCGCCCGCTTTACATGGTACATTGTCATCCATAAAAATTCCATTGTCGTTTGGGCACACGAAGTTCATGAATGGCTGCTAATGGTCTCTAAGTAGCCGAAAATAACCATTTTCAGTCAATTATCGGTTCAGTTGCACCAGAGGACCCAACCCATTACATGTAAACAGAGCCCACAACATTATGTAGCCACCACCACCTTGTACAGTGCGTTGCTGACAACCTAGATCCACAGCTTCGTAGAGCCCGCACCACACTTGAAACTTAGCATCAGCTCTTACCAACGGAAATCATGACTCATCTCATCTGACCAGGCCACGGTTTTCCAATCGTCTAGGATCCAACCGATACGGTCAAATGGTTCAAATGGCTCTGAGCACTATGGGACTTAACATCTATGGCCATCAGTCCCCTAGAACTTAGAACTACTTAAACCTAACTAACCTAAGGACATCACACACATCCATGCGCGAGGCAGGATTCGAACCTGCGACCGTAGCAGTCGCGCGGTTCCGGACTGAGCGCCTAGAACCGCTAGACCACCGCGGCCGGCAACCGATACCGTCACGAGCGTCGGAGATTGGCTGCACCAACGTCGTGTTGTAAGCAAATGCACTCGCATCGGCCATCTTCTACCATACCCAGTCAATGTCAAATCTCGCCGGTCTGTTCTAACGGATACTTTCGTCGTACGTCCCACATTGATTCCTGATATTATTTCAGGTAGTGTTGCTTGATCTTTAGCACTGACAGCTCTACGTAAATGCCGCTGCTCTCAGTCGTAAAGGGACGACCTTCGGTCACTGCTTTGTACGTTGTGAGACGTAAACCCTGAAATTTGGTATTCTTGACACTCTCTTGACACTATGGATTTCGGAATATTGAATTGCCTAACGATTTACGAAATAGAATGTCCCATGCGTCTAGCTCTAGTTACCATTCCGCGTTCAAAGTGTGCTAATTCCCGTCGTGTGGCCATAATCCCGTCGGAAGCCTTTTCACAAATGGCAGCTCCTGCAGTGCACTATCATTTTGCTTCTTGTACACGAGATACTACCTTCATCTTTATGTGAGCTCGTGCTGAAATTAATGTCTCTGAACTTTTTACGGGGTGAATCTTAAAGCTTGTTAATGAAACAAACGTTATTAACATTCTACATGTCTACATACAATGAAGAGCTAAAGTAACTGGTACACCTGCCCAGTATCGTGTAGCGCCCCCACGATCAAGCAGAAGTGTCACAACACGACGTGGCATGAACTCGACTAATATCTGAAGTAGTGATGGAGGAAACTGACACCATGAATCCTGCAGGGCTATCCATAAATGAGTAAGAGTATGACAGGGTAGGGGTCTCTTCTGAGCAGCACGTTGCAAGGCATCCCAGATATGCTCCATAGTGTTCGTGTCTGGGGAGTTTGGTCACCAGCGGACATGTTTAAACTCAGAAGAGTGTTTCCTGGAGCCACTCTATAGCTATTTTGCAAGTGTCCTGCTGGAATTGCCCAAGTCCTTCGGAATACACAGTTGACATGCAGGTGATCAGACAGGATGCGTATGTATGTGCCACCTGTCTGTCGTATCTAGACTATCAGAGATCCCACAACACTCCAACTGCACACGCCCCACACCATTACAGTACCTCCATCAGCTTGAACAGTCCCCTGCTGACATGCAGGATCCATGGATTCATGAGGTTGTCTCCATACCCGTGCACATTCATCCTCTCGATACAATCCGAAACGAGACTCGTCCGACCAGGCAACATGTTTCCAGTCATCAACAACCCAGTGTCGGTGTTGACGCGCCAAGAGGAGGCTAAAGCTTTGTGTCGTCCAGTCACCAAATGTACACGAGTGGGCCTTCGGCTCCAAAAGCTCTTATCGATGATGTTTCGTTAAACGGTTCGCACTGACACTTGCTACTGGCCCAGCACTCAAATCTGCAGCAGTTTTCGGAAGGATTGCACTTCTGTCACGGTGAAGGAATCTCTTCGGTGGCCGTTGGTCCCGTCCTTAGTGCATCTTTTTCCTGCCACTGCGATGTCGAGATTGGATGTTTACCGGATTCCTGATATTCACGGTACATTCATGAAATGGTCTTACGGGAAAATCCCCACTTCATCACTACCTCGAAGATGCTGTGTCCCACCGCTCGTGTGCCGACTATAACATCAGGTTCAAACTCATTTAAATCTTGATAACCTGCCACTATAGCAGCAGTATCCGATCTAACAACTGCGCCAGAAACTTGTTGTCTTACGTAGGCGTTGCCGACCTCAGCGCAGTGTTCTGTCTGTTTACATATCTCTGTATTTGAATACGCATGCCTATACCAGTTTCTTTGGCGCTTCAGTGTGTATGCAGCCCTTTGCCGGTATGGAGGTCCTAACAGTAGCATATAACACGGTGGTGTGTAATTTAAGTATTTCGCTGAGCGAGAAACAGCGTGCTGCTATTGAGTTTCGAATCCGAAGAGTACGTCGACCTTCTCATTCGGCTTGAGAATGCCAGACTATACGAGAGCGCTGCGACATCTGCAGCAGTCCAACTCCTTGGATTCGCTGTCATCGATCATCCTCCATACATCCGATTTTTATCTGTTGCCAGAAGCACATATAACACCTTCGAGGACTTTACTATGATAGTCACGAAGGCTGTGACTGCGTCAGGACAGTATAAGGTTCTACAATGACCGTATCACCGATATGATCTCTCGTTGGCAGAAATGTTTTTTCGCCAGGTTGACTATGTTGAGAAATAAATATGAGTAAGGTCTTCTACAATGACCGTATCAACGATATGATCTCTCGTTGGGAGAAATGTTTTTCTCGCTAGGTTGACTATGTTGAGAAATAAATATGAGTAAGGTCTATGGTCCATGTAACTAACAAATTGCTTTTTCGTATGAAACAATATACCAGAGAATCTCATCTAGTTGCCGCAAGAGGAGCTATATCTGTGACGATTTAAAATTAGTTATCAGAAAGAGTATTTGTATATCGCTTGTTCCTTCTGGACTAAAAATAAAGTCACACGGAACGAGGTGGTTGGTGTGATTTTGCTCTCTCAGTGCTCTCCAGCGGTGATTGTCAGCTTGTTTTGGCTCGGAAATCACCATAGAGTTAGAAACTTCCTGGCAGATTAAAACTGTGTGCCGGACCGAGACTCCAACTTCGGACATTTGCCTATTGTGGGCAAGTGCTCCAGCATCTGAGCTACCCAAGCACGACTCACGCCCTTCTTCACAGCTTTACTTCTGCCAGTACCTCGTCTCCTACCTTGCAAACTTTACAGAAGCTCTCCTGCGCACCTTGCAGAACTATCACTCCTGAAAGAAAGGATTTTGCGGAGACATAGCTTAGCCACAGCCTGGGGGATGTTTCCAGAATGCGATTTTCACTCTGCAACGGAGTGTGCGCTGATGTGAAACTTCCTGGCAGATTAAAATTGTGTGCCGGACCGAGACTCGAACTCGGGACCTTAGCCTATCGCGCGCAATGCTCTATCATTTTTTTTCCATTTTGTTCGTTTTTTTCTTTCATTGCATCGGGGTGGACGTCGTAAGACATCCTTTTATGTTCGTTGTTCTTCTATTAACTCAGTTTTTTTTATTACAGAGGGGAACTCACCCGCTGAGCAAGCACGCTGAGCTACCGTGCCGGCCACCATCTGAGCCACCCAAGCACGACTCACGCCCCGTCCTTACAGCTGTAGTTCTGCCAGTACCTCGTTTCCTACCTTCCAAACTTTACAGCAGCTCTCCTGCGCACCAAAGAATTTGCTCATGGAGACGGACGAGCGTTTAATTCCAGCGTTAGCTCTATTAAAACACACATTTCCCATCTTGTCATATTGTTCTATCAGTGGTACACCTAAATAACAGCTCTAGTATCCGTGAACGTGTAATAAGAAAAAATGAAATATACGCGTTCACTCAGTAAGGACATTATGTAAAAAAAAAGGTCACCAAATCGAACAAACTAACACCTGAAAGACGCTTACGCAACACCAAATAATAAATGAAATATTTCTATTAATTTCATACAAAACTCTCAAAACCTCTTAGAAAACGGAAAAATAATAAAAAAAACTTAAAGGAGGACTCTCTACCGACCGACTCATCCTTGCTTCCATAACGTGGCCCCACAACCACCTCGCTGTTCTGAAACTCAGCTTCAGCGACCTCATATTTTCTGTTACAGTGTTCTATAGGCTTTCATGGCCGAAACGTCATTCACATTTTAGTACAATAAATCCTAAAAAGAACGGGATGCTTTCATGAATCTGCACTGGGTTGTTGCCTTAAAATGCCTTACTCTCGTAACCCTTGAGCTAGAACGCGAAAATAACTAAAAACGAAAATTCTTTAGCCACCTGTATCACGTTTCCCTCATTTAATTGCAAGAAATCGTGCCAATAAAGATTCGTTCTCGAGTCATTTAACGTGCTACAGTACAGAAACAGAATATATTCATGGGGTGTAAGGTATGACATGGGCTTCTACTGAACACGACAACGACAGTGAGGCGTCTTACTTTCTGCTTGTGACGTACAAAACGTTCTTCCTTTCTGAGAACTTTTAACATTGCAGTGCGTCAGCAATCGTGAACAATTTAATGGCTATAAATAATCCGCCTCGATTGCAAAATAGAAACCGGATGTTGACCTAGGTTTCGGCGCGGATAACCACGGCTTCTTCGGAACACCCTAAATCTTCCTCTTTAGGCAGTTTGTCCCGAAGAAGGCGCGGTTATCCGCGCCGAAACCTAGGTCAACATCCGGTTTCTATTTGCAATCGAGGCGGATTCCTTATAATCATTAAATTCTTCCTTTCTACTGGTTCTACTTTATGTGGCATGTTGCCGAAACTTACTTTGTGTTTCACGTGATGAAATGGCTCCTGAGCGAGAAATTTCAGGAAGTGACGCCACAAAACGCGTAGAGCGCCCCGTAAACGTTAGCTAACTCGTCCTGTGTGTCGACAGCTTAACGTTTAGTCTGTAATCCAGGGGTCTCCAAAGTAAGGCCCGCGGGCCGATACCGGCAAACAGACCCGCGTTAGCTGACCGGACATCCCTGGTATCCAGCCCGGTGGTGCCTATACTGCCAACAATTGAGTTTCGAGGCCTATCGTGACCAATACACCGCTACATTGTCGGAGCTCCATCTTTACAAAGGGGAAGGTCATGGTTAAACTTGTGGCTATCCACAATAAACAGACAGACCATCCTCCGTGCGATAGTGAAAAAAAAACGATTAGCAGACTAGTTTGGCGAAAACATTTTAAGTAAAAACATTCTTTGCATTTTATTCTACTCACGAGTCTGGTGCAAATCTTTCAAATGGACGCCACTTCGGCGACTAGCCTTAGCAATCAATCATAATGGAAGGTGCTTCTTAAGCAAGGTTTCACTTTCTTTACGTATTTCGATTTTCAGATGCTAATTGTCTCTTCGAATTCAAACTTTGATTTTTTCCCACCTATTAAAAAAATGGTTCAAATGGCTCTGAGTACTATGGGACTTAACATCTGTGGTCATCAGTCCCCTAGAACTTAGAACTACTTAAACCTAACTAACCTAAGGACATCACACACATCTATGCCCGAGGCAGGATTCGAACCTGCGACCACACCTATTAGTACAGCGCATAAAACACTAAAAAACTCGTGAAACACTCGCAACATAGACACAATCACGCAACAGAACTATCAAATACATGCTCTGGCTCTGCTACTCGCTACAGGACTACATAACTAAACTTATTGTTGCGCTACTTGAAATAACAATGCGCTGACATACTCGACCTCTGTTACGTCTTGTAGTTATAGTGTTGCTAACAATGACTTTGAGATTTTGTTAACTTCGCAGGACGCTTTCGAGAAGAACGTACAGTGACATACTTTTTGTCAGTGAAATTCGCCAGAATAAAATATACCAGAAATTCGGGTAGGTACGTCCAGCAATTAAAATTATGTAATTAAATAAAAATCGTACTTCGTTTCAGTGCTAGCTATTCCCACAACCTTACATTACGGTGATCATGAGCTGCTGGGGTTCTTTAATCCCATTAGGTAGATCTTGGCCCTTATGACTTCGTGGAGGAATCAATGTGGCCTGCAGACTAAAACGTTTGGAGACCCCTCCTGTAGTCCGTAAGAGCAGCCCTAGACTTACGCAAGAGCCACACGGGGCTGGCGAGTTGCGTCGTTCGCCACCAAAGTGGAACGGTGTGTTTACCTGCGATCGCGAACTGGGGCCTGAGGCGTGCTGGACCGCGTTGCTAAGACGGCGCGACGCTGGTCGGCGAGCGGAGGCGACTGCCGCCTCGGCGTCCCGGACTCATCGTCGCCGCTCAGTCCCGTTGGCCGCTCCGTATCGCCTGCCAGCCTGTTTGTCAGTACACGGCCCGGCGGGGCGGCGCGCTGAACAGACGCCAGAGCGACAGCCGTGACTGCCATGAGGAGCGGGCCGCACGTCACTCCACACAGCGGCCCCGCTTCGCCTCGCCTTGCTTTGCATCACTCGAGTAGCACCGGCGGGCTCAGCTGCCCGCCTCTTTCGCATTGCAACTGTTTCCTAACGGTTCAAGAGCGCCGTAAAATACACCACTTGTTTCCACCGTGCACGGCGCAACTTGTCTCTACACGGAAGCCACAGTATCTTCACGTTCGATCTAAGTCTAGCCAAGCAGTCGGCTAGCCAAAGTATCAAATGTCGTGGCTCGTAATATTTATCATCCTAACGGGTGAGTGTGTGTCTAAGACAGAGAGCAATCCCGATTAGTCTTCAAGCTGATACAGTTTCATGTAACATTCGCAAAATTTCTTGTGGAAGAATCAGCTAATTACGGCAGAAATTTCGCTTCTCAACGTGTGTCCACAAATAAAGCTGTTTGTTGTTGTGGTCTTCAGTCGGGAGACTGGTTTGATGCAGCTCTCGATGCTACTATATCATGTGCAAGACCTTTCATGTTCGAATAATTACTGCAACTTATATCCTTCTGAATCTGCTTACTGTATTAAGCTACATCTACATCTACATCCATACTCCGCAAGCCACCTGACGGTGTGTGGCGGAGGGTACCTTGAGTACCTCTATTGGTTCTCCCTTCTATTCCAGTCTCGTACTGTTCGTGGAAAGAAGGATTGTCGTATGCTTCTGTGTGGGCTCTAATCTCTCTGATTTTATCCTCATGGTCTCTTCACGAGATATATCTAGGAGAGAGCAATATACTGCTTCTCTTCGGTGAAGGCACGTTCTCGAAACTTCAACAAAAGTCCGTACCGAGCTACTGAGCGTTCTCCTGCAGAGTCTTCCACTGGAGTTTATCTATCATCTCCGTAACGCTTTCGCGATTACTAAATGTTCCTGTAACGAAGCGGTCTGCTCTTCGCTGGATCTTCTCTATCTCTTCTATCAACCCTATCTGGTACGGATCCCACACTGCTGAGCAGTGTTCAAGCAGTGGGCGAACAAGCGTACTGTAACCTACTTCCTTTGTTTTCGGATTGCATTTCCTTAGGATTCTTCCAATGAATCTCAGTCTGGCATCTGCTTTACCGACGATCAACTTTATATGATCATTCCATTTTAAATCACTCCTAATGCGTACTCCCAGATAATTTATGGAATTAACTGCTTCCAGTTGCTGACCTGCTATTTTGTAGCTAAATGATAAGGGATCTATCTTTCTATGTATTCGCAGCACATTACACTAATCTACATTGAGATTCAATTGCCATTCCCTGTACCATGCGTCAATTCGCTGCAGATCCTCCTGCATTTCAGTACAATTTTCCATTGTTACAACCTCTCGATATACCACAGCATCGTCCGCAAAGAGCGGTCATCCTCTGTGACTTTTACTCGCCACACTTCATTCCAGTACTAAACTGGAGATCCTTTCATGTCTCATAATGTGTCATATGAACCGAACTCTTCTAGTCAGATTGTGCCACAAATTTCTTTTCTCTCCACTTCTACTCAGTAACTTGTTATTAGTTAAATGATCTCCCCATCTAATCTTCAACATTCTTCTATAGTACCATATTTCAAAAGTTTCTATTCTCTTCCTGTCTAAACTGTTTATCATCCATGTTTCACTTCTACTGCATACAAATACTTTCAGAAAAGACTTCATAACACTTAATCTATAATAAGTTTCCTTTAATTTACGTCTATGGTCACAAACGTTTTTTTAACAGATTACCGGTTTCGGTCTATAATGACCATCATCAGATCTGTTTTATTTAGAACTTTCTTTTATAAAACAGACCTGATTATAGTCATTATAGACCGAAACCGGTAAACTGTTAACAAAACGTTGTGACCATAGACGTAAATTAAAGGAAACTTATTACATATACAGATCACTGTCGCAGCTTGTGAGACTTAATCTATATTCCGTGTTAAAAAATTTCTTTTTTTCAGAAACGCTTTCCTTGCCATTGCCAGCCTACATTTAATATTCTCTCTACTTCGGCAATCATTAGTTACTTTGCCGTCCAAATAAAAAATCTCATCTACTACTGTAAGTGTCTCGTTTCCTGATTTAATCCCATTACCTGTTCAATTCGACTACATTTCTTTATCCTTGTTTTACTTTTGTTGATGTTCGTCTTATATCTGCCTTTGAAGACACATTCAATTTCGTTTAACTGCTCTTCCAAGTCTTTTGCTGAATCTGACAGAATTACTTCATCAGCAAAGCTCAAATATTTTATTTCTTCTCCCTGGAGTTAAATTCCTACTGCAAATTTTTCTTTGTTTCTCTTACCACTTGTTCAGTAAACAGATTGAGTAACTTCATCGATAACCTACAACCCTATCTCACTCCTTTCTCAACCAGTGCTCCCCTTCAATGCCCCTCGGCTCTTATAACTGCCGTCTGGTTTCTGAACAAATTGCAAATAGCCTTTCGCTCCCTGTATTTTACCTCTTCTACCTTTAGAATTTCAAACAGAGGATTTCAGTCAACATTGCCAAAAACTTTCTTTAAGTCTACAAAGGCTGTAGACGTAGATTCGGCTATCCTTAACCTATGTACTAAGATAATTCGTAGTGTTAGTGTTGCCTCGCGTGTTCCTACATATTTCTCGGGAAGCCCAATTGTTCTTCACCGAGGATGGCTTCTGCCAGTTCTTCCATTCTTCTGTAAAGAATTCGCGTTGGTATTTTGCTACTATGACTTATTAAACTCATAGTTCGCTAATATTCACACCTGACAGCTACTACTTTCTTTGGAATTGGAATTATTATATTCTTCCTGAAGCCTGACGGTATTTGACGTATCTCTTACGTGTTACACACCAATTTGAATAGTTTTGCCATGACTGGCTCTCCCAAGGCTGTCAGCAGTTCTGACGGAATATCAGCTGAAAGGTGGAGGCGTGTAGAAGGTAGGTGAAGATGAAATACTACTATGAAACAATATTCATTTTGCCTAGTAGTAAAACTGGTTTCCTTTTCCATTACGTTAAAATAAAGCTACCCATAATCCGAAGGCAAAACTCCGTACAGCTTAACTAGGCAGGGTCCTAGGGCAGACGATAGGTTTTCACTTTCCCCTGAACTCGGAAGCCGTAATAGATAGACCTAGAGCTTAACTTATAGTGCGAATCTCTGTGCAGTTTTAACATCTAGAAATCATTTAACACGTGAAAGAAAGCGTAAGAGAGAAAAAATCCTAGGACCAGCCGAGTACTGAACCGTGGACCTCTTGATTGGTAGCCGGATACTCTCGGAGTCATACCGGCTGCGTCATAGTAATTTTAAAAAATCTTATACACCTGCAAAAACTTGTGCAGTTGTGTAAAGAGCATTGAAACGATGAGCACTATTATTAGAAATACGTAGAAACTTAAGAACTGATTGTCGTACAAGGATAAAAAATTATTTCAAAATAAACGGCCCAAAAGATTTTTTACGCAATCTTCACATCTGAAAACGCGTGTAATGTACTGATGAATAATGTATATACAACGAGTTGTCCATGGAAATTACGTTTGTCATTATTCTGGATGAAACTGCGTTGAAGGATGACTTCACTTTTCTAAAATTTACTTTTTACGTAGCTTATTGCCTTGAAGCTGGCTTCATTGGCTTCTTACAGGGGTACGAAATGCCGCACATCTGCTTTGTACAATATCACTGATACTGGCATTCTGAGAGTCTGGTGAATTAATATTTAGGAAATAAAAGAGTCTGCAGTTTAAATATTTGTAACTGAACTCTTCAAACATCGGAGTAACAAAATGAGAAATTCATTAAATTCCATGAGCTGTCAATCCCACGTACAGTGTCTGCTTTGTTCCACATGACATACACGACTCGCTTCCATTACTTCTCAATTTCGTGCCAAGTGTACAAAAAGAAGAAGTACAAACAACATTTGAAACAATCAAGTTTATACTATTGTTAATGACATTAACAGATAAATACATAGCAAAGCTAGATTTAAATTTATAAATTTTTACGTTATATCTAAACATATAAAATATTTTGTGTGTGTGGAGCAATGAATTTTATTAGATACCTTTTTTTTTGGAACATGTACATTTATAATATTAAATTACCGGTACCTGGCGGAAGCAAAGAATTCTGAATGTCTCTCTGGCTTGAGTACATCATAACGGAAGCACCTAATAACAAAATAATCCTTGTTGAATTATAAAAGTAACCCTTTCTTTTTGAGTCATCAATCTTCTTACAATTTCTGACAAATGCTATTCTGTGCCAACTTTTTCATCACAGAGTAACAATTACAACCTGCTTCCTCAATTATTTATCGGGCGTATTCCAATCTCTATCATCCTCTACAGTTGTTTAGCCTCTACAGCTCCCTCTAGCCCTCTGGTACCTTGAAAGTTATTACCTAACAGATGTTGTATCGTCCCTTGTTAGTGTTTACAATATATTCCTTTCTGCCCTGATCCAGAGATGAAACTGCTTATTGGATGACATATCAGAACACCTAATTTTAAACATTCTTCCGTAGCACCACAGCTCAAATGCTTCTATTCTTGTCTGTTCCGCTTTTTCCATATTCAATACCTCACTACCACACGTTGCTGTGCTCCAGAGATACATTCTCGCAAATGTCTTCGTCAGATTAAGGCCTATGTTTGATACTAGCAGACTCCTCTTGACCAAGAATGCTCTTTTTACCACTGCAAAAATAACTATATTATCAATTAATAAAGGTAGTCTATTCGAAAGTGAAATCTTTGCATAAGTGTGAAATCAAAATCTGTGACTGTATATCGTTGAGTGGTACTGTCCTCCATCCAATATCTTATCACATGTTCGGATTCTCCTTGGACTGGATACTAAAAATTAGATCTTCAATGATATGTGCCTCATCTTAACGGTTAAAAATTCTAATGACGGCCCCTGTGCTGTATGCTAAACTTCCCGAGCTGACAAGCCTTCTTGCAGTAAAATGTCAGTGTGTCTGGGACATAAACTTGAGATGGTCTTTCCAAGCAAGTTGCGAGGTTGGTCTGCTAAGGACTGTCCGCTTTTCGACGGAGACCATCCTCAGGCCACTCAGCAAGAGTTGCTATGATAACGCACTGCATAGTCAGGTTGATGTCAGCAGACAGCACAGGCCATTACGCTAGAGTATTCCTATGTCCTGGAGGAAGGTGATCACAATGTGGGCGCCATGTGCATGTGAATTATCGCCTTCAAAAGGCGAACTTATCGCCATTACGGTGACTGTAAGGCTCGGCAAAGTGTTCCACTTCTGCACGGCCCTCACGTAAGCCTCGACAGCGATGAGAGGCGCCTGACATCCCTATATAATACCGGGCAGGAACATGACTAAGCCGTCTCCCTACTGATGCCGTGGTGCTGCGTGCTTGAGACGTGCGCTGGTACGTGGGCTCCAGCACACCCTTGTACAACAACGACCAGGAGTCAGTCAGATCCTGCACTCGTCGTAGAAGAGACTCCGATACTCACCCCGTTTCTCCCACCTTCGGGTAACATAAAAGTGGGGTACTTGTGTTGTTATTCCCAGTGGAGACACAGGGACTGAACTGAACGTTGGGGACAGTTGCGTACTGCCTGCGAAACATAAGCCCTCCCAGTTGACTGCCGGCCGAGTTGGCCGAGCGGTTCTAGGCTCTCCAGTCTGGTATTGAGCTACCGCCACGGTCGCAGGTTCGAATCCTGCCTCGGGCATGGATGTGTGCGTGTGTGTGTGTCCTTAGGTTAGTTAGGTTTAAGTAGTGCTAAGTTCTAGGGTACTGTTGACCGCAGATGTTAAGTCGTATAGTGATCAGAGCCATTTGAACCAACCCAGTTGACTCAAAGAGCAGTTTTATTCCCCTTCATCTCTGTTCACCAACGGTCCATGATTTCTATATAGCGGATATCAACTACTGTTGGTCTCGGACAAAGAGTACGAGATAGATCTTCATTGTTTGCATGGCAGTCGAATATTCAAATGACGTCACTGTGGTGTACCACAATCCAGCAGGTAACGTCTCGGGCAGACATCCCTTCTTGCAGTAAAATGACGATGAGAGCACGGTTTAAGTTTGAAATGACCCTTTTGGGTCAGTCGACGGACAGTCCCTCAAACGATTGGACACACAGTTCTCTAACCCTTTGAGTCCCAACAATATGAAAAGCCGTATATTTTTAAAATTTTGCACAAGAGGAACCATATCATGATAAGCAACGAGTACAAGAAATAATTAGCAAAACTGAAACAAACAAGGGCGTGCTAAAAACTGAATTTTTTATTCTGTTGTCAATAATGATTGAGGAATCACATACCATGCACAATACTCGGTCGACTTTCCCGCTTGCTGCGTCAGTTGTAGCCCTCTGCTGATAGAGGGCTGCGAACTGTAGCGTGTAACATGGCGGTGTGTGAACTAACTACGGCGACGCATGAGAAACAGTGTGATGTATGCACGGTGGATGCCTCGAATTCTCACACCTGACATGAAACAGAGGAGACTGGACATCTGTCAACAATTTCTTTTACGTTTTCAGCGTGAGGGTTCCTCAACCCTAGAACAACATGGGGATGGGGGAATGTTGCATTGTTACTAAAGCATCGCAAATTTAGCTAGGCCTATTCCATATTTTTTTCAAAGGAAGTCATAATTTATAGCTTACCCACTAGCTAATAATAATTATGTGGACTACCACGGCACACCAAAGAAACTAGTAGATCTAATATCGTGCAGGGCCCCCGCGATCAACCCAGCAGAAATGCCGCAACATGACATTGCACGGACTCGAATAGTGTCTGAAGTAGTGCTCGCGGGAATTGACACCACGAAACCTACAGGGCTCTCAATAAATCCGTAAGAGTACGAACGGGTGAGATCTCTTCTGAACAGCACGTTGCAAGACATCCCAGATATGCTCAATAATGTTCATGCTTGGGGGTGGGGGAGGGGGGTTCGTGGCCATCGGAATTGTTCAAACTCAGAAGAGTGTCCCTGCTGCCACTCTGTAGCACTTCTGGACGTGTGGGGTGTCGCATTGTCCTGCCGGAATTGCTCAAGTCCGTTGGAGTGCACAATGAACATGAATGGCTGCAGGTGATCAGAGAGGATGCTTGCCTGTCAGGGTCATATCTAGACGGATCAGAGGTCCCATATCACCCCAACTACACGCGCCCCACTCCATTACAAAGCCTCCACCAGCTTGAACAGTCCTCTGTTGACATCCGGGGTCAATGGATTCATGAGGTTGTCGCCATGCCTATACACGTTCATCAGCTCGATACAGTTTGAAACGAGACTCTTCCGACAAGGCAACTTGTTTCCAGCCATCAACAGTCCAATGGCGGTGCTGACAGGCGCGGGCGAGGCGTGAAGCTTTGTGTCCTGCAGTCATCAGGGGTACACGAGTGAGCCTCCGGCTCCAAAAGCCCATATCGTGATAGTTGTTGTTGACCCAGCACTGATATCTGGAGAAATTTGCGGAAGAATTGCACTTCTGTCAGACTGAACGATTTACTTCAGTTGTCGCTGGTCCCGTTCTTGCAGGATCTTTTCCCCGCCGCGGCGAAGTCGGAGATCTGATGTGTTACCGGATTCCTGATATTCACGGTACACTCGTGAAATGGTCGTTCGGGAAAATCCCCACTACATCGCTACCTCTGACATGTTGTGTACCATCGCTCGAGCGTCACTACAACACCACGTTTAAACTCGCTTAAATCATGATAACCTGCCATTGTAGCGGGACTAACCGATCTAACAACTGCGCCAGACCCACAGACATTGCCGACTGCAGTGCCGTATTCTGCCTATTTACTTATCTCCGTATTTGAATACCCATGCCTATATCAGTTTCTTTGGCCTTTCAGTGTATCATCCTCCATGCAGTACCGACTTTGGCGCATCCGATTTTCTCTTGTTCCGTAAATTTAAAGATCATCTTGTGCATGGCGGGTTGAGGTTGTGGCTTCATCGACACGGTCAAAACATTCTTCAGTGACGGTATCAACGAACTGGTCTCGTTGGGAGAAATGTTTTAGTCGCCAGGGTGACTATGTTGAGGAACAAATTTGCAGACATGAAGAATAAAGATGTAGAATGTTAATAACTTTTTTTATTTATACAGCCTTAAGAGCTTTTGCATCATAGGTTCGGAGGCTTTACTTTTCGCACGTCGTTTCCAAACCTCACTTCTGTTTGTGAAAACTGCAGAACCCAGAGAAAATGGCACGTATCACTCCAAAATCGGAGGATATGGTGAATAGTGGAACCATAATTGATCAAGACTGCAAAAAGATTGGGTGCGCATAGGCCTCGCCGCGGCCTCTATTGTGTGCTCAGACAGGTCAGCATTACGCTATGCTCAGTCGGCGCAGAGCCGTAAAAAGAAGTGAAAATATCCCAGAGAGTGCCAGTATGACTCGACGAGGTCCAACTGGTGCAATATCAGCATTTTCATAAGTTGTTACGGGGTAGAATGACTGGTCTCCTGGAGAAGGGTTTGTCGATCAATGAGGTTGCTGCTTGCACAAACCTCGCTGCTGTGACAGTGATGTTTGTGTCGAACCAATGCACAGAAGATAGTTGTAGACAGCTACCAATGGATACCGGACCACACAATGTAATCACAGCGAAGGACGGCCACCATCTTGTCCACGTGGGTGTAATGGGTATAACAGCCTCGTCCACATTGCTGACTGGACGTTGGAGCTCTGCAACGGGTGTGGTCTGCTACTACGCTTCTGTGAAGCTTGGACTGGTGTCACGTGTGCCATTGCGTCGGTTCCAAATGACCAGAAACCACTAAAGTCTCTAAAGTACTAGGAGCGGGTAGGAAGTGGTAAGATACTGGGTCGAAATTACATTTCACATTTTACTTAAAATACTTTATTACACAAAAATTCATGCTTTTATGTTAAATCGCAAATACATTGTTTTAACTATTGCAGAATAAATAATACATGGTCTGTAGTAGAATTACAATTTATGATGACATCATACTTCAAGAAATAACAGTTTAAGAATCCGAAGGTGATTCACATGAAACTAAGCTGTAACAACAAATTTTACAAAGAGAGTACAGCTCAGAAATAGAGAACGTATCAGGACACAAATGAATTTCAAAGACTTTAGATAACAACTATAACATGAAATGTCCACTTCATATACAAGTTAAGCCCTGAGCTGAGCAACGTAACCGTGCTTACGAAATTTTGAGGTAATTCAATTATAATATTTCCACCTGGTGAAGCTAATATGAACTTGCAACTATTATAAATTAATAAACCTTGTTAATGGCGTTATGCCAAAGCGCGGTGTAATGAATAGATAAAAAACACTGTTATTCCACAACTTCAGTTAGTGAAAACTCTTAAAATTTAAAGCCTGAGTACATAAATATGAAATAACATTAACCACACACAGTCTCTTCGAAGTGGTGTCTATCTGTAGTGCGCTGCTAAAGATTTAGTCCAGTACGTTCTGTATTTAATAAGGATACAAATGCTACGCTAGGTTCAGAATTAATCAGATCATTGGTGGTTCCATCAGTTACGAAAAACTAATTTTAAGTGTCTAGATATTTTTACTGGTTGAGATTCGTTTTCATCTGAGAAGGCTGCCGTATTGTTAAACGAATCTGTGTTGTGCAACTTAACTGTGTAACCTACTTAATTCACGCCGGCCGCTGTGGCCGAACGGTTCTAAGCGCTTCAGTCCGGAACCGCGCTGCTGCTACGGTCGCATGTTCGAATTTTGCCTCGGGATGGATGTGTGTGATGTCCTTAGGTTAGTTAGCTTTAATTAGTTCTACGTTCTAGAGGACTGATGACCACAGATGTTAAGTCCCATAGTGCTTAGAGCCATCCGAACCATGTGAAGTTAATTCGCCTTACTTTCCTGAAGTTCTGTGGGGATATGTGAGTCATACTAAAAATCGAAAAAACCAGTCACTTGTTTCCTCAAATAATGCTGACCAAAGGCTTAAAAAACAAAAAAAGTTAAAATATACGTGACATAAGTTTCCGTTAGCACAAACAAACAAATAGGACATTACGTCGAAAGAATCTAAATTACTGCGAGGAACTCTTGTGCTGAACGACACAACTGTGAATGGTACTAAAAGGAAGGTATTCAATTTAGTTTTGAAAATCAGAGGTTTTTCACTCTTCTTTTTTCTCAGTTCCACAGGAAGAATAGTGAAAATGGTACGTGGAGAATTGCGGAGTCCTTTCCACGCAATTGTTGAGGAAGTCATATAAACTCGAGTAGTTTTTCTCTCCCTACAAATATTCACTAAGTGAACACTGTAGTTGCTTTTGAAAGAGCCTATTACTAAGCACAAACACTATCGACAACTAGATGTGTAGGATTGCCTAGTTGTTAAGTTACATCACAACTGAGCGTTCTGACAAGATCGTTTTCGTGTTGTGTTTTTACTGAAACTGGGACACCAGGAGAAGCTACACCGCTGTTCACACATTGCCATACTCACTCACACACTCAGGAACACGCACGCGCGCACACACACACACACACACACACACACACACACACACACACACACACACACGAATGGACGGCTAAGGAAACAAAGTGATTTACTAACAATGTTTAGTATAGGAAGTGTGTTTCACATAAAATACGAACGGTCAAATCACAAAATGTGTGAAACAAGATACAATTTTAAAAGTAACAAGCCATACTTACTATTTGGCAACATTTGCAATGGGGTAAGAACCATCAGCTATCTATAATTCAGGAGATATAAACTCATAAAGAACGAGATTTGTGAAAAACTGTCGCATCATGAATGACGTTTAAAATTATAACTTCTATGCTTCTAACTCTATTCGCAATAAATTTAGCAGAAAGTATCTACATATGCCCACCTGAGAAATTATATCTCGGTACCGCAGGTGCAACAACAACGGAGGGGTATCTGTTGAGAGGCCTGACAAATGTGTGGTTCCTGTAGAGGGACAGCAGCCTTTTCAGTAGTTGCAGGGACAACAGTCTGGATGATCGACTGATCTGGCCTTGTAACAATAACCAAAACGGCCTTGCTGTGCTGGTACTGCGAACGGCTGAAAGCAAGGGGAAACTACGGCCGTAATTTTTCCCGATGGCATGCAGCTTTACTGTATGATTAAATGATGATGGCGTCCTCTTGGGTAAAATATTCGGGAGGTGAAATAGTCCCCCGTTCGGATCTCCGGGCGGGGACTACTCAAGAGGATGTCGTTATCAGGAGAAAGAAAACTGGCGTTCTACGGATCGGAGCGTGGAATGTCAGATCCCTTAATCGGGCAGTAGGTTAGAAAATTTTAGAGGAGAAATGGATAGGTTAAAGTTAGATATAGTGGGAATTAGTGAAGTTCGATGGCAGGAGGAACAAGACTTCTGGTCAGGTGACTACAGGGTTATAAACACAAAATCAAAGAGGGGTAATGCAGGAGTAGGTTTAATAATGAATAGAAAAATATGAATGCGAGTAAGCTACTACAAACAGCAAAGTGAACGCATTATTGTGGCCAAGATAGATACGAAGCCCACACCTACTACAGTAGTACAAGTTTATATGCCAACTGGCTCTGCAGATGACGAAGAAATTGAAGAAATGTATGATGAAATAAAAGAAATTATGCAGATAGTGAAGAAAGACGAAAATTTAATAGTCATGGGTGACTGGAATTCGAGTGTAGGAAAAGGGAGAGAAGGAAACATAGTAGGTGAATATGGACTGGGACTAAGAAATGAAAGCGGAAGCCGCCTGGTAGAATTTTGCACAGAGCACAACTTAATCATAGCTAACACTTGGTTTAAGAATCATTAAAGAAGGTTGTATACATGGAAGAACCCTGGAGATACTAAAAGGTATCAGATAGATTATATAATGGTAAGACAGAGATTTAGGAACCAGGTTTTAAATTGTATGTCATTCCCAGGGGCAGAGGTGGACTCTGACCACAATCTATTGGTTATGACCTGTAGATTAAAACTGAAGAAACTGCAAAAACGTGGGAAATTAAAGAGATGGGACCTGGATAAACTGAAAGAACCAGAGGTTGTACAGAGTTTCAGGGAGAGCATAAGGGAACAATTGACAGGGATGGGGGAAAGAAATACAGTAGAAGAAGAATGGGTAGCTTTGAGGGATAAAGTAGTGAAGGCAGCAGAGGATCAAGTAGGTAAAAAGACGAGGCCTAGTAGAAATCCTTGGGTAACAGAAGATATATTGAATTTATTTGATGAAAGGAGAAAATATAAAAATGCAGTGAATGAAGCAGGCAAAAAGGAATACAAACGTCTCAAAAATGAGATCGACAGAAAGTGCAAAATGGCTAAGCAGGGATGGCTAGAGGACAAATGTAAGGATATAGAGGCTTATCTCACTAGGGGTAAGATAGATACTGCCTACAGGAAAATTAAAGAGACCTTTGGAGAAAAGAGGACCACTTGTATGAATATTAAGAGCTCAGATGGAACCCAGTTCTAAGCAAAGAAGGAAAAGCAGAAAGCTGGAAGAAGTATATAGAGGGTCTATACAAGGGCGATGTACTTGAGGACAATATTATGGAAATGGAAGAGGATGTAGATGAAGATGAAATGGGAGATATGATATTGCGTGAAGAATTTGACAGAGCACTGAAAGATCTGAGTCGAAACAAGGCCCCGGGAGTATACAACATTCCATTGGAACTACTGACGGCCGTGGGAGAGCCAGTCCTGAGAAAACTCTACCATCTGGTGAGCAAGATGTATGAAACAGGCGAAATACCCTCAGACTTCAAGAAGAATATGATAATTCCAATCCCGAAGAAAGCAGGTGTTGACAGATGTGAAAATTACCGAACAATCAGTTTAATAAGCCACAGCTGCAAAATAATAACACGAATTCTTTAGAGAGGAATGGAAAAACTAGTAGAAGCCGACCTCGGGGAAGATCAGTTTGGATTCCGTAGAAACACTGGAACACGTGAGGCAATACTGACCTTACGACTTATCTTAGAAGAAAGATTAAGGAAAGGCAAACCTACGTTTCTAGCATTTGTAGACTTAGAGAAAGCTTTTGACAATGTTGACTGGAATACTCTCTTTCAAATTCTAAAGGTGGCAGGGGTGAAATACAGGGAGCGAAAGGCTATTTACAATTTGTACAGAACCCAGATTGGCGTGTATAAGTGTCGAGGGGCATGAAAGGGAAGCAGTGGTTGGGAAGGGAGTGAGACAGGGTTGTAGCCTCTCCCCGATGTTATTCAACCTGTATATTGAGCAAGAAGTAAAGGAAACAAAAGAAAAATTCGGAGTAGGTATCAAAGTTCATGGAGACGAAATAAAAACTTTGAGGTTCGCCGATGACATTGTAATTCTGTCAGAGACAGCAAAGGACTTGGAAGAGAAGTTGAATGGAATGGACAGTGTCCTGAAAGGAGGATATAAGATGAACATTAACAAAAGCAAAACGAGGACAATGGAATGTAGTCGAATTAAGTCGGGTGATGCTGAGGGAATTAGATTAGGAAATGAGACACTTAAAGTAGTAAAGGAGTTTTGCTATTTGGGGAGCAAAATAACTGATGATGGTCGAAGTAGCGAGGATATAAAATGTAGACTGGCAATGGGAAGGAAAGCGTTTCTGAAGAAGATAAATTTTTTAACATCGAGTATAGATTTAAGTGTCAGGAAGTCATTTCTGAAAGTATTTGTATGGAGTGTAGCCATGTATGGAAGTGAAACATGGACGATAAATAGTTTGGACAAGAAGAGAATAGAAGCTTTCGAAATGTGGTGCTACAGAAGAATGCTGAAGATTAGATGGGTAGAACACATAACTAATGAGGAGGTATTGAATAGGTTTGGGGAGAAGAGGAGCTTGTAGCACAACTTGACCAGAAGAAGGGATCGGTTGGTAGGACATGTTCTGAGGCATCAAGGGATCACCAATTTAGCACTGGAGGGCAGTGTGGAGGGTAAAAATCGTAGAGGGAGACCAAGAGATGAATACACTAAGCAGATTCAGAAGGATGTAGGTTGCAGTAGGTACTGGGAGATGAAACTTGCACAGGATAGAGTAGCATGGAGAGCTGCATCAAACCAGTCTCAGGACTGAAGACAACAGCAACAACAACAACAACAACAACGGCACGATGGGTGAAGGACGTGACTCTGTAGAAATTTTCAGAGGCCAAGAAGATACCCGGTTAGATTCTCCGATATACATTCCATTATATAGCGGATACCCTGACTACAGCTAGTCAGATCGCTACTACTTTTTATTCACCATCGTGCACCCACCGAACTTTGTGTAAGTTTACATCTTATCCTTAGAAACGGACCCCTAAATCAAACGGCACAGTAATTCCTCGCTGTGGACAATTTCAAAGCGGACATTGCTCGGACATCAGTAATATTCGTCTTCATTTATTCTCTTTCCTGATCCTGGCTTTCTGCTCAGTTGAAATCAGCTATTAGAGGCGCAGAATGGGTTAATCAAGGGAAGATCTTGTAGCGGCAGTATTACTGTTATACTGCAAAATTATTAATAATATCATATGGCGTTTGGTACAATACACAGAACACTATAGTCATCAAAATACCGAAATAATATTGGTTCCATACAGTAAACGAAACCTTTCGCTCGGGTCAGTCGATGTAGTTTATATAGCAGTTTTGAAAGACGAGGATGTCCCAGATACTTAATACAAGTTATTAAAAGCCTCTATCAGGAAACAAAAATAATAACAATCATGAGTAAAGAGACCGGAATCGGAACCATTAATAGAGGAATGAGACGAAGTTGTAACTATCGCCAACACTTGTTAATGTTTTTATCGATGATTTTGTTAGATAATAGAAAACCAAAATCAGCCGAGGCGTTTACACATGGCCGAATAAATGGCTAAACGCCATGATCTACGCAATAACCAAATAATTTTACTAGAGTGTGACGACAAACTGCAGAGGGATACGTACCAGCCGGACCAGACAAGCAAGGAGTACATTTTCACTATTTCTCACAAGAAGGCTTTGTGGTTTTTAAAGGAAAAGACACAGAACATTACAAAATAGTGCTAAATGGTCATGTTTCAGAAAAAGTTTACAGTTTTTTACTATTACTTTGAGACGTAAGGCAGCAGCTTGATAACGTACACAATAAATCAAATGAACATCAGATTGTGTTTAGTACAACCATCACCATACAGCAATAAACAGATAGAAATTTTTTAAAGTAGACGTTACACTTGTTTGCACATAAGGCACAATGTAGTGGATAATATGAAATCAAAACGAAACGCATATACAGGCCACTGTAATGAAATCAGCGAGACGCTCTGAATGTAGCTATGTTTGGGGTGTACTCCGTTAACGAATTACTTAAAGAAAAGAGAGGAAACTGGTTAGAACATTCGGATGGAAGGCTAAACAAACGAGAATTTAACTGCAGACGACAAGGAAAGGAAGATCCATGAAGATCATGAAAGACAGCTGAAATCGGAAGAGGCCCATGGGTCACTCCTTGAAGTGAGGATGAGGAAGAATAAGCAGCGGAAAGAATTCAGCACATGATCAACGCAGCAAGCAAAACATGAGACCACTCCACCTGCAATACACAACTGTACTAAGAACACTGAGATGCACTCTGCCGCTGCTTATACTCTGTGGATGGGTCGCTTTTCCTTGTGACACACAACTGGCGCCTCAGTCAGCGACCAGCAGCAGGTTGGATGGGGGGCTACAGTGCAGACTGTTGCTCCGTGCGCCGCACTCGTGTTCGGCGGCCAGCAACAGCAACCGCTGCGTGACAAGCCAGGGCCGCAGCCAGTGCCATTGTTGCTGGCGCGACAATGGCGCCGGGCACCACTGGCGTCCATTGTCTGCGCCTCCTGATTAATTCCACTGCCGCCATCAGTATTCCGCGACGCTGTGTCATACTTTCGCTTTCTGCTCCCACCACAACGTCTTTATCCCATTCCTAATTTGCTTTTCCTTTTTTTCTTTTTCTAGCATCGCAGGTGCTTCTCTACTAACAGCAGCGCCAGCTCTGAACCCAGAGTTTTTTGTTTGTTACTGTTCATCCGCCACTGTACATGCACACCTCACTGCCACCAATGTAAATTCAGCACTGAGCATAATAGGAGACGGACGTTCGAAGTTGCGAGAAATTCTTGTTTTATTAATTTAACGAATGGATTTTGAAGGATCACAGCGACTCTGGAGTACACACCGTGTATCTGTTCTGTCAACGAATGTGAGGTATATTTATGTGAAAATGGGAAGTAAGATTGCATTTTATTAAGGGGGTAGGCGTCAAACAGGCCGACTTGGAGCAGGAGAGGCACCACAGAACATTTTAATTTCCAATGTCTATACTTTTACAAATAAATTCATACAAATTTGTCAGCATGACCGGCTAAAGATTCAAGATTCCTACTCAAAGCAGTGGATGTTCAAAAACATAACAAAATAATTTTTTTTACATGTCAAATTGCATCACTTTTTCCCTTACTATTGGCTGCATTTGTTGCTATAGGTACACTTATCTTCATGAATTTTGCACTACTTATTAAACACAAAGTTCTTAACGCAAAAATTAAAAGCAGTTGTAAAAATTGAGATAGTGAACCATAAAATTCGAGTTTTTTCTAAACAAGAAGTTTAAAATGTAGCAGCTCATTCGTTTTCTCATACGTTAAATAAATTCTAGAGTTCCATACACTTGTAAGTATGGCTAGTATGCTGTGCAAAATTCATCGAAGAATCTGGCCTTAGCGGAAATGATGCAGGATAAGTGTTATTGAAAATGAAAGTGATGTAAGCAGCCTCGGATCTACGATATTGCCATGTCACGCCTCTTCACACAGCATTCCTCTATCGCTGTTCTCTGTATTTCGCTCTGTGGTATTCAAAGGCGTATATATTTTAGCGGAAGCCATGAAGCCTACATTCAGGACAGTGGGAATTAATATTTCCTATAGTGCCTCTCCTACTCCCAGTCAGCCTGTATGACATCCTGCCCACATAAAAAAAATACTCCCAATTAATAGTCGTTGAGACATTTCTGACCGGGAGAATAATAACTCTTCAGAAAAATAGGAATCACTATTGCCTGTTAGCTAATAACATTCTCTTTTGTGTGACATACAATTAAGTGACATACAATTAAGTAAACGAAACATAAAACCAGTAAAGACAAGAGACACGCAAGACAGTTCAGATTTCTTCAATCCTGACGTCCCAGCATTTTTGCTGACAAATCTTGCTACAGCTTTACACGGCGTGCTCTCCTTTCTGCAACAGAACCTCTTACCTTATCAAAGTTCGTCAAACGTTTTGCAACTGAAAATGCTGTAAATCCGAATATTACCCAAGAGTTGTGTAGTTTCTCGATTCGATTACGTGTATTTTGTCACTGTCTGCTAGATAAAACGAAATACACCTTTCTAATATTGCAGCAAATGTATAATACACGCCAAATACACGAGACTGTTTTGGCGTAAATGGTCATTTTTATCTGCTGCGTAGTTGTTGTGCTCCTCAGTCCAGAGGCCGGTTTGAAGCAGCTCTCCATGCTGCCCAATCCTGTGCAACTTTCTTCATCTCAGCGTAACTACTGCAGCCTACACCCTCCTGAGTCTGTTTAGTGTATTCATGCCTTCGTCTCCCTAAATGATTTTTACCTTTTGCGTTTCCCTCCAGTGCTAAATTGATGATCCCTTGATGCCTCAGAATATATCCTACCAACCGATCCCTTCTTCTATTCAAGTTGTGCCACAAATTCCTCTTTCCCCAGTTCTATTCCGTACCTCATTAGTTATGCGATCTACCCATCTAATCTTCAACATTCTCCTGTAGCACCACATTTCGAAAGCTTCTATTCTCTTCTTGTCTAAACTATTTTTCGTCCATCTTTCGCTTCCATACATGGCTACTCTCCATACAAATACTTCCAGAAACGACTTCCTGACACTTAAATCTATACTCGATGTTAACAAACGCCATCCTTGCCATTCCCAGTCTACATTTTATATCCCCCATTCACATATAAAACACGACAGAATATAATTCACGAAGTACTACTATCATTTGCCTATTAGGCCTATTATAAGCAAAACGTTTTATGTTAGGAAAGTTTCACACTTCATTTACAGAATGGGTAGGTCTGAGGAAGGAAGTAGTGAAGGCAGCAGAGGATCAAATAGGTAAAAAGACGAGGGCTAGTAGAAACCCTTGGGTAACAGAAAAAATATTGAACTTAATTTATGACAGTAGAAAATATAAAAATGCAGTAAATGAAGCAGGCAAAAAGGAATAAAGACGTCTCAAAAATGAGATCGACAGGAAGTTCAAAATGGCTAAACAGGGATGACTACAGGACAAATGTAAGGATGTAGAGGCTTGTCTCACTATTGGTAAGATAGATACTGCCTACATGAGAATTAAAGAGACCTTTGGAGAAAGGAGAACCACTTGCATGAATATCAAGAGCTTTGATGGAAACGCAGTATGAAGCAAAGAAGGGAAAGCAGAAAGGTGGAAGGAGTATATAGAGGGTCTATACAAGGGCGATGTACTTGAGGGCAATATTACGGAAATGGAAGAGGATATAGATGAAGATGGAATGGGAGATATGATACTGCGTGAAGAGTTTGACAGAGCACTGAAAGACCTGAGTCGACACAAGGCCCCCGGAGTAGACGACATTCCATTAGAACTGCTGACAACCTTGGGAGAGCCAGTCCTGACAGAACTCTACCATCTGGTAAGCAAGATGTATGTGACAGGCGAAATACCCTCTAACTTCAAGAAGAATATAATAATTCCAATCCCAAAGAAAGCAGGTGTTGACAGATGTGAAAATTACCGAACTATCAGTTTAATAAGTCACAGCTGCAAAGTACTAACGTGAATTCTGTTCAGACGAATGGAAAAACTGGTAGAAGCCGACCTCGGGAAAGATCAGTTTGGATTCCGTAGAAATGTTGGAACACGTGAAATGGAGATGTTGTAACACGTGTGGCAATACCGACATTACGACGTATCTTAGAAGAACGATTAAGGAATGGTAAACCTAGCATTTATAGATTTAGAGAAAGCTTTTGACAATGTTGACTGGAATACTCTCTTTCAAATTCTAAAGGGAGCGAAAGGCTATTTACAATTTGTACAGAAACCAGATAGGCGTGTATAAGTGTCGAGGGGCATGAAAGGGAAGCAGTAGTTGGGAAGGGAGTGAGACAGGGTTGTAGCCTCTCCCCGATGTTATTCAACCTGTATATTGAGCAAGAAGTAAAGGAAACAAAAGAAACATTCGGAGTAGTTATTAAAATCCATGGAGAAGAAATAAAAACTTTGAGATTCGTCGATGACATTGTAATTCTATCAGAGTCAGCAAAGGACTTGGAAGAACAGTTGAATGGAATGGACAGTGTCTTGAAAGGAGGATATAAGATGAACATCAACAAAAGCAAAACGAGGATAATGGAATCTAGTCTAATTAAGTCGGGTGATGCTGAGGGAATTAGATTAGGAAATGAGACACTTAAAGTAGTAAAGGAGTTTTGCTATTTGGGGAGCAAAATAACTGATGATGGTCGAAGTAGAGAGGATATGAAATGTAGATTGGCAATGGGAAGGAAAGCGTTTCTGAAGAAGATAAATTTGTTAACATCGAGTATAGATTTAAGCGTCAGGAAGTCGTTTCTGAAAGTATTTGTATGGAGTGTAGCCATGTATGGAAGTGAAACATGGACCATAAATAGTTTGGACAAGAAGAGAATAGAAGCTTTCGAAATGTGGTGCTACAGAAGAATGCTGAAGATTAGATGGGTAGATCACATAACTAATGATGAAGTATAGAATAGAATTGGGGAGAAGAGGAATATGTGGCACAACTTGAAGAAAAGAAGGTCCGGTTAGTAGGACATGTTCTGAGACATCAAGGGTTCACAAATTTAGCATTGGAGGGCAGCGTGGAGGGTAAAAATCGTAGAGGGAGACCAAGAGATGAATACACTAAGCAGATTCAGAAGGATGTGGGTTGCAGTAAGTACTGGGAGATGAAGAATCTTGCAGAGGATAGGGTAACATGGTGAGCTGCATCAAACCAGTCTCAGGACTGAAGACCACAACAACAACACATGCTCCAGTTCATTAAACATGAGATCGAAAAGTAGCAGTGGTACGTAATTTTTATATAAATTTGGGCTAGTCATATTGTTCCACATAATTCGTGTGATGTCCTCGTTACGTAACACACCACGTTCTAACAAACACTATCGTCATCACTAATTCTGTAACTAATAATTCGTTCAGAAATCAACTTAGCGAAGTGCGCTGGATGTTAGACGCTTTGCGAAACAAGGTTTTTTGTCTTCAGAAATATGATTTTTGCGCCCCCTGAATCTGCCGTCCGGGGCAGACACTCCGCTTTGCCCCGATCCCCCCCCAACCACACACACATCAGATACGAGCCTAGACATAAGAGACTTTAGTGATGAATGGAGATCGGATTATACACAGTTGCATGTTGCATATGCATTTGCATATTTGGTTCCTTTTCACCGGTTATTGCATATTTTAACTAAAAACTAGTGACGATGCTCATTTTCGCTCTGCGTTTACAATATTTTAAAAATTTAGACGGGCGGTCTCTACCTCGATCTACACTTGTTGTCTCACAGATTGAGCGCGACCTAGAACTGTGTGGAATCGCTAACCGAGAGGCCACTGCTTTGTGAAATCATTTCATAAGAGGAACAGGAACAGGCAGACAAGAGTCAATGCTTCTGCGCTCCAGGTATTCCCCTCCGCTGTCATTGGGAACTATTTACTTGTACACCGTTGAACGTGTTTACGACGTGTCGCGTGGTGTGCGCCATGGAAACGTCGTTTGATGGATAGGTGACCATCCTGGAACATTTACATATGACGAAATGGTTTTATATTGTTCAGTTTGCGAGAAAAACGTTCCATTCAAAAAAAAAGTTTCAAAGAGACCAGTATTTCAAGACAAGTCTTCATATCGCAGGAATGCAGAAGAAACGACTGCGACAACAACTTCTGACGGCAGCAAGTTGCAGTAGGGGGGATTTGTCCAAAGGAAACCAAAGAAGACGGTTTAACACGGGTCCATGTGAATCATTCGTTGCACGAAATATTACTCTTCATAAACTTACAAACCCTACCTTCAAAGGCTTTTTGCGGAAATATTGCTTAAATGAAAGTATAGAACATGAATCAACACTGCATAAAAATTACATACCGAGAATTTACGTAAATGTCCTGGAGGAAATACGCAGTGAACTCAAGGTCAGCATAATCGGGATTTCAGTTGACGAAACTACAGACACTGGTGGCCGTTACAATGCAAGTTTAATTGTTGGTGCTTTAAAAGAAAAGCCTTCTTCCTATTTAGCGGCCTGCAAAAAACTTGAAAAAGTAAATCATTCTACGATCGCCAGAGTTGTGAATGAGAGTATTAGAAAAATATTTGCAGAGTCTTCTACAATGGAAGGGTGTTTGTGTTTATTTCAGATGCTGCTCCCTGTATGATCAAAGTAGGAAAAACTCTCCGAGTTTTGTATCAGAATTTTATTCTAGTGACGTGCTTTGCTCAAGGCGTCGCCTTGCTGAAGAAGAACGTTCCACGTTTGTGAATGTAAATAAAACGATTTCATCCACAAAGAAAGTGTCCCTAAAGGCTCCTCCTCGCATCAAGGTCTACAAATAAAAACCACCAAATCTGCCTTTACCTCACGAACCAGTGGTAACTCGTTGGCTGAAGCTCTTTTGTTTTACAATGATCATTTCGAGGCTATGACTTCGATAATGCAGAGGCTTCTGCAGTCAGCCAGTGCCAGGAAGCTTTTAATGATTCCGGTATTAACCCGTGATCACTGGCGCTCTTAGAAAAATATATAACGTTTATGTTTTTAGTTAAATATCCCAGCACATTTTAAAGCTAATGAACCGACGATCTAGAAATGCTTTCTTTCATATCCCGTGCTGCAATTAATCTGTGACTCTACAAGCAAATTTTAACAATAGTTTGCTAGTTGTGCCATTATTTGAAGTGGTGTGCAGTGTTAGATTTTTTCTAGTACGGAAGTCATTACGTAACAATTACTTCTCCTTTCGTGGAATACCGCCTTGCTTCACTTTTAGTCTGTTTCTTGTACTTGTAACATGCTGCTGTGTTCGTTTATTTTCTCTTGATAGTGTTCAGCGTATGTTACGTTGTTTATAAGAAAAGTAAGCATTCTTATTGGGCTTCACGAATTGAAAGAAGCAATTGTTTATACAGAGTAAATGACATTCTCTGTCGGATTTGAAAATATATAATACTTTTCAGCGAAGAAGTAAGGTCAGAGAAACAGATATTGATGTGATTAGACGAACCACTAGACGGAGATATTTACATAGGGGTCTGTTATCAGATACTGACGCGATCGATGAGATCAGTACCGGAACAAATCAGTCAGACAGCGAATCTGAAACTTCTGCTACAGCTGTTTCTCAATATACAGATCGCGAAACCTTTCTTGGGTAGGATGCAACAACAGAATGGTTGAAGCAACACGCTCCTCCAGCAAAGACTGCCTGTCAGAGTACTGAATACAGCTTCCAGGTGTGAAGGAAGTTGCAAAAAATTCGAAAACTATTCTGGAGTGCTGGAAATTATTTTTTTCATGTAGTGTAATTGGTCGCATTGGGGAATACACAAACCAAGAACTTGACATAATGGCAGCATCTTATTCACAGAGTGCTCGAGACTGCCCGCAAACAGATTCTGAAGAGTTATCTGCTTTCTTTGGTGTATTATATCTCGCAGAAGTGAAAAAGGCACAGCATCTCAATATTGATGAGCTATGGGCCGGATTTCATTATTGTATCGATGAGCAAACGAAGGTTCCACACACACACATCTCCAAGCTATACGTTTTGACGACAAATCCGTGAGAGCTCAGAGAAAGGAAATAAATAATCTGATACCTATTAGAGAAATATTTGACGAATTTGTGGATGTTTGCAGGAAGAGCTATATTGCCGGTGCACTGACAACGATAGACGAGATGTTTGAACCATTCTGTGGACGTTGGAAATTCAGGCAGTATATGGCAAACAAGCCTGCAAAATATGGCATGGAGGTAATGCGCTATGTGAATATGGAAGTATATGCAGGCAAACAGCCCACTGGATCATATCAAGTAGCCAATGATGCAGAGGATGTGATGTTACGATTGATTCGACCGGCTGACAAAACAGGCAGAAACGTGATGATGGACGATTATTTTACATCTGACCATTGGCTAACAAAACGTACGCCAATCATCGACTCACAGTAGCAGGTATTCTACGGAAGAATAAAAGAGAAGTTCCACCAGAACTTCCGCGCATAACGTGTAGGCAACTAAACTGCAGCATATTCACATCTGGAGGAAAACCAAGCAACAACTACTTGGTTTGCTCATATGACCCAAAAAGAAACAGATAAAGAATGTTCTAATGTTATCCACCATGCACAGCGACGATGCTATAGGCGATGACAGTGGCGAAGCGAAGAAACCAGAAGTCATTACATTTTACAATCTCACAAAAGGAGGTGTAGATGTTGTCGACCGTTTGAAAGCAGAATATTCTGTTTCAAGAATAAACAACCGCTGGCCTCTTACACTATTTTTCAGCTTGTTGAACATCGGAGCAATAAATGTTCAAATAATACATAAGGTAAACACAAATGACTTAATGCCACGGAGAAGATTCATCACAGAATTGAGTATGATGCTTACAAAAGCCTACATCATCAAATGCATGTCGATTCCGAGGATATCATTTCGCTTGAATGAGACAACAGAAGTTGTTGTGCACATTTTCAAAACACCGACAGATAAAGAAGAAAATGAATCAAGAGAAGAAACAAGATGTCACTATTGCCCTAAAAGTAAAAAACAGATTAACACAGCATCGCTGCCACCTTTGTTCCAGTCCTATAAAGAACATACAGCATCGAGTGTTGTTATTTGCCTGGAGTGTATGTCTCAAGGAGCCATATCTAAATCTGACGAGTAAAAAGGGGTGTGCTTAACCTTAATTCATCACTTGCTACAAATATGACGAACTGTTCACACAATTGTAATTGTAATCAAAAAAATTTGTAAAATCTTTGCATGTTGAAATATTTTTAAGTTTATCACGTTACATGTTCCATACCATGTTTATAGTAATTTATAATGTTTTGGTATTAATAAGGAAATGATTTACTGTATAAACGTGTCTTTGTCTGGCATAAAGAGATAAAAAAGGTGCAAGATCTCATTGTCAGAAAAAATCTAACACGGGAGTTATAGCGTAACAACAATATACGCGAGAGACCGCAGGTTAAAAAAGAGATTGTCGTGATTAGCAGTCATTTTTACCATAGACCTGTAAGTACTAAAAAGCTTTAAACTCAAGGTATGGCCTTCAATGAATCTATTCAGTTAATGAATAAAATTATTCTAGTGAACTCATTGCCAGAGGTATTCCCAAGAAAACTTAAAGAAGAGTTTGAAAAACTTTTGAACTATAACCAAGGCTTTGACCCTTTGTGCCAAATTGATAGTTTTATTAATGGGACAGGCGAACTCTTACCAGAAACTGTAAGTGTCAACATAGCACCCAAATTCAAATACTGCCCAGTTACCTCAGGTGATGTAAAACGGTTCTTTTCTCCTTGTAAAAATGTTCTGGGTGATCGAAGACACAATCTTACTACAGAACATTTGAAACAGTACTTGATCATTTATGTTTACGATAGTAGAAAAATGTAAAATAATTTATAAATGATGCTTTGGTCCAATAGCATTAATTAAAAGTTAATGCTGTTGAAAAAATCATAATTTTATGCTGTTTTTTTAAACAAAATATTACAGAGTTTTCGAGAGTGCTCCTCTGCGTGCGATATATCTCGAAATTGGTCCTGTACGTATCGATTGTTTCGCTGCGTCTCACTCGCAGCGCATCCACTTGTTGCTGACAGCAATAGCAAAAAAAGGAACAGTTACTGAAACCCGGTATGCGCCCCCATTTTGTAAATTTGTAGGAAATAATCCCAGGAAGGCCCCCTTCCTAACCTCTACCAGAAAGTATTCACAAGACGACATCAGCGTTCTAAATGTACTGATTTTTCGCGTGGCTGGCGCTCTTTCTCGCAATTGATATGCATGGGTTTGACTTTAAGACATAATGCACGCTGTAATTAGAATGTTCTTTTACTTGATCCTGCATATTTCGACATTTTTCATACATTTTAAGCATGTTTCATGCAGATTTTAAGGTTATATGATGCACGTAATCTGCTCTCTGCGCATTAAAGTGGTTCTGAAGTTTATGCTCTTGCAGCAATTATGGAAAGTGGCGAAACTGATCAGTCTGCAGAATTCCAGACAGCAGTGAAGAAACTGCATTCGTCCACGGTAAGGATTGTCATTACTGGAAGCAGCTGTCCCTAACAGAAGAGGCGTGCAGGTTGCCTCTGACATTATAGTCCATATTCCAAGAGTGTGGATATAATGAATTATCAGATATATCAACAATGAGAACACCTCAAAATAGTTGCAAAATACGTAAAATTTATTAAAGAAATAGCTTCTTCGTCAATTGAAACTGGAAATAAAGTCTTAGATCGGGTCACTTTCAAGTTTCATCACTTGAAAGCTCCCATGGCAGTTTACCCTTAGTCACGAATCTTTGTAAATATGGTTCTCGGGGGAGACGTCGGATGTCGATGTAAAATTTCATATTTCTTTGGCACGATTGTCCGTCATCTTCAGTTGCTGCTAGCACACTGATGAGCCTCCTATTCATGACAGTCGGAGAAGAAACTGCACAGGCATGAATGCGCCGAATTCCGCGGACAACAGCGCAGATATGGTGATTGTTCGCGAGAGAGACAGCTACGCCACCTGTCGGACGGTAAACGCGCGCACAGGGAATGTCAATCGTGCTGCGCGCTGCCGTCGGTCGGCCCAGAGCCCATGTCGGGGAGCCGCCTGACGAATGCGCGTGCCGAATGTCCGTCCGTCCTCGCCGTTGTCAAACGAGTACGTTGGCACCGAAGCGTCATCCCTTGTGCGACCAACAGCTCTTCTTTAGGGTCGCTGTGATTATAACTGGTCAGCGTTGGATCCCATTCATTGCTGAATTGATATCATTTGTCCCTGTTTAGCAAATTAGTGGAACTGCGAATTTCCACGGCTTTAATAACACTGTTTCAGTACGAAGCGTGGGCAACAGAATTTTAATATTTTCGTATTCCATGCTATGTTCTGTGCTGAGACCATGCTCAGAGGTTCGAGTCCTCCCTCGGGTAAGGGTTTGTGAGTTTGTTCTTTTGTCTTTAGGATAATTTAGGTGTGTAAGCTTAGGGACTGACGAGCTTAGCAGATAAGTCCCATAAGATATCACACACATTTAAACATTTTTTTGAACAATGCTCGGCCACTGCATATTTCTCTGTCTCGTCCAAGCATCTGTCCTCCACAGTGCGACAAGTTTGTCTAATGTATGACGTCCTGCAGCTAGAGGTAATCTTATAGGCATCAGACCTTCTTAAACCAAAATCATCTTTCACTGAGCCAAAAAGAGCTCTGTTTTGTTAGCGTACCAAAGACGCATTAAACTTTATGTTTCTAGAATAACTTTCCTATTTCCGAAGAAATACCGCGGACGTATGGTAAGAAAACCATTCCTCTTCGTTTCTCCCTTTCTGCCAGCTTCGTGTAGCACGTATCCGGCGTTAAGGCATGGCGAACCTCCCGTTCAGAATATCAAGTCTCTAAAAATATGGTACGATGATGACATAGCTCATCAGATGAGCTGTCTGAAAGCGATATGGCCCGTGCTCTGTGAACTGACTTCCAAGCACACCACGCCATTGTGCACGATAGTAACAGCTGATGGCCAGTCTGTTTGTGAAGTGACCCATGGTGAGATCCTCTTTCCTTACCTTCCAGAAGGGAATTTATTGTTATATCAAGCTCATTTTGTATTATGTGCTTCGTATAAGTAAAAGGTAAAACATGAACAGTGCGGTATATAAAAACTGTGGTCTATGCTTAGTAAGTGAACTCACAGATGAATATAATTTTCCCGTGGGAGTTGCATGGTGGTTAAATACTGAAATATAATCTCGGTATCGCATTAGATTCTGACTTTACAGTTTGACGTGAGGGTTACGTTAAGAAACTGAATGACAGACTTTCAGGCAAATAGACACATAGGGCTTCAATTTTAAAATTTTTTGTAATATTTCTAAGAAATACTAAACGAATGTCATTCAGTGCAGTGTATAAATTACAAAATCAAATGTCAATAAATACTGAAACTGCAAAATTTCAGAATTTGATATTACGCTCCTCAATAATCTATAAATGGACTTAACCCTCTCTTCCAGTGCAGTCTTCAATTGCATTCTGATTGAGTTTAGAACTGAGATGCCCTGAGGATCCAGGACAGAGGAGTCACAAGTGTTGGTTGCATGCTGAAACAGCCCTCCGCAGAACTGCTAATAGTGGATGGTCAGGTAGAGGCTGCCCTTGTGTTGCCTTGGGGAAATATGCCTCGATAAGTGTCATACTGGTGCCTGGCGTATCGTGCGATTTATTTCACTTAGGACTGCCGGAACGAAAGCATCCCTTGCGGACGACAGACCTCTGGCAGCAGGAAGTTACCATTTCTACAGGGTGGTCCACTGATTGTGACCGGGCCAAATATCTCACGAAATAAGCGTCAAATTGAAAAAAACTACAAAGAACGAAAGTTGTCTAGCTTGAAGGGGGAAACCAGATGGCGCTATGTTTGGCCCGCTAGATGGCGCTGCCATAGGTCAAACGGATATCAGCTGCGTTTTTTTTTTTTTATAAATAGGAACCCCCATTTTTATTACATATTCGTGTAGTACGTAAAGAAATATCAATGTTTTAGTTGGACCACTTTTTCGCCGCTGCTTGCCAAAGGGTACACTGTATCACTATTAGTCATTTCCTTTGCTGTTCCACTCGCAAATAGAGCGAGGGAGAAACGACTGTCTATATGCGAGCCCTAATTTCTCGTATCTTATATTCGTGGTCCTCAGGCGTCATGACTGTCGGCGGCAGTAGAGTCATTCGGCAGGTAGCTTCAAACGCCGGTTCTATAAACTTTCTCAACAGTATTTCTCGACAAAAACGCCACCTTCCCTCCAGGGACTCCGATTTGAGTTTCCGAAACATCGTCGTAACACTTACATCTTTTTCAGACATAACCGTTACAAATCTGGCAACCCGCCTCTCAATTGGTTAGACGTCTTCCTCCAATCTGATCCCAAACACTCGAGCAGTACCCAAGAATAGACAGCATAAGCGTCCTTTATGAGGCCTCCTTTACAGGTGAACCACTCTTTCCTAAGAATCCCCCGATAAACCAAGTAGACCATTCGCCTTCCACAGTACCTACATGCTCGTTCCATCTCACATCGATTTCCAACGTCACGCCCAGACAGTGTCAAGCAGGACACTAGTAATGCCTATCCGAAAATTACCGGTTTGTTCTTCCTACTCATCCGCGTTAACTTACATTTTTCTACATTTAGGGTTCGCTGCCATCCATAACACAAACTGGAAATTTTGTCTACGTCGGCTTATACCATCCTACAGTCGCTCACCCCCCCCCCCCCCCCCCCTCCACCATGAACCACGGGCCTTGGCGTTGGTGGAGAGGCTTGCGTGTCTAAACGATGCAGATAGCCGTACAGTACGTGCAACCACAACGGAGGGGTATCTGTTGAGAGGCCAGACAAACGTGTGGTTCCTGAAGAGGGGCAGCAGTATTTTCAGTAGTTGCAGGGGCAACAGTCTGGATGATTGACTGACCTGGTCTTGTAACACTAACCAAAACAGCCTCGCTGTGCTGGTACTGCGAACGGCAGAAAGCAAGGGGAAACTACAGCCGTAATTTTTCCCGAGGGCATGCAGCTTTACTGTATGATTAAATGATGATGGCGTCTTCTTGGGTAAAATATTTCGGAGGTAAAATAGTCCCCCATTCGGATCTCCTGGCGGGGACTATTCAGGAGGACGTCGTTATCAGGAGAAAGAAAACTGGCGTTCTACGGATCGGAGCGTGGAATGTCAGATCCCTTAATCGGGCACGTAGGTTAGAAAATTTAAAAAGAGAAATGGATAGGTTAAAGTTAGATATAGTGGGAATTAGTGAAGTTCGTTGGCAGGAGGGACAAGACTTTTGTTCAGGTGACTACAGGGGTATAAATACAAAATCAAATAGGGGTAATGCAGGAGTCGGTCTAATAATGAATAAAAAAAATAGGCGTACAGGTAAGCTACTACAAACAGCATAGTGAACGCATTATTGTGGCCAAGATAGATACAAAGCCCACGCCTACTACAGTAGTACAAGTTTATATGCCAACTAGCTCTGCACATGACGAAGAAATTGATGAAATGTATGATGAGATAAAAGAAATTATTCAAATAGTGAAGGGAGACGAAAATTTAATAGTCATGGGTGTTTGGAATTCAAGCGTAGGAAAAGGGAGAGAAGGAAACATAGTAGGTGGATATGGATTGGGGCTAAGAAATGAAAGAGGAAGCCGCCTGGTAGAATTTTGCACAGAGCACAACTTAATCATAGCTAACACTTGGTTTAAGAATCATGAAAGAAGGTTGTATACTTGGAAGAACCCTGGAGATACTGAAAGGTACCAGATAGATTATATAATGATAAGACAGAGATTTAGGAACCCGGTTTTAAATTGTAAGAAATTCCCGGAGGCAGATGTGGACTCTGACCACAATGTATTGGTTATGACCTGTAGATTAAAACTGAAGAAACTGCAAAAAGGTGGGAAATTAAGGAGATGGGACCTGGATAAACTGTAAGAACCAGAGGTTGTACAGAGTTTCAGGGAGAGCATAAGGGAACAACTGACAGGAATGGGGGAAAGAAATACAGTAGAGGAAGAATGGGTAACTTTGAGGGATGAAATAGTGAAGGCAGCAGAGGATCAAATACGTAAAAAGACTAGGGCTAGTAGAATCCCTTGGGTAACGGAAGATATATTGAATTTAATTGATGAAAGGAGAAAATATAAAAATGCAGTGAATGAAGCAGGCAAAAAGGAATACAAACGTCTCAAAAATGAGGTCGACAGAAAGTGCAAAATGGCTAAGCAGGAATGGCTAGGGGACAAATGTAACGATGTAGAGGCTTATATCACTAGGGGTAAGATAGATACTGCGTATAGGAAAATTAAAGAGACCTTTGGAGAAAGGAGAACCACTTGCATGAATATCAAGAGCTTTGATGGAAACACAGTTCTAAGAAAAGAAGGGAAAGCAAAAAGGTGGAAGGAGTATATAGAGGGTCTATACAAGGGCGATGTACTTGAGGGCAATATTATGGAAATGGAAGAGGATGTAGATGAAGATGAAATGGCAGATATGATACTGCGTGAAGAATTTCACAGAACACTGAAAGACCTGAGTCGAAACAAGGCCCCCGGAGTAGACAACATTCCATTAGAATTACTGACAGCCTTGGGAGCGCCAGTCCTGACAAAACTCTACCATCTGGTGAGCAAGATGTATGAGACAGGCGAAATACCCTCAGACTTCAAGAAGAATATAATAATTCCAACCCCAAAGAAAGCAGGTGTTGAAAGATGTGAACATTACCGAAATATCAGTTTAATAAGTCACAGCTGCAAAATACTAACGTGAATTCTTTACAGACGAATGGAAAAACGGATAGAAGCCGACCTCGGGGAAGATCAGTTTGGATTCCGTAGAAATGTTGGAACACGTGAGACAATACTGACCCTAAGACTTATCTGAGAAGAAAGATTCAGGAAAGGCAAACCTACGTTTCTAGCATTTATAGACTTAGAGAAAGCTTTTGACAATGTTGACTGGAATACTCTCTTTCAAATTCTGAAGGTGGAAGGGGTAAAATACAGGGAGCGAAAGGCTATTTACAATTTGTACAGAAACTGGATGGCAGTTATAAGAGTCGAGGGGCATGAAAGGGAAGCAGTGCTTGGGAAGGGAGTGAGACATGGTTGTAGCCTTTCCCCGTTGTTATTCAATCTGTATATTGAGCATGAAGTAAAGGAAACAAAAGAAAAATTCGGAGTAGGAATTAAAATACATGGAGAAGAAATAAAAACTTTGAGGTTCGCCGATGACACTGTAATTCTATCAGAGACAGCAATGGACTTGGAAGAGCAGTTGAACGGAATGGACAGTGTCTTGAAAGGAGGGTATAAGATGAATATCAACGAAAGCAGAACTAGGCTAATGGAATGTAGTCTAATTAAGTCGGGTGATGCTGAGGGAATTAGATTAGGAAATGAGACACTTAAAGTAGCAAAGGAGTTTTGCTATTTGGGGAGCAAAATAACTGATGATGGTCGAAGTAGCGAGGATATAAAATGTAGACTGGCAATGAAAAGGAAAGCGTTTCTGAAGAAGAAAAATTTTTTAACATCGAGTGTAGATTTAAGTGTCAGGAAGACATTTCTGAATTTATTTGTGTGGAGTGTAGCCATGTATGGAAGTGAAACGTGGACGTTAAATAGTTTAGTCAAGAAGAGAATAGAAGCTTTCGAAATGTGGTGCTACAGAAGAATGCTGAAGATTAGATGGGTAGATCACATAAGTAATGAGGAAGTATTGAATAGAATTGGTGAGAAGAGGAGCTTGTGGCACAACTTGACTAGAAGAAGGGATCGGTTGGTAGGACATGTTCTGAGACATCGAGGAATCACCAATTTAGTATTGGAGGGCAGCGTGGAGGGTAAAAATCGTAAGAAGGAAAACAAGAGATGAATACACTAAGCAGATTCAGAAGGATGTAGGCTGCAGCAGGTACTGGGTGATGAAGAAGTTTGCACAGGGTAGAGTAGCATGGAGAGCTGCATCAAACCAGTCTCAGGACAGAAGACCACAACAACAACAACAACAGTCGCTCAACTTCGACAGTTTATCGTTCACCACAGTATCATCAGCAAGCAACCGCAGATTGCGGCCCACCCTGTCCCACAAATTATTTAAGGATGTAGGGAACCACAGCGGTCCTATCACACTTCCCTGGACCACCCCTGATGATACCCTTGTTTCCGATGAACCCTCACCGTTGAGGACAACATACTTGGTTCTATTACGTAAGAAGCCTTCGAGCCACTCACAGATCTGTGATCTTATTCCATAAGCTCGTACCTTCGATCATGTGAGAAAAGGGCAAGCTGAGTTTCGTCAAGCGATGCCTTCTAAAACCATGCTGATTCGTGGACTTAACCTTATCAGTCGGCAGAAAGTTGATTATATTATAACTGAGAATGTGTTGAAGGATTCTGCAGCAAACACAAGTTAGCGATATTGGACTGTAATTTTGTGGGTTCGTTCTTTTGTCCTTCTTATATACTGGAGTCACCTGCGGCTTTTTCCAGTCGCTCGGGACTTCGTGGTGGGCGAGAGATTCGCCATAAGGGGCCAACACCGTAGAGTATTCTTCGTAAAGTCGAACTGGATTTTCATCCGGGCCTGGTGATTTATTTGCTTTCAAATATTCACTTGTTCCTCTACGCCAGGGATGGTTATTACTATGTCATCCACATGGGATTCTGTACGATGCTCAAATGACGGTATGTTTCTACGAGTCTCCTGTGTGGACATTTTGTTGAATGTGAAATTTAAAACTTCGACTTTCATTTTGCTACCTTCAACTGCCCCACCAAACTGCTCAACGAGGAACTGAATGGAAGCCTTAGATCACCTTAGAGATTTTACGTAGGACCAAAATTTTCTCGCGTTTTATGCGAGATCTTTTGCTAAAGTATGACGGTGGTAGCTGTTGTATGCTTGGCGCATAGATCTTTCCACAGACGCACGCAGCTCTAGTAACCTCTGCTTGTCATTTGTGCACTCTCTTTTGAACCGTGAGTGCAACAGCCTCTGCTTCCTCAGCATCTTACAAATTTCGTTATTAAACCATGGTAGGTCTTTTCCGTCCCTTATCCACTTACTAAGCATATAACTCTCCAGATCACGATTTATAATCTGCTTAAACTTTTCTCACAATTTGTCTACATCCATCTTTCTGAAGTAAGTGACGTCAGTTCGCTGTCTAAGTGAGATGTCAACAACTGATTACCTGCTCTGTCTAGCACAAACCCTCTCGTAGCCTAGCCTTCTTGGCTGATTTACTAACTTTCGTAACGATAGCATGATCGCTAATCCTCGTTTCTATGTTGACACTGTATATAATGTCCCGCCTATTTGTAGCTACGAGATCTATATCCATTGCGTGTGGGCTGCTGAGCTAACTGCTCAAGACAGTTTTCAGAAAAAGTGTTCAAAAGTATCCAGAATGAGATTTTCAGTCTGTAGCGTAGTGTGCGCTTATATGAAACTTACTGGTAGATTAAAACTATGTGCCAGACCGTTATTCGATCTCGGAACCTTTCCCTTTCGCACACTGCAGAGTGAAAATGTCATTCTGGAGACATCCCAAAGGCTGTGGCTAAGCCATGTCTCCGGAATATACTTTCTTCCATGAGTGCTAGTTCTGCAAGATTCGCAGAAGAGCTTCTATGTAGTTTGGAAAGTAGGAGAGGAGGTACTGGCAAAATTGAATCTGCGAGGACGGATCGGGAGTCGTGCTTGGGTAGGCAGAGCACTTGCGGCGAAAGGCAGACAGTTATAATCATCTGCCAGGAAGTTTCACGTTCAAAAGTATTTCTCACGACTGTCTGTCTGTACATCCCTCCCTCTGTATAGACATCCCAGTCTATACTCTGTAGGTTAAAGTCGCCTCGAAATGATGTTGCATGATACGGGTATTTATGTGCTATTGACCGTAGATTTTCTTTGAATGACTCTACAACTGTCACAGTAACATCCGGTGACCGGTAAAAGCATCCAATAATTACCTTGGTTTCTGCACCTGTTATAAGCGGCCAGATAACTCACTGTCACACTCAGTTTCGATCTCACTAAATATTTTTTCAACCAAAATCAACACTCACCATCCTATGGCTTCTACTCTGTCTTTTACATATACGTTCCACGACTCGCTGAATACCTCAGAGCTTTCCATTTTGGGTTTCAGGGAGCGTGAGAACTTTCCTGGAGTGGTGTAAATTCGGGAACCTTATTATGAATTCTTCGACAGTGTACTGATAAAATTATGACAAAGTGTCTTTATTCTGAACGCCGTTTGACTTACCTTGCTACATATCGTCAATATTCTGCTAGCCTAGTAGTTGCTTCCTACAAATACCCACATGATAACGCAGGTTTAGTAATCTGCAGCTAAGACCATCACAGAGCCGATGAAGCCCTCGGTTGAGACCCTCCACCCGGCTCCAAACCGAAGAACCCTGATCAGCTCTGGGAACAATGTCGCAAAATGCAAGCTGTGCTTGCAACCCGCGCGCGAGGCCGGCAGTCTTGTCCACCTGCGCCCGCCGCTTGTACGAACTGCGGATCGCCTGAGAACCCATGCGACAGGGGTCGTTGGTGTCGACGTGACCCACAATTTGCAGACAACTGACCGTTGACGCTCACCCTTCACGCTCGAAACCCACAGGCAAGGCCGTTTCTACATCTTGGATGAGGCCCCCCAGCAGACATACTGAGTGTCCATTGGTTTTCTTTCCAGCCATGAGCGCTATCCGCCTAAGGGACTCCATAAAACCCCTAACATAGGACATCCCAAAGACTAGTAAACCTTTCCCACCGTGTACCTGCTCGAACCCTACTGAAGGAGCGGCCACTTGTCCAAGGCGGCCAGTCTCCACATTGGCCCTCCGCCTCGATCGACGCGAATGCGTACCACCCGCCACTCACCCTGGCGTGCACTAGCTGGTGCCTCAGAAACAAAGCCCGTGGGCAAGACAAGCGACACCTGGCGTGTCCCATGCGACGCGCCAGATTCTCCGCCACCGCTATACCCTGAGGCAGCAGCCTGAAGGTGACTGCCCGTAACCAAAAGCACATTCAGCTGTTCGCGGACTGCGGCCAGCTCCTGCTGCGTCCGCACGCACCATGCACACAGCCTAGCCATCCTAGCAAGAATAATTGGAGAAGGAAAGTTTAAAAGCAGACAGAATTCTAGGTATGCAACTTGCTACCCACCTGATTTGTCACCAATGGACGCTGATGCGTTGATAAGCTATGTAGCTGACTGTTCAGTGGGAGATTAAACCTCAAGAAATTTAATAAACATACTCCAAAAACACAGCATCGCTGTCATGCTAAGAAAAGTGCTTTCAGCTGATAAATAATGCCAGGCTGTCGAAAAAAACGAGTAAGAGCCTTGACTTGTCAGTGGTTCAGAAGAAACCGGATAGTCGGCTGGTAGTTTTGAGCAAAATTTTTTTAGCTTTTCTTATGGCCTGTGATACGAGGCTAGCTGCTGAACAAGGAACCGACTGGGATTGATTGCAGCCACACAGGGTATATCGGGTCTGTTCATATCAAACCGCCGATAATGGCGAGTATAATCTGGAGCTTTGGCGTATTAGGTCCATTACCAACTAGAAATTCAGAATCGTGTTCAGATTCACTTTCCCACATTTGTTAGTGCATTCTCAGTTGCATATACTTCATCGTTTCTCCAATCAGACAGACAATCACTGTAATTGATGTGTATGTCGAGGTAAATTTTACAAACTCCGATACATGATTATGAGTTACTTCCAACCCCCACACAGTAACTTTGCAAACCAGTAGTTCACTTGTCCACTTCCCATAGTTAATGTTCTATGCTTGTAATTATCGTGATTTCAAAACTTAATTAGGTGCTTGTTCAATATGCTGCCTTTTCGTAATTAGCCAAAGAGTTCAGTTAAATCATGTCTGTGATTCGAGCAGATGTTCCCTTCCTGTCAATATTTAACATTTTTCTTTAATAAAATGTATATTTCACACCTTAAGATTCACTGCTAGGATCATGACCTTTCATAATGTTCATCATTCCATTGTGCACATTTGTTTTGGTATTTGGTTTTACGGGTGTGTCTGCATCACAATCAGCTTTGATCCAGGTAAATTCACACATACTGGTTTTTACATATACTGGTGAAACACTGAAAAACGTAGAAGTAAAACAGACGATTCTGGAATACATCCAGAAATTAAACGTTTTTCGTTTTTAATGTTTCATTTAAAATCTGTGAACATTTAGAATTGCAGTATTCATTAGAATTATTGCTGGTGCAAATAAATAAATATGTACTTTATTTTCAGCTTTTTATCTACTGTATACACTCCTGGAAATGGAAAAAAGAACACATTGACACCGGTGTGTCAGACACACCATACTTGCTCTGGACATTGCGAGAGGGCTGTACAAGCAATGATCACACGCACGGCACAGCGGACACACCAGGAACCGCGGTGTTGCCGGCGAATGGCGCTAGCTGCGCAGCATTTGTGCACCGCCGCCGTCAGTGTCAGCCAGTTTGCCGTGGCATACGGAGCTCCATCGCAGTCTTTAACACTGATAGCATGCCGCGACAGCGTGGACGTGAACCGTATGTGCAGTTGACGGACTTTGAGCGAGGGCGTATAGTGGGCATGCAGGAGGCTGGGTGGACGTACCGCCGAATTGCTCAACACGTTAGGCGTGAGGTCTCCACAGTACATCGATGTTGTCGCCAGTGGTCGGCGGAAGGTGCACGTGCCCGTCGACCTGGGACCGGACCGCAGCGACGCACGGATGCACGCCAAGCCCGTAGGATCCTACGCAGCGCCGTAGGGGACCGAACCGCCACTTCCCAGCAAATTAGAGACACTGTTGCTCCTGGGGTATCGGCGAGGAACATTCGCAACCGTCTCCATGAAGCTGGGCTACGGTCCCGCACACCGTTAGGCCATCTTTCGCTCACGCCCCAACATCGTGCAGCCCGCCTCCAGTGGTGTCGCGACAGGCGTGAATGGGGGGACGAATGGAGACGTGTCTTCAGCGATGAGAGTCGCTTCTGCCTTGGTGCCAATGATGGTCGTATGCGTGTTTGGCACCGTGCAGGTGAGCGCCACAATCAGGACTGCATACGACCGAGGCACACAGGGCCAACACCCGGCATCATGGTGTGGGGAGCGATCTCCTACACTGGCCGTACACCTCTGGTAATCGTCGAGGGGACACTGAATAGTGCACGGTACATCCAAACCGTCATCGAACCCATCGTTATACCATTCCTAGATAGGCAAGGGAACTTGCTGTTCCAACAGGACAATGCACGTCCGCATGTATCCCGTGCCATCCAACGTGCTCTAGAAGGTTTAAGTAAACTACCCTGGCCAGCTAGATCTCCGGATCTGTCCCCCATTGAGCATGTTTGGGACTGGATGAAGCGTCGTCTCACGCGGTCTGCACGTCCAGCACAAACGCTGGTCCAACTGAGGCGCCAGGTGGAAATGGCATGGCAAGCCGTTCCACAGGACTACATCCAGCATCTCTACGATCGTCTCCATGGGAGAATAGCAGCCTGCATTGCTGCGAAAGGTGGATATACACTGTACTAGTGCCGACATTGTGCATGCTCTGTTGCCTGTGTCTATGTGCCTGTGGTTCTGTCAGTATGATCATGTGATGTATCTGACCCCAGGAATGTGTCAATAAAGTTTCCCCTTCCTGGGACAATGAATTCACGGTGTTCTTATTTCAATTTCCAGGAGTGTATTTCCGTGCACCCTGTTCCATGTCTGATTGGCTGTCTGCATCAGAATATCAACGTTGAAAATTTTTGGATTGTTTTATTTCGATGTGTGATATCTTTGTACAATTGTGCCGTCAGAATAGTAGAATTAGTAGGAATAACAGTGCATAGAGCTGTTATATAGAAAAAGATAATATTGTGAATATGTATCATCACCAGGAATCTGGGTATAGGCTCATGGGTACAAATATGGACATTAATGTTAGGAAATTCAGAGGAATTACCAGGAAAGTGGATGGAGCCTTGTGCAAGTTTCGGTGTTCACAATGTAAGTTGACAGTACATTGCACTTAGTGCATCCAGTCTATGCCAAGAATCAGTTCTGTTTATAAGTGATACAGGCATCTACTGTTGACTGCAGATAATGTGTGGGGCCTGCAACGGAGAGGAGAAAGTGGACGTATATATGCTTAAGTCTACGAAGTGCAGGTACATTAAATTTTTTGGAAAATTTTTGAATGACGCTAAGCTTTTATTGTTTTCATTTTTCAGTTTTTTCTTTGTGAGAGTGATTAGCATACACAGAATGACAAAGTCCGCTATAAGGGTAAAAAGAAATGGAAGTAGTATACCGTTGTGTTCATACTAATTTACTTTGCACTGCTGAACGAGTGTTTTGATTTATTGAAAGGTGTTTAAGTCATGTTGATTATTATGGTAGTCATATAATTCATTAGTGTAATTTAAGGGACATACAGTATGATATTGACCGAACAGGTTATTGTTATAAGGAGGAAAATTGGGGAAAACTAGCAAGCTTACACCAATTTCTAAAAAGGTTACACAATATCGAAAAGCAAGAGACAGATATTGGTGAACGTGGGGGCATAGAAGACAAACCTGTTTGTTCCCACAGACCCTAAAGAGGGAACAGCGGTAAAAATGAGAGGCATACCTGCCAGGTATTCCTTCTACTCAGAATTTAGGGACACATTCCTCACAAATTATTGCTTACATGCAGGAGATGATAAACTACAAAATGATAATGTCAATGGGTTTAGTAGTAGTAAAGAGCCCTGTGAAGTTCTTTGAGGCAATGACCAGAAAAAATCTATTCTTAGATGATCCTGGAAGCGCAGATGAGATCACCTGCTTCTAATACATGAAACGACCAATTAATTACCAGAAGTACTATTGGGATGATGCCGCAAAGATGCTCAAGCATTTAAAAAAATTCTTCGTGAACTAGAGTTGCTTTCGACGAGCATTACACAATGGAGAGAAGAAGACACCAAGAAATTAATTTGAACAGGCCTCTGTGTTGCAATAATAACAGGCATTTAATAGAAACTGACTGTCTGGAGAAGGTGGCCATTTCTATAATCACCCAGAGAAAAGAGGAGGATGGAACAGCTATCAGAATCGTAATAATGGACAGAAATTCATCAAAAATGGACTTACACCAGATCAAGATAGGAAAAAAGAGAAATCATTCAAATCAGACCGACTATTCCAAGGAATGACCAGCACTGTGAAACCTCATCACAACTAAACTAAATATACGCTCCTGGAAATTGAAATAAGAACACCGTGAATTCATTGTCCCAGGAAGGGGAAACTTTATTGACACATTCCTGGGGTCAGATACATCACATGATCACACTGACAGAACCACAGGCACATAGACACAGGCAACAGAGCATGCACAATGTCGGCACTAGTACAGTGTATATCCACCTTTCGCAACAATGCAGGCTGCTAATCTCCCATGGAGACGATCGTAGAGATGCTGGATGTAGTCCTGTGGAACGGCTTGCCATGCCATTTCCACCTGGCGCCTCAGTTGGACCAGCGTTCGTGCTGGACGTGCAGACCGCGTGAGACGACGCTTCATCCAGTCCCAAACATGCTCAATGGGGGACAGATCCAGAGATCTTGCTGGCCAGGGTAGTTGACTTACACCTTCTAGAGCACGTTGGGTGGCACGGGATACATGCGGACGTGCATTGTCCTGTTGGAACAGCAAGTTCCCTTGCCGGTCTAGGAATGGTAGAACGATGGGTTCGATGACGGTTTGGATGTACCGTGCACTATTCAGTGTCCCCTCGACGATCACCAGAGGTGTACAGCCAGTGTAGGAGATGGCTCCCCACACCATGATGCCGGGTGTTGGCCCTGTGTGCCTCGGTCGTATGCAGCCCTGATTGTGGCGCTCACCTGCACGGCGCCAAACACGCATACGACCATCATTGGCACCAAGGCAGAAGCGACTCTCATCGCTGAATACGACACGTATCCATTCGTCCCTCCATTCACGCCTGTCGCGACACCACTGGAGGCGGGCTGCACGATGTAGGGGCGTGAGCGGAAGACGGCCTAACGGTGTGCGGGACCGTAGCCCAGCTTCATGGAGACGGTTGCGAATGGTCCTCGCCGATACCTCAGGAGCAACAGTGTCCCTAATTTGCTGGGAAGTGGCGGTGCGGTCCCCTACGGCACTGCGTAGGATGCTACGGTCTTGGCGTGCATCCGTGCGTCGCTGCGGTCCGGTCCCAGGTCGACGGGAACGTGTACCTTCCGCCGACCACTGGCGACAACAACGATTTACTGTGGAGACCTCACGCCCCACGTGTTGAGCAATTCGGCGGTACGTCCACCCGGCCTCCCGCATGCCCACTATATGCCCTCGCTCAAAGTCCGTCAACTGCACATACGGCTCACGGCCACGCCGTCGCGGCATGCTACCAGTGTTAAAGAATGCGATGGAGCTCCGTATACCACGGCAAACTGGCTGACATTGACGGTGTCGGTGCACAAATGCTGCGCAGCTAGCGCCATTCGACGGCCAACACCGCGGTTCCTGGTGTGTCCGCTGTGCCGCGCGTGTGATCATTGCTTGTACAGCCCTCTCGCAGTGTCCGGAGCAAGTATGGTGGGTCTGACACACCGGTGTCAATGTGTTCTTTTTTCCATTTCCAGGAGTGTAGGTTCAAAGGAGGCTGCCACTAAACCCGCAAAGGAGTTAAGAATCAAACAAAAAAACTACCTTAAATATGAAGTACCTGTGATGCTATTGGAGGAAAAGGACTACTCTTGAGACAGGATCTGACTCCAGTGATTAAAGTAAAAATAGGAGAAGTGCAATTACAAGACGTACTCGACGGTAGAAGTCAAATTTAAGGGATAGCTGACACATCATTTCAAAGATATGCTATGAATATTTGTACGCCTGTGCTGGCAGTGAAGAAAACGAGAATCAAACGATCCATAGTTGTTAAATTCGGAAAAATGAACAACACATTTTGACAGGAAATTTCTTGGTGGTATCTAAAATGGCCACCGACTTAATAATAGATATGGACTCTCTGAATGACAATCAAGCAATATTAATACTTAGCCATGAGGAGGTCATTACAGAGAAAGGAACAAGGTACACGTTCATTTGTCCATTTCAAGCAGCAGCATATTTGAGCGTAAATACCAGCGAGCTGCTTGAAGACATGCTTTGAACAAGAAGATTATGCAGAATAAAAGTAAGTGAGAATTGAGATGATGGAACACAATGCCAGGTAGAGGAGGAGGATTTGGTCCAAAAATAATGAATAAGTGGAATAATTTAAAAACATTGGTTCACAAGACAAGGAACAATTATGGAAGGTATTACTTATTAATGGAGAAACCTTCTCACCAAATCCAGAAACAATCGAAAACTTTCAATAAACATTTAAAATAAAAGATTGTCAGAAATGTTTCATACTTCCGTACCCCTATGAAACATGCATACAGACATATATTATTTGTGAAAATTTTGACATTAAAAGTTAGAAAGTGACTGAAGTAGCTATTTCAACTCATAATATCCTTATTCTAGATTCTCAACAAATGAATATAAAAATTGCCCTGGAAGTAGACAGGCCATAAAAAGTCAAGAAATAACCACAAGAGTTGCAGAGAGTCACAGTTTTTTCCTCAACGGTTCTGAGATCAAGTTATTGGCAGATAAAGCTACTTCTTATATGCAGTAAACATACTATCTTTCTTGGATTTGGATAATACTATCAGTTTGTTACATTCCATTTTGTCTTAAAGTCTGCAGCATTTATTCAGAGATTAGATGGGATCATTGAGTCACTGAAAATACATCTGACAAGTCACATCAATATTATTAGCAAAGAAATCCTGAGAAGACGCAACAGAGTTCTAAATTTACTGGCTAAAAAATGGTTCAAATGGCTCTGAGCACTATGGGACTTAACATCTGTGGTCATCAGTCCCCTAGAACTTAGAACTACTTAAACCTAACTAACCTAAGGACATCACACACATCCATGCCCGAGGCAGGATTCGAACCTGCGACCGTAGCAGTCGCGCGGTTCCGGACTCAGCGCCTAGAACCGCGAGACCACCGCGGCCGGCTAAATTTACTGCCTTCAACAGTCATGGAGGAACCATCACAATAGAAAATTGTTGTTTTGGAACAACGAAAGTAGAGTTCTTGGGTCACAATATAACCGCAGAGAGAATATCACCAAGCCCCCATAAATTCGAGCCCATCATGGAATTCCCATTGTCAGACACCAAGAAGGGACTGAGGGGATTCTAAGGTCTTATAAATTTTGATAAGCATTTCATTAAGGTAGACACAATGGTGACATCACAGCTGTGTGAACTTATGAGAAAGAAAACACCTTGGGCGTGGGAGACAGCAGCAAAAAGAAACTCATAGGTACTAAAGACAGCAATGGTGAGAACACTGATACTGTCACACCCTGATCTAACAAAAGAATCGCATAGCTACCACCAGTGCCAAGACTGGACTCTGAGTAACGATTTTTCAACGGTTTGATGAGAGTGGAAAGGGTTAACACATTTGGTAGCTAGGTCCTAAGAGCAAAAGAAATAGGAGTTCATTAAAGATGAAACACGAGCTCGGTTTATAGAAGGATAGAGAAGGAAATCGGCTATGCCCTTTCAAAGGTACAGTCCTGGAATTTACCTGAAGTGATTTACGGAAATCACAGGAAACCCAAAATGCGAGTCCAGTATGCTAACAACTGCTCCACCTCGCTCGGTCTACCCAGTTGTGCCAAAGACATTGACAGGATTCGACGCAACCGATTTAATGGGGTCCCTCCCAAGAACATGATGTGGTTCTTGTTAAGCAATTGTGGTTGCTGAACTCACATCCAAATCTGTTGCACTTACACCATCGTAGGAACATATGGTGCAGACAGTATACAAAGCATTGTGAAGGGATTTTCTCATGTAAATCTAATATGTTGTTGTTGTTGTGGTCTTCAGTCCTGAGACTGGTTTGATGCAGCTCTCCATGCTACTCTATCCTGTGCAAGCTTCTTCATCTCCCAGTACTTACTGCAATCTACATCCTTCTGAATCTGCTTGGTGTATTCATCTCCTGGTCTCCCTCTACGATTTTTACCCTCCACGCTGCCCCCCAATGCTAAATTTGTGATCCCTTGATGCCTCAAAACATGTCCTACCAACCGGTCCCTTCTTTTTAGAAAAAAATTGTTCTAGCAACGGGCTCCAGCTTATGTCTGTATGATGGAAGGACATAGTATCAAACTTATTTATATTTCAGAGTACCACCTAAGTTCGAATCCAGCAGTACTTATAATGAAGGATCTCGTAAATTTTTCCAGAATACATTGCACTAAACAACATAGCACGGAGGAAATATTTTTGAAGGAATTTCAAGATATAGTGAACGAAATTTCACACAGTACCATTTCCTTTTTCCCCTTGACTATCTTAAGAATCGTCAGTCATGGAACAGAATGAAAGAAAAAGCCGATTTCACACGACATATGTAACAAAAGCATAGGGAATTGATCGATCAGATTGTTGCGTAGAATACAAGATGCAGGTCAGAAGAGAAGGGAGCTCACTGACAAGAAAGCTAGCAAATGAGAAATCAAATGGGCAAGAAAGTTCTAGTGAAATCTTTTTGAAAGACAAAACAGGTTACGTCACAAACAATCTTCTGTGTATAATGGCCGAGTGGGGATAAGAAGAACTGTTCATGTGAAGCATTCTAGTTGGAAACGAACCAGTCAAAGAAATCTGTTGGTTTGCCCCACTTTAACCATACCAAACCTTTGGAGTAGAGTAAAGGATAAGGCCGCAGCAAGAGCAGCTAATTCAACTTCAGAGTTTGCGTTCAGATGAAGATATAATCGTATGAGAAATTAGATTGAATACTTAGAGTTCATAGCGTTGATCTATAGTGTACGATTATGTTAGATTCTCTGTGTGTAAGAAGCACATTGTATCTTGAATTACAGGTAAATCAGACATAGAAAAAGGGTACCATTTCTGATAATACTGATTTCTTCAAATAAGAGGTAACTTATAGCTAATAAGATGCTGTGTAAGTTTGCCAGGACGAAAGAAATGTCCGCAAATAATATCGATGAAAATGGGATATCATTCGGATGTGAGTATCAAGATTCAATGGTGTTAGGAATGAGTTGGGAAAATAAGAATGCACCTTGTGTTAGGTTGACTGTTGAGTGGAAAGGATGCTTGCTGATCCATGAAATGTGGTATTCGAATTTTTAAGATTTGTTATGGTAGTCCTTATTTGGCAGGTAGTGCTTGAGTGGGTGCTTGTAAGTATTTCGTCCACGGCAACGGATCGTTTCCGGGACGAAAGGCTATGTTGTCGTTTGAGTAGAGGTTATCGCTAAAGTCACAATTGGACGTGGTTTTATGAGAGTGAGAGGATATTTTGTGATAATTAAACGTCAATGCAAGTTTAAATAAAATGCTGGTTTGATGTGGAGATGTTTTATATTACGAAATGTTCGGATTACTGTAAGGTACGCGAGATTTCGTGGCTCACAAGGAACGGAAAGGATGACCTAGGATCAAAGGAACACAATTTACACATTGGTGAGCTAATCGAACATCAGTTTATAGCATTTTTACAGACATCAACGAGACATTAACCTTGATCCGTAGAATACTGTTATAATATGTTTTGAGTATTTGTTATTTAGCAAGTTGGCATAATGGAGATAAATGAGAGGAAGGAGATCTTGTTGGGTCAGAGTGATCACAGTCACGAAAATAGCATGCAAGGTTGACATGAATATAACAGAGAACATAACTAAGTACATGAGTACACTAATGAGAAGATACGTAACAACTAATACTTACGTGAGAACACCGTGAGCACTACTGCCTAACTTCACCTGCCATTGGGATGGTATAATTTGTGTTTTGTGTGAGATAATGCTCATAGGCGGCGAAAAGGACGCAGTGGGTAATACAGAAAGAAAATCGATCTGGCCAAGGAAACCGAAATTGGATCGAGTCCTGAAATAAGAGTAGAACAAGAATGAAAGGAAGATTAATCAGCAAAAGGACTGCGGACAGGAACAACAGCAAGGCTACACGAATCACTTGTAATGGTTTTCTTATTTACAGGTATTAACTTTCTTCTTTGCCTCTTGGAAGACAACTGAGGCACTGCGAACATGCAGCTAATTACGCTTTGTTGATACTACGGGATGGGACGCGTAGAGCAATATGAAAACAGTGCTCATCGACTAACAAAAACAGATTATCCACTGAAAGAAATTAGTACATGTGTGAAAACACACATCCAATAGTAATACAACATAAAATAACATGTGACAGTAGCAAAATTTGTCATGAAAATTGCCTACTTATTAATTTATTTAACTTCATTGTAAATGATTGCAAGTAAGCTACGGGACAATTAATTCTTTTGTTAAGTTCTGTAGGATAACATCACTACATGCGACTGTATGAAGTAAACGTACATAGTTTAAAATATGTTGTAATTGTTGTTGTACTAGGATAAATTTTGTGTTGGATCTGGTTTTGAGGATTGTGCAGAATTCTAAGAGTGGGCAGAACATGACGCTAATTCAGCGAAGAGGGGAGGAGAGCCGAGTCCACGGGGCGTGGTGGCTACCGTCTAGACCAGCTGGAAGAACGCTTAGACTAGTTCATTTACTTAACGTATGACCATGACGCCCTGTAATTTATGATAGCTCTTTGCCAAAAATAAACAACTATGAAAATTATTGAAGGTGTTTTGAACGACCCTTCATACGGACGCAAGGGCTACTGTCTGCACTGATTTTATTTCGCTATTAACGTCTTTATTTTATTGAAGGCCGTGACTTCTGAGTGTAGGTCATGAAGAATTCTCTCATATTACGATTACAGCGCGAAAATGGACTCACGAGTGTATTACCGAGAAACAGATCTAGGCCTTCAGTATTCTATACGTCACAGCTCCGTCAGTAGTTTATCCTACTGGCAAGGAACTGAAACGTAAACTTAGTGCCAAGATGGCAAACCGCCGCCATATCAGTACCTCAAACACATAATTATGTGGAAACTTCGCCTCGGCAGTTTACAAAGAATTGCATCAAAGAGACACAAAGATAAAGAAGTTTAAGAATTGCAGCCAACTGCGCATCTGCTCTGGGAAGACGTAGGAAAGTGGAAGATGCGAATCTGATCCCTGCTCCGCTTTCTCTCCCCCCCCCCCTCCTCCCCCTCCTCTCCCTCCACCACGAAGGAAGTGAAAGATGTGAATCCGGTCGCTGCCCCCTCCCCCCCCCCCCCCCCCCTCGAATACCAATCCAGTAGCTCATATCACTACTTGGAACCGTGAAAGAATGATCACAAAGGTAGCATGATGTAATAATAATCGTGTGACTCATGAAAAGAAATGTCTTCTTCGGTGTAGATAGAGTGTGGAGACAGCTTGCACCACAGTGCTCTAAGGCAGTGGAATCGAAACAGCGTGGGAAATAAGAAAAATAGCTAATACTAATAGGAAGTAAAAATGTAAAAGAAGGTTACCAGAAGGGAAGTGGACCGTTAAAAGATTTTATAACATTACATAAAGACGTATACCCATTAACAATTGAATTAGCGATAGATGCTGTGTTGGTTGATGACAGAACCTGTTTCCTTGGCCAATGGACTATGTCACTTGATTGAGATATCGTCATACATTTTATCACCCGCCGGTGCGAAAGTCTAGCAGCAATACTCACGACATCAGTCCATTTGATCGCAGCCTGTTCGTTGTTGACACGTGGGATATTCCTTCTTCAAGATCACGCAGGCCCTGAACCACACAAGAAACAACGTGCAAGAGTGTACTTTAGAGTTTACTGGAGGAAAAGCATCACCGCCAAAGTAAACAACGCATGAATGACAGTCACTGACGTCCACTATCAAAGACTGGAACGACCGATAGAATGGGCACACTGAAGCACATCACTTGCCCCTTCACTATGAGACAAAAACATCGGTACAGCCCATACCTTCCAGAGCCTTATCTTACATGTAAATCTGCTTATCGCAGAGAGATTAACATGAAAGCAAAAACCCCGCTACTGGACGTTCAATGTGCAGAAAATGACCACCTAGAATGACGAATAAACATGAGACACGCAAGTACACGTTAAGGGGAAGATACAAGAACACCGAAAACTATATGAAGATAATGACCCGTTAAGGAGGGTGGGGAAATAGTATTGTATAGAGGTTATTTATATTAGATCAAATACGGTCCCTGATACGTAATGTCACGTCGCAGTATGCGTCCTGTCAACATCTAGGAAGTAAGTGTTGCCTGCGTAGTGCAGCCTTACGTTGCCGGCAATGTGTTCACTAAGTAACCTTTACTGAGAGAAATTTTTCAGACAGCGGCCGCTTTTGGGCATTGAAATTAATCAGTGCTGCGATACCGACCTTGAACTCAGATGGCTTCCTCCTCTAGAAATGTTGCATTAACCATCCCGGCCACGCGGACGCGCTTCCCTGACGACCGAAATCGGACATATCCGACAAAGACATACCACGCACAAGCACCCACCCACCCACCCGCTCACACACACACACACACACACACACACACACACACACACAGATTACAGTGCGGATGCACACCGGGTTTCGCTTGCAAATACACGTCGCGCTGCGAACGAGGGTGGCGTCGACAGGGACGCCACATTAGAATATGATGAGCTGGGAATTTGGGTCGGCGGGATGGGAATTTGGATCAGCCGAGCAGCGTGTCCAAAGTTCTGACTCGGGTAAGGCAAACGCTTAGTAGAAGTGGAGCATCCGGGCTCGAGTCCTGGTCCGGAAATAATTTTCAAGTCTCATCACTGATTAAGTTCATTGTCCTAATGCGCCCACCGTCAGAAAAATTCCGACCGAACATACATTAAACTGAGTGAGTGGATGATAGTCTCCTGACACGGATAGCACAGGTGATTCTGGAGTGGAAACGAGAAGCTATGATTCGTAGAAAGTGAATAAGAGTGCAAACACTTAGGGATTCAGCATTCTCCTTTTTTCGCAGTCCTCTGTCTGGTTTGGTGCGGCCCGCCACGAATTCCTCTCCTGTGCCAATCTCTCCATCACAGAGTAGCACTTGCAACTTACGTGCTCAACTATTTGCTGGATGTTTTCCCATCTCTGTCTTTCTCTACAGTTTTTGTCCTCTACCGTTCCCTCTGATACCATGGTAGTTATTCCCTCATGTCTTCTCATGCCTTAACAGATGTACTGTGATCTTATCCCTTCTCCTTCTCAGTAATTCCACATATTCCTTTCCTCTTCGATTCGGCGCAGCACCTCCTCACTTCCTTACCTTTACAGTTCAGATAGTTTTCACCATTCCTCTGCAGCACCACGTCTCAAATGCTTCGATTCTCTTCTGTTCTAGTTGTCCCACAGTCCATGTTTTACTGCGATACGATGCTGTGCTCCATACGTACATTCTCGGAAATTTCTTCCTCAAATGAAGGCCTACGTTTGAGACTAACAGACCTCTATTCGCCAGGAATGCCCTTCTAGCCAGTGCTTTTGATGTCCTCCTTGCTCCGTCCGTCATTGGTTATTCAGCTGCCTAGGTAGTAGAATTCCTTAACTTTATCTGCTTCGTGACTATCAACCCTGATGTTAAGTTCTCGCTCTTCTCATTTCTTCTACTTCTCATTACTTTCGTCTTTCTTCGATTTACTCTCTGTCCATATTCTGTACTCATTAGACTGTCCTTTCCATCCAGCAGATCGTGTAATTTTTCTTCACTTTCACTGAGGATATCAATGTCATTAGCGAATCATATCTTTGTTATGCTTTCACCTTGAATTTTAATTCCACTATTTCCATCATTGCTACTTCGATGTAGAGGTTGAATAGTAGAGGCCAAAGACTACATCCTTGTCTTACACCCTTTTTAATCCTTGCACTTCGTTCTGGGTCGTCCACTCTTGATATTCGCTCCTTGCTGTTATACATACTGTATATTACACGTTTCTCCCTACAGCTTACCCCTCTTTTTCTCAGAATTTCGAACGTCTTGCACCATTTTGCATGGTGGAACGATTTTTCGAGGTCGACAAATCCTATGAACGTGTCTTGATTATTTTAGTCTTGCTTCTATAACTAACAGCACCGTCAGAATTGCCTCCCTGGTGCCTTTACTTCTTTTCCTAAAGCCAAACTAATCGTCATCTAACAAATACTCAATTTTCTTTTCCATTCTTCTGTTTATTATTCTTCTCAGCAACCTAAGTATATGCATGAACTCATAAGCTGGTTTGACATAATTCTCGCACCTATCAGCTCCTGCAATCTTCGGAATTGTGTGGATGTTATTTTTCCGTGAGTCGGATGGTATGTCGCCATACTCATAAATTCTACACACCAATGTGAACAGTCGTTTTGTTGCCACTTAGCCCAATGACTTTGGAAATTCTGATGGAATGTTGTCTATCCCTTATGCCTTATTTGATCGTAAGTCCGCCAAAGCCCGCTAAAATTCTGATTCTAATACTGGATCTCCTACATATTCTAAATCGACTCCTGTTTCTTCTTCTATCACATCAGACGAATCTTTTCCCTAATAGACGCCTTCAATGTGCTCTTTCCAACTACCTGCTGTCTCCTCTCTATTTAACAGTGAAATTCCCCTTGCACTCTTTGTGTTACAACCCTTCCTTTCAATGTCGCCGAAGGCTATTTTGACCCTCTTATATGCTCAGTCAGTCCTTGCAACAATCATTTCTTCTTCGATTTCTTTACGCTTTTCAAGCAGCCTTTTCGTCTTAGCTTCCCTGCACTTCCTATTTATTTCATTCCTCAGCGACTTGTTTTCTGTGTACCTGAATTTCCGTGAACATTTTTGTACTTCCGTCTTTCATCGATCAACTAAAGTATTTCCTTTGCAGGTTTTTGTACCTATGTTTTTGTTTCCAGCTTCTGTGACAGCCCTTTATAGAGATGTTCATTCATCTTCAACTGTACCGCCTACGGAACAATTCCTTTTTGGAGTGTCTCTAACCTTAGAGAACTTAAAGGGTATCCCGTCATTCTTTAGAATTTCCGTATGCCACTCCCCTGGGTACTAAGTCTTTCTGACTAATCTCTTAAACTTAAGTCTACTCTTTATCCCTATTAAATTGTGATCTGAGGCTTTATTTGCTCCTGGGTACGCCTTACAATCCTAAATCTGATTTCTGAATCTCTATCTGACCATGATATAATCTAACTGAAATCTTACCCGCCGGCCTTTTCCTAGTATACCTCCTTCTCTTGTGATTTTTTAAGAGCGAATTCACTATCACTAGCTGAAATTTATTATAGAACTCAATTAGTCTTTCTCCTCTCTCATTCCTTGTCCCATGCTCACATTCTCCATTAATCTTTTCTTCTATTCCTTCCCCTACAACTCCATTCCAGTCTCCCATGACTATTAGATATTCATTTCCCTTTACGTACTTTATTACTCTTTCAATATGCTCATACGCATTCTCTAACTCTACCTCTTCATCTTCAGCATGCGACGTCGGCATGTATAACTGAGCTATCGTTGTCGGTGTTGGTTTGATGTGTATTCTGACAAGAACAACCCTGTCCCAGAACTGTCCACTGTAACACATTCTTCGCCCTACCTTTCTATTCACTGCGAATCGCACTCACGCTATACAATTTTCTGTTATCCTATACTCATATGAGCAGAAATCCTTGTCTTCCTTCCGTTTCACCTCACTGACCGCTATTATATCTAGATTGAGATTTTGCATTTGCTTTTTCAGATTTTATCTTCCCTACCGCATTCAAACTTCTAACATTCCACGCCCCTTCTCGTAGAACGTTATCCTTCCGTAGATTATTGAGTCGTTTCCTCATGGTCACCTCACCCGTGGCAGTCCCATCTTTGAGATACGAATGGGGGACTATTCCGGAATCTTTTGCCAATAGAGACATCAAAAAATGTTCAAATGTGTGTGAAATCTTATGGGACTTAACTGCTCATGTTATCAGTCCCTAAGCTTACACACTACTTAACCTAAATTATCCTAAAGACAAACACACACACCAATGCCCGAGGGAGGACTCGAACCTCCGCAGGGATCAACCGCAAAATCCATGACTGCAGCCCCTTAGACCTCTCGGCTAATCCCGCGCGGCAATAGAGAGATCATCGTGACACTTTTTCCAGTTATACACCACGTGTCCTGTCGATACACGTTATGTGTCTTTAATGCCTTCTGCATTCTTATGCCGTTGATCATTGCTGATTCTTTCTCCTTTAGGGGCATTTCGAACCCCAAGGACAAGAGAGTGCCCTGAACCTCTGACCTCTCGTCCGCACCTTTGACAAGGCCGTTGCTGAATGAGAGTGACTTTTTATTCCCTAAGAGTTCGACCACCATGCTGATTATTATTCAAAGTGTAAGAGATGGCAGGTTTCGATCCGGGTCCGTGGACGTTTTGATTACTAATAAAAGACGCTACCCCTAGACCATGGGTGCAATAATTCAGCACTGAGAATTATTTTTTCCATAGTTCATTTTTATTCAGACAGGTGTCTTGCAGAGGCTATATGTCTTTGTAAATCAATAATTACACCCTGCCGCTCTACGCTGATCGCCGGCCGGGGTGGCCGAGCGGTTCTAGGCGCTACAGTCTGGAACTGCGCGACCGCTACGGTCGCAGGTTCGAATCCTGCCTCGGGCATGGATGTGTGTGATGTCCTTGGGTTAGTTAGGTTTAAGTAGTTCTAAGTTCTAGGGGACCGATGACCTCAGAAGTTGAGTCCTATAGTGCTCAGAGCCATTTGAACCAATCTACGCTGATCAACCAGAACATTATGATCATCTACCTAATAGCTGGTATGTCCACCTTTGGCAAGGATAACAGTGGCGACAGGTCGTGATGTGGAAGCAGTGAGGTCTTGGAAGGAGGTGTCACCACATCTGTACCTAATTCACATAAATTCCAGGGAAGGGGACGATGAGCTCTGACACTACACTACACTATCACATCCCAGAAGTATTCGATCGGGTTCAGATCTTTCGAGTTGAGGAGCCAATACATCTGGAACTCATCACTGTATTCTTAGAACCATCCATCACACTCGTGGCCTTGTGACGTGGGGCATTATCTTGTTGAATAACGCCACTACCTTCGGGAAACTTTCACGAAGGGGTGTACGTGTTCTGCAACCAGTTACAGTACACCCTGGCCGTCATGGTCTCTTGCACGAGCTTGTCTGGACCTGCGGACGCCTACGTGAATGTTCCCCAGTGCATAATGGAGCCGCCGCCAGCTTGTCTCCGATCTCAGTACAGGTGCCAAGGGGGTGTCCCCCCACCCCCCCGCCCATCTGCATGATGAGGACGGTTTCACACCATGAAACGCTCTGCCTCTGAGTCAACGTCCAGTGCGGATGGTCACGTGCCCATTTCAATAGTAGTCGCCGATGTCGTAGTCCTAACATTGGCACGTTCGTCGGTCGTCGGCCGCAAAGGCCCATCGCTAGGTGTGTTCTGTCCAGAATTAAAGTTTGATATCAGTTCCGCCACAGTTCGCTGCCTGTCCTGTTTTACCAATCTGTCCAGCCTACATGTCCGATATTTGTAATGAGCGGGCCCGCTTCTCGTGGTCGTGCGGTAGTGTTCGCGCTTCACAGGCCCGGGTTCCCGGGTTCGATTCCCGGCGGGGTCAGGGATTTTCTCTGCCTCGTGATGGCTGGGTGTTGTGTGATGTCGTTAGGTTAGTTAGGTTTAAGTAGTTCTAAGTTGTAGGGGACTGATGACCATAGATGTTAAGTCCCATAGTGCTCAGAGCCATTTGAACCTTTTTTTTTTTTTTTTTTTGTAATGAGCGGTGACGTCCAGCCCCACGACGCCTGGACGAGGTTTCGCCTTGGTTTTGTCACGTGTTGAAGACACCACAACACTCCTTGAACACCCGACAAGTCGTGCTGTTACCGAAATGCTCGTTCGGAGCCTCCGGGCCATCTCAATCTGCTCTCAGTCACAGATAGATCGCGCGCCTTGCCCATTATACACACGGACAGGAAGCTCACTGATACTACATACACCGTGCCTGTGGCCATCATTCCTCGCCAGGTGACGATGCTATCCCTGAACGGCTCTGTATCAATAGTAGGTCAGTGGACTTAATGTTTCGACTGATCAGTGTGTATGTTAGGACTTTCCTGCAACTCCCAGTTTCTGAGTTCTTACATGCTCTTTCAGAGACGAGAGCTCTGCTTGCGACTCATTCTGACAATACAGAATGAGATACCTTAACTACAAATGGAGATAACTGCGATACAGAGAAAATTCTTTATATTTTGGACAGACAGAAAAATGTTAACTACACTCACGGAAAAAAAAAACAGTAACACCAAGAAGGAGAAGTGCAACATTAACGAAAGTTGCTAGGGGTGTTTCTGCATCTGAAAATGATGTTTATTGGAATTTCACGCCAGTCGCATAAGAGTGACGCTAGTAGTGTCACTGTGAGAATTCAGATCAGGTTTGCCTGAAATACGCGCTGTAACGGTCGGGAGTGTTAATTACCTTTGAGATTAGACGAGATGAATTGTCCTCAGCCAAGGTTACATTTAGGCGATAAGACGCCATTGTCAGTACCTCACTGAGTTTGAATGGGGTCTTGCAATAGGCCCACGGGAAGCTGGATGTTCCTTCTGCGATATTGCAGAAAGGGATGGGACAAGTATAGCCACTGTGCATGACTGCTGATCACGAGAATGTACGGTCGCAAGAAGACCGGGCTCCGGACGGCCTCGCGGCTCTGTCGAGAGGGAAGACCATCGTGTTCGGTTTACGGCTCTGGCTCATCGTACTGCATATGCAGCAGAAATTTGAGCAGCAGTTGGCACCACAAACAGAACGAACTGTTACATGTATGTTGCTTCAAGGACAGCTCCGACCCAGACGCCCTGTAGAGTGCATTCTACAAACCGCAGCCCATCGCCATATGTGGCTTCAGTGGTGTCAACCGAGAGCTGCTGTGGGTTCCTGATGAAAGCTGCATCTGTCTGTGTCACTGAAGGCCGCGTGTTTGTTAGAAGGAGGCCAGCTGCAACCAAAGTGTCGAAGTGCTGGACAGACTGAAGCTGCACCTGCAGTTATGGTCTGGGGTGCAATTTCCTATGACAGAAGAAGCACGCTCGTGGTTATCCCACTCATTCTGATGGCAAATTCGACCTGTTGTGTTCCCATTCATGAACAGCATTCCAGCGGGTGTTTCACAACAGACTAACGCTCACCCATCAAGTCAACGTGCTCTAGGAAGTGTCGACGTGTTGCCTTGCCCTCCTCAATCACCAGATCTGTCTCCAGTAGAGCACATATGGGACATCATTGGACGACAATTTCAGCTTCATCCACAAACAGCATTAACCCTCCCTATATTGACTGACTAAGCACAACAGGCATGAAACTCCATCCCACAAACTGACATCCGGCACCTGTGCAATACAATGCATGCAAGTTTGCGTACTTGCATTCACGTTCTAGCGATTACACTGGTTTTAACGCACCAGCATTTCACATTTCCAGTGGCTGTGAGTTTGTAATGTCGATTACTTAAGTATGTTACCTAGACGAATATATTCCCTAAATTCATTACGCTACATTAACTAATTTTTGATGGTGCGATTTCTTTTTCGTCGGTGTATTGCTCGTTGTGCCTTTGGTCATCAGATATCTTATTAACGCTAGGAGAGAGGTATGATGGAGGAATTGTTTCTCCTTATAATCTGAGAAACAGGAAATATCAACTATTACTTGTTGTGACTTACGAAATCAGATACGCTACCCATACCAAGGGACAAGTGCGAAGCAATACCTATTCCTCTTTATATTCATACAAACACAGAAAATTAAATACCACCTTTTGCTGGAAGAGACTAACTCTATAGTGCTCATTCTTCTTTGTCAGGCAGAAAACTCAAAATAAAAACTGTTGCTGGATACTTGTGGGAAAGTCAATGGTCCTCTCGAGATGTGTACAGACTTCTCGGTGTCTTTGTGGAGCAGCATCGAAGTGTCTCTCTGTGGAGGTTTAGAGGCTGGACAGTGGCACTGCTCCCGACGCCCACAGAGTGCTACTATTTCCTGGTAATGACTCCTTCCTTGTCATGGTACTGACTTGACCATTCTTGGCCATTTGAACTACCCTCTTACATACTGATTTTTCTTGAGTATCGAACGAGTTTCTCTCCTAGCAACGCTTTCCCCAGACTCTTCCGAAGATCTTCCTAAGGACCGCAGTTTTTTAGAAGATACACTATGTGATCAAAAATGTCCGGAAACCCTCAAAAACATACACTTTCATACTAGGGGCATTCTGCTGCTACCTATTTCCAGGTACTCCATATCAGCAACTCCAGTAGTCTTTATATGAGGGTCAGTCAAAAAGTAATGCCTCCTATTTTTTTTTACGTGTAATTGTCAGGAAATTTAAATGCAATTACATAGGTTGCAAACCACAACATTGAGGATCATTTTGTCATTTTTCAATGTAATCTCCGCCCGTCTCTACAGTTTTGGTCCATCTTTGAACAAGGGCATGTATCCCAGCACGGTAAAAATCACAGCTCTGCTTCCTAAGCCATTGACGCACGGATGTTTTGATGGCCTCCTCATCTTCAAAATGAATCCCACGATGAGCTTCTTTTAGTGGCCCGAACAGATGGAAGTCTGATGGTGCCAGGTCAGGGCTGTATGGGGGATGAGGCAAAACTTCCCATCCAATTTTGACAATCTCGTCAGAGGTGTGACGACTGGTGTGTGGTCTTGCATTGTCATGCAAAAGAAGAACATCTGCCACTGATTTTGTTGGGCGAACTCGCTGAAGACGTGCTTTAAGTTTTTTGAGGGTTGTGACGTATTGAACAGAATTTATTGTGCATCCCTGCTCCAAAAAATCAACCAGAATCACACCCTCTGTATCCCAGAAAACTGTTGCCATAACTTTCCTTGCCGTTCGCACAGTTTTGAATTTTTTCTTCCTCAGCGAGCTTGTGTGACGCCACTCCATTGACTGCCTCTTTGATTCGGGTTCAAAAAAATGCACCCATGTTTCGTCCCCGGTCACAATTTTTTTCAGAAACTCATCTCCCACTAAACGGAAGCGCTGCAAGTGTTGGGAGGCTATTGTTTTCCTTGCCTCTTTATTCTGATCGGTTAACATTCTCGGAACCCACCGTGCACAAACTTTTGAGTACCCCAATTGTTTAATAATCGTGATCACACTGCCTTTACTAAGAGAATTAATGCGACACACTTCATCTACAGTCACCCGACGGTCACCACGAATGATGTCATCAACTTGCTGAATGTTGTGTGGAGTCACTGCACTCACCGGCCTGCCGCTCCGCTTTTCGTCAGTCAACGGTGTTTGCCCTTCAGCTTCCTTACAACGACGAACCCATCGTCTAACAGTGCTGACATCCACTGTCACAACACCATACACCTTCTTCAGTCTTTCATGAATGCGTATGGGCGTTTCACCTTTTGCATTCAAGAATTCAATCACACAACGCTGTCTCAAACGAACATCGATGTCGGCCATCTTACAAACTTCTGCTGTGCTGCCACCTGTTGACACAGAAAGTTACTACTGCAGTGGATTGCAGAAGAAGGTTTGAGGAATGGCGCCAAATTCAAATTTTTCACTTAACTTAATTTTTTTAAGTAGAAAAAAAATGGGAGGCATTACTTTTTGACCGACCCTCGTACATAGTGAGAGAGCAGAATAGGGCGCTCCTCAGAATTCAGCGACATCGAACGTGTCAGGTGATTGGGTGTTATTTGTGCATACGTCTGTACTCGAGCTTTCCACGCTCCTAAACATCCCTAGGTCCACTGTTTCCGATGTGATAGTGAAACGGAAACGTGAAGGGACACATACAGCACAAAAGCGTACAAGCCGACCTCGTCTGTTGACTGACAGAGTTTGTCGACAGTAGAAGAGGATGATAATGTACAATACGCACACATCTATCCAGATCATCACACAGGAATTCCAAACTGCATCAGAATCCACTGCAAGCTAGGCGGGAGGTAAGAAAACTTGGATTTCATGGTCGAGCGGCTGCTCATAAGCCACACATCACGCCGGTAAATGCCAAACGACGCCTCGCTTGGTGTAAGGAGCGTAAACATTGGACGATTGACCATCAGAAACACGTTGTGTGGAGTGACAAATCACGGTACACAATGTGGTGATCCGATGGCATGGTGTAAGTACGGCGAAAGCAGGGTGAACATCATTTGCCAGCGTGTGTAGAGCCAACAGTAAAATTCAGAGGGGGTGGTGTTATGGTGTGGTCGTGTTTTCTGTGAAGGAGGCTTGCACCCTTGTTGTTATGTGTGGCACGATCACAGCACAAGCCTACACTGATGTTTTAAGCACATTCTTGCTTCTCACCGTTGAAGAACAATTCGAGGATGGCGATTGCATCTTTCAACACGATCTAGCACCTGTTCATAATGCACGGCCTGGGGGGGGGGGGGGGGCGGGAGTGGTTACAAGAGAATAATATCCCTGCAATGAACTAACCTGCACAGAGTCCTGACCTGAATCCTATAAAACACCTTTGGGATGTTTTGGAATGCCGACTTCGTGCCAGGCATCATAGACCGACATCGATACGTCTCTTCAGTGCAGCAATCCGTGAAGAATGGTCTGCCATTCCCCAAGAAACCTTCCAGCACCTAACTGAACATATGCCTGCGAGAGTGGAAGCTGTCATCAAGGACAACACCAAACTGAATTCTAGCACTAGTAATTGGAGGGCGCCACGAACTTGTAAGTCATTTTCAGCCAAGTGTCCAGGTACTTTTGACCACATAGCGTACCAGGACGTTCTGGCTGGTTCAAATGCATTACTTCTTGTTGGGTACGGTAGCCTTTGTGAATCCAGGCTACCCCGAGGGTGCTCTCCTCGCCAAGAGTTACGGGACAGCCACTTCTTGGCTGACTATCAACATTTCTTACTTCATACCAAGGTTAGGCCCGTTTCGCGATTTCCGCCTGACATTGCCCTTTTGATTTGTCTTCACGTTAGTGTTAATAGAGTTTCTGTCTTTTCCCAGCAGCCACGACACTAAGACGTCGTCTCTCACTGGTAGATGACTCTCAGACCAATTGTCTGATCTTTAGGAATTGTTTGCTCACCTGCGACACCCTGAATGTGACCACTAATTATAGAGAGACTACTCCTCACCTCATCTCTCTGGAATTGTCAAAATGGCTCGAGGAACTCTCCGCAAGTGTGAGGGGCGTGTGATACAAATCAGAGTGACTTTCTTTGCAACAGATTATCTTTTTTGCAGTGGTCATTTGAAATTTTATTGAGTCTACGATTCACTTTCACGGAATTTTCTTTGAATGCTGACGGTATTCCAGTTGGGGGTTATCATATACTAATTAATATATTATTTCTACTGTAGTTTTTTTGACCTGTAGAATCATCAATGCACTCTCTGGAAAAGTGATTGACAAAAGTGCACTTTTTTCTTTATTGTTATTTTCAAACCTGTTTACAGGCAGGCCAGCAGCAGCATACTACGCCGCTCTTCCGCCGCAGAGAAACATACAAGATACAAATGAAGACAATGTGAGAGAAAAAAATACGGTGGACATGTAAACGGAGACAAACACTTTTTAAAATACACTCCTGGAAATTGAAATAAGAACACCGTGAATTCATTGTCCCAGGAAGGGGAAACTTTATTGACACATTCCTGGGGTCAGATACATCACATGATCACACTGACAGAACCACAGGCACATAGACACAGGCAACAGAGCATGCACAATGTCGGCACTAGTACAGTGTATATCCACCTTTCGCAACAATGCAGGCTGCTATTCTCCCATGGAGACGATCGTAAAGATGCTGGATGTAGTCCTGTGGAACGGCTTGCCATGCCATTTCCACCTGGCGCCTCAGTTGGACCAGCTTTAGTGCTGGACGTGCAGACCGCGTGAGACGACGCTTCATACAGTCCCAAACAGGCTCAATGGGGGACAGATCCGGAGATCTTGCTGGCCAGGGTAGTTGACTTACACCTTCTAGAGCACGTTGGGTGGCACGGGATACATGCGGACGTGCATTGTCCTGTTGGGACAGCAAGTTCCCTTGCCGGTCTAGGAATGGTAGAACGATGGGTTCGATGACGGTTTGGATGTACCGTGCACTATTCAGTGTCCCCTCGACGATCACCAGAGGTGTACGGCCAGTGTAGGAGATCGCTCCCCACACCATGATGCCGGGTGTTGGCCCTGTGTGCCTCGGTCGTATGCAGTCCTGATTGTGGCGCTCACCTGCACGGCGCCAAACACGCATACGACCATCATTGGCACCAAGGCAGAAGCGACTCTCATCGCTGAAGACGACACGTCTCCATTCGTCCCTCCATTCACGCCTGTCGCGACACCACTGGAGGCGGGCTGCACGATGTTGGAGCGTGAGCGGAAGACGGCCTAACGGTATGCGGGACCGTAGCCCAGCTTCATGGAGACGGTTGCGAATGGTCCTCGCCGATACCCCAGGAGCAACAGTGTCCCTAATTTGCTGGGAAGTGGCGGTGCGGTCCCCTACGGCACTGCGTAGGATCCTACGGTCTTGGCGTGCATCCGTGCGTCGCTGCGGTCCGGTCCCAGGTCGACGGGCACGTGCACCTTCCGCCGACCACTGGCGACAACATCGATGTACTGTGGAGACCTCACGCCCGACGTGTTTAGCAATTCGGCGGTACGTCCACCCAGCCTCCCGCATGCCCACTATACGCCCTCGCTCAAAGTCCGTCAACTGCACATACGGTTCACGTCCACGCTGTCGCGGCATGCTACCAGTGTTAAAGACTGCGATGGAGCTCCGTATGCCACGGCAAACTGGCTGACACTGACGGTGGCGGTGCACAAATGCTGCGCAGCTAGCGCCATTCGATGGCCAACACCGCGGTTCCTGGTGTGTCCGCTGTGGCGTGCGTGTGATCATTGCTTGTACAGCCCTCTCGCAGTGTCCGGAGCAAGTATGGTGGGTCTGACACACCGGTGTCAATGTGTTCTTTTTTCCATTTCCAGGAGTGTATATGGTGCGGCATTATGAGATGATTTCCTACGTAATGTTCTACCGATGTTACTACAAGATGTTTCACTGCATCACAGAATGGCGATGTACTTCCAACATGATGGATGTCCGGCTCATAGCTCGCGTGCCGTTGAAGCGGTATTGAATAGCATATTTAATGACAGGTGGATTGGTCGACGAAGCACCATACCATGGCCGGCACGTTCACGGGATCTTACGACCCCGGATTTCTTTTTGTGGGGAAAGTTGAAGCATATTTGCTATCGTGATCCACCAACAACGCCTGACAACATGCGTCAGCGCATTGTCAATGCATGTGCGAACATTACGGAAGGCGAACTACTCGCTGTTGAACGGAATGTCGTTACACGTAGCGCCAAATGTATTGAGGTTGACAAACATCATTTTGAGCATTTATTGCATTAATGTGGTATTTACAGGTCATCACGCTGTAGCAGCATGCGTTCTCAGAAATGATAAGTTTACAAAGGTACATGCATCACTTTGGAACAACCGAAAAAATGTTCAAACGTACCTACGTTCTGTATTTTAATTTAAAAAACCTACATGTTACCAACTGTTCGTCTAAAATTGTGAGCCATATGTTTGTGACTACTACAGCGCCAACTATCACAAAGCTTGGGGGACCGATGACTTAGCTGTTTAGTCCCCCTTAAACATCCCAACAACAACAACAACACAAAGCTAAAAAAAGTGGCCCAACTAAAACTTTCATATTTCTTTGCGTACTACATAATATGTAATAAAAATGGGGGTTCCTATTTAAAGAAACGCAGTTAATATCCGTTTGACCCATGGCAGCGGCATCTAGCGGGCCAACCATAGCGCCATCTGGTTTCCCCCTTCAAGCTAGACAAGTTTCGTTCTTTGCAGTTTTTTTCGTTTTTCGCTTATTTCGTGAGATATTTGGCCCTGTCACGAGCAATGGACCACACTGCATAATGTGTGTTAACAGAGAAAGAAGTAAAAGGATTACATACTAAATCGTTACAAGCAGGAGCGACTACATTATAGATAGATATTTTGTCCAGGCGAATGCGTAGGAAAATATTAGCAGTTGTCAATAAAATAATAAAAGGCTTGTTTACAAGTGACGTATCTCACGGTACAGGTCATATTATACAACGTTCCATGTCAATTATAGAAATAAAATGTACAGCAATGAAGTGTCTACCTTCAGTGGCCGTTGTACACGCTCCTACTTGTACTGACGTGTATATAATTATGTTGCTTGTTTCTCTGTCATTTATAATGGATATTCAATCCGAATATTAACCTGCAAATTACGTTTTACGCATTTTTAGATTTGAAAATGGCAATTCAGATTCGCCAAAACTAGTCATCATTGTACAAACAATAGCGACTTTGTCATATAAAGTGTTCGCACAAGAAAAGCTCAACATTTACAATTACAGACTGCATCAGACATTCGAAAAGTAAGAGTATTTTTTCCTCTAAAACCGGTATTTCACCGCCAGACTACGACTATTTCGCTTTTTCCGTCCTGTACTCTATTTGCAATGACAATGATGATGATGACGACTTGCAACTTGCTAACAAATGAAGCAACTTGCTACCAAGCACTTGTGAAACGGTTTCAATTCACGAAATCCAGGGCCCATGGCACTGTATGGCATTATCGTTTATTTTGAGAGATGCATATGGTGCCTGAAGATAGCATAGTGGAACGTCGAAACTGATTGTCATCAAAATAATATAAAATAACATCTTTGTTACACGGCTGCTGGAGAATTTCATCGATACTGACAGTTATTTAACCAGCTGATGTCCACTGTCCAAGATGGACCAACAGAGACTCATAATTGTGGCTGCCCTACCTAGAAGGTTGTCTGCTGACAACTGTGCTTTTGTGAGTTTGGTTACGATGGCAGGTAGACTTTCAGAAATGACCTTTTTTAGTGGCAGGCTACTAACTGATGTGGTGAAGCCACAGTGTGTGTTGGGACAGGCACGAGGGCTCCCTCTCGACTCAGCTGACGCGGGGGCTACGTTGAGGCTGATCACCGACAGGTCCTCCGGCGCCATTGTGTCCACATCACTTCAGCCCATAAACTCGACACTTGATCGCGCCGGAACTGAGTGGCGCCAGCGGCCGCCACTTGATATTCGGTGAGAGCGCCGCCGCTTCTGATCCCGCCGCGGACTTCCTCAAGCCGCCGGCCGCCTTGGAGGTCCGCTTAACGGTCCGCTGCCGCTTAGTAAACACCCCGCCCTCCCGCGCATATTACTCGTCGCCTATACCGATCGAATGAGAATGGTAGCATCTCTTGAAGGAACTCCTGCGTGGAGACTGCCTGTGGCGCTACATCGCTTACACCTTTCGTGGCCCTTTGGCCTCTGTTTCCGAACTATTTCTTATTTGAGAAACTTCCTGGTTAGTATTCACCTGTTAGTCAGATTTTGTCTCATAGTTACGGATGTAGGAATACGTAAAAAAATAACACAGAAAAACTGTTATAACTAATTCTTACGTTTATTAACATATACTTAAAGCTACGTACTGTTAATCCAGAATCTTCATAACTTCATTCAGCATTAAAACACATTTAACTGGACATTCGGCGTGCGGCAGGGTATCTGGTTGCTGGTCAAACCAGGCACGTTATCGTATAGCTCAGGCTCTCTCTTGAAAGACAGAAGCGTCCACAGCACAATAGTCGTGAATATGTCCAAGGAAAGGGCACCAGTTGGTCACCGAGACTGTTGAAATAAGCATCGTGGTTCAACATCAATGATAATATCCGCTAAACTTGTAAAATTTTTATTTTCTAAAAGGAAAGCATAACCCTATTTCGCGACCTGTGTCCCTCCTTCAAGGCTATCCAGACTACTACCATTAAATAAAGATAAACAAAATTTGTACTAAAATTATTAAGAAAAAAGCCGTGCACGCACATGAAATGTAAGTCCATAAAAGTCAAATAAGACAATTTAAAATAGGTTCAAATAATGCATCTCTGGTACATAGCACAAAACAGGAGACCCTCTCAATTCCTAGGCCTGTCGGTAAGCGTCTCTTAGAGCAGAGCCTAAATAAAAGAAATAGGCCCCAAATTAAATGAACGAAACGAACGTAAGTAAAATCGAAATATAAACTATTATTCGACCCAACATTCCATAATCCATGTTCCAAAACTTATAAAGATCCGCGCTTAGCTGTTTGTCAAACATGGAACTACAAAAATTTACACAGGCGATCTTCCAACGCTGAAAGGAATAAAACAGGGGATATACAGTCTCTGCACTTACCGGTATGTGTGAAAGCACAATGTGGCCCTACGGTAAAAGTTGTGACTTGACAGTGCTGCATACATATCCATGAAGTCCGTGCCAAACAAAAACAAAAATTGAAACGTCGGCGGCAGAGTCCTTGGGGCCGTAACCTAAGCGAGAGCACTGCCGCGTCAACTGATGGTCAAGATCTGAGATGTTATAACCTTTATCGTCAGGTCTAAGAACTCGAAAACTAGCATCAACTGTAGTGAATGCTAACTTCCCTCATGTACCAGACAGGCACTAACATTGCACATTACAACACGTGAGGCAAACTAATTATAAACCAAGAGATGAGGCCACAGCCAAGTGAAGGGGCGTAAGTCGTTATGCAACGCCGTCTCGCTTAGCATACTATGAGAGTATTGTGCAAATTGTCACTAATCCGAACCCATTGTGAACTGCTTATAAACTAAACCAAATGGAAAGAAACCTTAAGGCACCCTTTAGCCTACCAACAATATACACTGAACAGCCAAAGAAATTGGTACACCTGCCTAATATCGCGTAGGGGCCTCGAGACCACGCAGAAGTGCCGCAACACGATGTGGCATGGACTCGACTAATGTCCGAAGTAGTGCTGGAAGGAAATGACACCGTAAATCCTGGAGAGCTGTCCATACATCCGTAAGACTACAACGAGGTGGAGATTTCTTCTGGACAGCACGTTTCAAGACATCCCAGATGTGCTCAATAACGTTCATGTCTGGGGAGTTTGCCAGTGGAAGTATCTAAATTCGGAAGAGTGTTCCTCAAGTCACACTGCAGCAATTCTGGACGGGTGGTGTGTCGTATTGTCCTGCTGGAATTGCCCAAGTCCGTCGGAATGCTCAATGGACATGCATGGATGCAGATGATCAGACAGGATGCTTACGTACGTGTCACCTCTCAGAGTCGTATCTGGAAGTGTCACAGGTCCCATATTACTCCAACAGCACACGCCCCACACCATTACAGAGCCTGCACCAGCTTGAATAGTCCCCTGCTGACATGCAGTATCCATGGATTCATGAGATTGTCTCCATACCCATGCACGTCCATCCGCTCGATACGAAACTCGTCCGACAAGGTAACATGTTTCCAGTTACCAATAGTTCAATGTCGGCGTAAAGCTTTGTGTCGTGCAGTGATCGACGGCACACGAGTGGGCCTTCGGCTCGAAAGTCCATGTCGTTGAATGGTTCGCACGCTAACACTCGTTGATGGCCCAGCGTTGAAGTCTGCAGCAATTTGGGGAAGTGTTGCTCTTCTGTCACGCTGAACGATTCTCTTCAGTCGTCGTAGGTCCCATTCTTGCAGAATCTTTTTCCGGCCACAGCGATGTTGGAGATTTGATATTTTACCGCGTTCCTGATATTCACGGCACACTCGTGAAATGGTCATACGGGAAAATCGCCACTTCATCGCTGTCTCGGAGATGCTGTGTCCTATCTATCGTGCGCCGACTGTAACACCACGTTCAAACTCACTTAAATCTTGATAATCTAGCACTGTAGCAGCAGCAATCGAGCTAACAACTAAGCCAGACACCTGTTGCCTTATATAGGCGTTGCCGACCTTAGTGCGTATTCTGCCTTTTTTCATATCTCTGTATTTGAATAAGCATGCGTATACCAGTTTCTTTGGAGCTTCAGTGTAGAATAAGCAGCTAAAAAAGTACACAGTATTGATCATAGTAACAATAAAAAGGAAAATGAAAGATTTTAAGAAATACTGCAGAAAGCAACAATAGACACACCAATAAAAGCCGGATAATAAAAACCACTGCCAAAAATCACAGCAATAAAATACAGAGTAACTTCCAATAGGGAAGCCCGTAACTGTGTATCAGCCGGCCGAGCGGTTCTAGGCGCTTCAGTGTGGAACCGCGCGATCGCTACGGTCGCAGGTTTGAATCCTGCATCGGCCATGGATGTGTGATGTACTTAGGTTAGTTAGGTTTAAGTAGTTCTAAATTCTAGGGGACTGATGACATCAGATGTTAAGTACCATAGTGCTCAGAACCATTTTAACCATCTTTGAACTGTGCTGCAGCCCAAAGGACTGCTCCATTTTTACAATTGCTTGAATAAAGTAGACGTTAACCGTGGTAGGAAGGAACGCCCCCAAAAACAACATAGAACCACCTCAGAGCTGAACTGTAGTCTCCCCTTACTGCTATTTGAATGTCCCCTTTGGCGACAGAGGCAATATCGCGACTCATTGGACCACACTACACACTGCCTGTCGAGTTCTTAAGTTATCTGGCCCTTGAAGACGTGCAGCTTTACATTCTACCATGAACACTAGCTTTTAGTGATGTACCAGACTCCAAAAATCGATTGCCCTTCGCAGTGTTCGTTCCGAAACTTGTTAAGATGGGCCTTTATTCACTGAGAAAAGCAGTTCCTGGCGGTTTTGAAACTGGTCGTTATGGACAAGACATGGTGCTCTTCGGTGGTCGCTGTCGGTTCAGATACTTTTACGACCACTTTTCTCATACCATGTTACATTCCTGCGAGTGTTACACTGTTCCGTTCATAAACGTTGGACCGTTCGCACTAATACAGCAACAAGTCGGGCAACACCATTCACCGCTTGGTTACGGCATGTCCAAAAACGGTAACTCCATTATTCCATTACGTCACGTCTCCACGCGACCATGTGACCATCTACGTTACTACGCTGATTCCGTACGAACAACTGGCACACACAAACCGCTCTATTACTTACGTTGCCGGTGGAGGGTTACGTGAAAGACTGGTTCCAACGCTGCTCCACCAACAGCGCTGAAAAGTAACGAGAGTGCTCTTTTATGGCATACGGACCCACAGCTTTTCTGAGTTCAGATTATCTTATGTAACTGAGCAAATTTTTACCGCGGTATGACTGCAACGTTGGACGTTACTCAACTTCATAGTACTTTAACAGCGGAAACACGCCCCTATTGGAGCACAAAAAAGGCAAATATGCTCCGACTTAAAACACCCTCACTGAAAAGTTGGGTCCAGCTGCCTCATTTACCTTCCTCACCATCTTTAAACATTTTCCCATCATTTTTGACATGCGGAAATATTCGCACTATTTTTAACTTTTTAACGTGTCACCTCTCACTCCCATAAGGTCCCCTATCTATAATTCGCTCATACCCACTAGTCCATCGCTGTAAGTCGCTCATACTCATTCATCCCCATTGACCTATTCTCAGTCAGCACAAATCATTGCGCTCTCACTGCCCCTCCCCCCCCCCCCCCCCCCGTCTCACTGCCACTGTCTCCTTCGTTCTGCAATACTTATATTGTTTTCTCTCACTGTCACTTTCTCACTCTTACTCTGTCTTACTGCTACTACCTCACTCATTCCTCCCCAATGCCTTTTCTCTTCTCACTGTCACTGTCTTTCTCTTCCTCGTTGTCATTGTCAAAGATTCTGTCTCTCATTATCACTGGCTTTCACCCACTTACACGTTTTTCCTCTCTTTATTCCTGTCTCACTGGCACTGTCTCCTGCATTCTTTTCCTAGCACTGTTCTGTCACTGTCAACACTGTTCTACTGCCGCTGTGTCCATTTCTTTCTTTCACCGTACCATTGTATGCTTCACTCTATCTATAGCACAACCACTGTCTTCTTTCTTCCAGTATTTATTCCTTTTCCGTCTGTTTCCCACTGCCACTGACTCCTAGTATCTCAGCATAAAAGATTGCTAAAATAAACATGACAAAATTTTTGGGAAAATCTGGTACCACACTTTTCAGTCAGGCTTTTAAACAGGAACATAATTCGTCTTTTTTGCTCTCCAGTGGGAGAGTTTATTCTGCTGGTTACCTCATTTTCTGTGCTTCAGCAGGTCACGTCACTCATATGCGAAGAACTTCATAAGTCAGTAAAGTTTTGATAGTTTACTTATGTGACAGTTAAACTACCCAACAGAAATTTCGGACCTCAGGCGGTGTTTTAGGCGCACAAAAATTTTGCATTTGCTTAAGTGCTACAGGTGTCCTCAGAACCCTTCTGATGATAACGGTGACACTTAACGACATATTTCTACGTGCAAATCACTTCAAAAACTAGGTTTTCGCCTTACATTGGATTTCATAAGGGTGTTTTAGTGTACAAATTGAGTAACTTTGAACCTCTGTATCGCGGAAAATGATAAAGATATCTAGAAAATTTTCAAGGTTATTCGAAATCGGGATCTCAGGAACATATCGTAAAAATTGCAACCGCTTGCTTGGCAAATTCTTGGAATCTGCGGCTCGATTATGGTACCCAAGAACCATGTTTTTGGAGTGTTTTTGATAATGGATAAAGATTTTTGAAAACGGAAAGATGTACTTGTAGATAAATACCTAGAAATAGGGAATATAATGTTAACATTTTGAACCTTTGCACCCCTGAGGCAGATAAAGATATCAGTAACATTTTCAAGGTCGTTCGAGATCAGGGTCTTAGGAATGTACCTCAAAAATTTCAGCCAATTTCTGTACACAACCGTCTTGGAATCTGTTGCTCGATTTTGGTACGAGAAAATGGTAGAGAATCGTTTTTGAGTTTTTCTAAGGAACTAATAATGCCATGAACTAACGATGCCTCTATAAGACCCTTAAGACTCAACATAGACCACATCAAATGGAAAAAAAACCAAGCGATTTGCTCCAGTTGCCTAAGCTGGAGGAAGTGTACAATATCAATAATTTGACCCTGCAGTGTAGGATAATGATACTAAGATGATCTTTCTCTGGATTTACAAAAGGTCCTTAACCTAAAACACCAAAACACTTGACGCTGTCTTTCTAGTACCAATATAATCCGACGTATGAGCCCCGGAAGAATCCCGGTTTAATGCGCGGAGTTTTGAAATATACTACGTAGCGCTCCGTGTGGCATGTATACCCATATTAAGAAGAAGAAAAATATGCAAATGAACTCAATTTAAAGAGTAGTATTATTAATTACACATTTTAACTTTTCACGATAGAACACGGGAACGCAGAACAACCGTATGATTTGTTGACATTAGGAAGAAATATGCCTTGTGACTGATTTCCTCTTTTTTTTGTCTCGATCGATTTCAGTACGTCTGAGGATGGAACTGGTAGCCGCAAAATCGATCATCAAACAACAAAAAGAAACTGATTGTCTTTGCAATCAGAGGTAGATTTATTGCTACTCTCCGCTCTTAATTACAATGCAAAATTTTATGATCCAAAAAGTTTTGGAACAGTTTACTGTAATTAATTTACGTTAATGGTGGTTGAACTCTATGTTTGTGGTTTAATTACCTGAATAAATACAGAGGTCATACATTGTCTATGTGCCTATATTTATGTCAACATGTGTTTCAAGCGCACACCTATCCCCAACTGGCGCCGTATACTGTGTGTTTCCGTAAGAGAGTGCAAAAATTTAACAGAACATAGGTAATGTTTCAGTGAACTGTTTGAGGTAGAGAACCTGGGGTCGCAGAAGCCAGCTTAAGGAGATAACAGGAAAAAAATCACATTACTGTGTACCTTTTTTTCAACTGTTAGTTACAGTTAACTGTTAACACCATCATTGACACAACGAACGTGCTATTTGTACTACAGCTTATAAAATATGCAGAAACTGACGGCCATCAACTTGAAAGCAAGTGTGATATCGGCGAACAAGATTCTGATTCACCCTGACAAATAACCCAGATGTGTTTCGAATCACCTCACCATCAGCTACAATTCTGGCAGTTAATTCCATCTCCGTATCCACTGGGGTCTTATACACAAGTGACGTAAATATCCCCACAGGAAATAACGGGGGAGATTCAGGTCAGATGATATCGCAGGCTATAGAATAGGACCTACAGTTCCAATCCAGTGACCAGGACATACGGTAGTGAGATGATTGCGGACATCCACAATGAAGTGGGGCGGTGCAACGTCATGTTGTAATCCGCTCACGAACAGCCAAGGATGCGTTCGCCGACCACTCAGGTAGAACTCTTTGCATGAACCTCAAGTACAGGTAGCCATTCAGAGGGTCAGGTAGAAGATATGGTCCAATGAGATTGTCGCCTACAATGGCCGCCCAGATATTCACAGCAAAACGTACTTGATGGTGTGGCTCTACTACAGTGTGAGGGTTCTGCTCATCACACGCATGGTTATTCCTGCTGTTCGAAATACCATCACGATCAAATGAGGCCTCTTCAGTAAACCGGAAATCTGGTTTATCAATCCATTGCTGGAGCAACCACTAATACAATGCGACCCCTTGGCACAGTCAGAGGCATTTCATGGAGTCGATGTGGGTGATTTGGTGTCATTGTTGTTCGCGTGCCGGCGGGTGTGGCCGAGCGGTTCTAGGCGCTTCAGTCTGGAACCGCGCGACCGCTAAGGTTGCAGCTTCGAATCCTGCCTCGGGCATGGATGTGTGTGTTGTCCTTAGGATAGTTAGGTTTAAGTAGTTCTACGTTCTAGGGGACTGATAACCTCAGATGTTAAGTCCCATAGTACTCAGAGCCATTGGAACCATTTGTTGTTCGTATATATGAGCCAAACGCTAGTAAGGTAAATTAATAGACAGACAATTAAAAAACACTGCGACAGTTTGGTTTCTCTTCGCAAGAGATATAAAATTCACACCCACTGACAGCAACACTTTGGAAAGATGCACAACACTAAACACTCACTTGAACACTGCATTAAAAAGTTGGCACAAATATGACATGCCACAGCCGAGGGCAAATGGGGGGCACCTGGACAGATGATGGGAAAGAAAAGAAGGGAAGGAGAGGAAAAACGAAGTGGGTGGGAGGAGGGAAAGTAGCCAATGGAGGATGAGGACCCATAAGAGGGGGTGGGGGGGAGGGCTGAGCAGACGCGAAAGGGGAAAGGCAGAGGAAGGCAATGCAAAAGAACTTGGGGGGGGGGGAGAAGGGAGGCAGAGAGAAGTTAGGTGGGGAGAAAACAGGATGGAAGGGCGGGGGGGAAGATGGAGCCCGGGAAAAGGACAGAGGAAAGGAGGTGGAGATGAGGATCAGGGTTGACAGGACAGATAAATGGAGGGAGAGAGGGCATCATCCAGACGGAGGAGTTGACAGAAGCCAACTTGGGAAAGGAGGTTAAGGGAGTAGAGATGGAGGGTAGGAGGGACACAACAGTGAAGGCGTGGCAGAGAGCAGAGGTTGGAGACGAGAGGTACAACCAGAGGATGAGGGGGATCAAGGCGGTGGGATGTGTAGAGTTTGTGGATATGTTCGAGGAATAGGAGCAGATGGCGGAAAGAAATCAGGTCGTAGAGGATCCGCATGGGGGACGAGAGGCGTATACTGAAGGTGAGGTGGAGTGCATGGAATTGTAGGGACTTATAGAATTTGGGGGTGGGGCAGATATCTAGGTGGGACTGGCATAACAGAGAGTAAGAGCGAGGGCAAGGAATGCGGTGTCATCAACATACTGCAGGAGGTGTACTGGATGGAGGGGGGTTGGGGCATATCTGCTGTGTACAGGAGATAGAGGAGAGGGGAGAGGAAAGAGACCTGGGGCACACCTGCAGAGGGGTAGAAGGTGTGGGAATCGGTCGTCGTGAATGATGATGCCTGTTAAGAAATCGTTTCCTGTAGAGGCCTTCAGTGGCGAGAGCATTGCAACCTACTTGCCCATACACAAGGTGCACATTTGTGAGTCCTGCGGAACTGTACGACACTGCTCCATCCTATTGTACTGTACGTCTCTGAATAGCACTGAGTAATGAATGTGTCTGTCGTTGATTCAGAGCACGTTCTGTCATGGGACAACGTAAATACGGTACGACAGAGCCACCTAACGGACATGTACAGTAAACACAAGCTATGTCATGACTTTCTAGTAATCAGGCTCGTCCTCCTTGTTTTCGTGCAGGAAATAAGGGATGTACATGTAAATAAACAGCACAGTACGAGTAAACTTGTGTGCATGTTAGTTGCAATTAAGCCTGAAAAAGGAAGTGCTAGACAAAGCGACAGACAAGTTTATTTCCATATCTCCTTAAGCTGGGTTCTCCGACCCAAGGTTCCCTACCTCAAATTGTACATTGGAGCGTTCTCTGTGTTCTGTTACATTTTTACACGCTCATAAGGAAACACTCTGTATTTATAAATTCGTTAATACCACTTATTCGTAGACAATACTTTTAACGATGCAGCTGTCTTTCACTCTGTAACTTGCAGCACTTTTCTTCGCAAACGTTTAGCTTCACTTATTCACTGATACAGCTCAGCACTTGTCCTGTGGCTTCACAGCTATAAATTGTTTTGATATTCTAGTTCCCTAAAAAGAGTCCTGCTAGCAGGAGTAAAATCGCTACTTACCTGAAAGAATGTATAATTGACAGTGACTGAATATCAAATAGAACAATTCCGATGCTCCTTGTGATTTCAATTATGTACGTTATGACAGATTGACGAATGTTTAAAAATGACAGGTGATCACATGATCCAATTAAAAAGGTCTAGAAATGAGTATTTAGATGCTAATGAGCTGTGCTGTTGGTGGCGGAGTACGCATTTAATCATTTGCACGATGCATAATGCAGATGAAATGATGTTTACTGCAATGGCCCAGTGCAAAACAACGTTAATGGAAAAAAAATGATGAGAGTGAAGGAGGATCAGGTACAACGGAAAAGATGAGGCTGGTACGTAGTGTTGTTGGTTATGGTTGGTAAGATGTTATAGGACGAGACATATTACATGGGTGGGAAGGAGAAGTTAGTAGACGTTTTTCAGGAGATGACTGATAAGGTACGCAGAAATATGAAAGGCGAGATGTGGATGTTCTGGGGAGCAGGATAGTAGGACCGTTGATCTGGGGTAGAACATTGGGTTATAGATATGGATTTTCTATTAATGAAAGTTACTCCACAAAGAGACATAGATCGGTAAATGGTCGATTTGGTTTACGAACCTAGTTAGGGAAGGGAGAAAAATGCAAAAGCCGAAGCGAAGTATATGTCTTTCTAGGATTCAGGCGATTATGGATTTAGGGGGGAGAGTGATAGACAGCATACATTCACAGGTGAGGATAGTGTTAGAAAGATGTAGATCGCATGTATGGTCAGTACTTTTTGGGGGTTTTGGATGTTGTGGTGCATAGTGTGGAGAAGTGCGTTCCAGGTTAGTTCCCTGTCAAAGTTTAGTACGAATCACTTGACTATGTAAGTGAGGGAACTGCGTTTGTTGAACACGGATAGGTGGAAACAGATGGAAAAATCCAGTGCTTTGACGTGAAATGGTGGCTTAGCTTTTCTGTGATTAATTTGAAGTCTACAGTTGCTCCAACTCTCGACCAAGAGACGCAGGACACGTAGGGAAAAGGCATGGAAGAGTTGAAGGGTAATGTCGTTAATAACGTAAACTATGGCATCAGCGTATTGTACTGGCGCTCAAGTCGCATGCCATCTCTCAAATCCTGATTGTTGATCCCTTCACTTTAGCTAAAGTTTTGGACAGAACGCTTGCAGTGGATGGTAGGTTGGAAGCGTCATTCACTACAGAGCAACTGTAACTCTGGACAACGAGAACAGAAAGGACATTTGTTGACCTTCACAAGATATGTCTATTCTACACCAAAAATAAACCTGCAGAACATTCGTGTCTGCTAGTCTTTCAAAATGCTAATTTCCAAAACTACTAGACGAATTTTCATGGAGTCATCGCAGTTTACTTCAGTAGAGCCTTGGGAGCTTGGAGCACCATATACGCCTTATCTCATCGGATCAGGAACGAAAAAGATAATCATACATATTAAAATGAATATATGTTCCACATCTTCTCCGTAACCACTGGATCAATTTCAACCAAACTTGATACACTTACTATTTGGAAAGAATCGCTGTGTTGGTAAGAACCACCTACCTATAGAAGATGGAGGGGGGGGGGGGGGGGAGGTGCAGGTGAAAAAGAAGTGGAGTTCACGACGAGCGAATACCAACATTTTAGTCATCCCGTATTTGAAAACGTAACCAGTGGACCCTACTTGATACACTCACTATTTGGAAAGAATCTCTGTGTTGGTAAGAACCGCCTGCCTATAGATGATGGGAGTGAGGGAGGTGGAGGTGAAAAGGAAGTGTAGGCCACGACGAGCGAAAAATCACATTTTATTCATCCAGTATTTGAGTACGAGTGCGCATAGTGACTCCCAACAAACTTTACACATGATTTCAAACATTTACGAAACTTTTTCTCTCTGACACTCACCACAAAATTTATAAAAGCAATAAAGTTTATCGCTTACTAAATTTCCGCTGTTCATTTTCGCGTGAGGGATGACGTAACTTCTTTACTACAAAGCTATTGGCGACACATTTTGCAGGTAATGTTCTCATATACTTCTGAATGTACCAGCCAACTTATGACATTGTGCGATACATAGTTCACGTTATATGACATCATAAACACTGTGATGTGTGGACAACTGCCGCATCGTGCATGATGTTTAAATTTCTTATTACTAATACGCTGAACCGACTTCGATGAAATTTGTTAAAGAGGTAGCTGAAACGCTGAGGAAGAACATAGGCTGCTTTAGCAATTGTGTAGTACTAGATGCTTATTGATTTGAAGAGTATTACATGAATTAGGGGAAAATGTTTGCTATCTGACTTTTGAACTTCATCATATTAGTGAAAACGCTTTTATTGTATGGTATGTGCTACGTGATACAATGCTTATACAGTCTTCAATGTGATTAGTTCATATATTTACACTTCTTCAGACGCATGATGCTTAGATGCGTACCTTCTTCCCATGCCTATCTATTCGTATTGTGAGCAGTAGCGTTGCACATGCCAACGCATAGTGTGTTGGCACTGCTTTGTAGCCGGCCGCGGTGGCCGAGCGGTTCTAGGCGCTTCAGTCCGGAATCACGCTCCTGCTACGGTCGCAGGTTCGAATCCTGCCTCGGGCTTGGTTGTATGTGATGTCCTTAGGTTAGTGAGGTTAAAGTAGTTCTAAGTTTAGGGGAATGCTGACCTCAGCTGTTAAGTTCCATAGTGCTCAGAGCCATTGAACCAGGGGACACTGCTTTGTGTACGTTTCACAACCTCTGCTTAGGATCATGGTTCTTTAGGGTCTGTGGAGCACGATTTAGGACTGCACTGGGTAGGTCACTGTCGCGTGCCATGCACTTGCAGCGTGGCATTTATAGGTCAAATCACAAAGACAACTGAATGCTCTTGGATGGAACATTAGTGTTCCACACGTCCCACAGGTAAAAATAATCTGCAGTTGCTTAACACGGCCGCGACACAGGCCATACTGCAGAGAAAACCAATATAAATACTTCTCCATTCACTCCTAGATCGGCAGTATTCTAAGGGAGTCTATCAAGATTAAGTTGGAGCGTGGCATTACAAACAGCGACGGAAATTTTTGTACAAATCCTTGTCTAGAAACACAAAATTTTTCCATACATTATATTAGTGATATTATTCGGGCGCCCATTTGTTTTGTCAGTTGTCTGCAGTTACCGGATATAGAAAGACAATGCAATGCAATAGCGCGAGTGGCACTAGTTCGGCCTTCAGCAACGGCGTTGGTACACTTACATGCAAAACGATTAATGAACGATGGAAATCAAATGTTGAAAAGGGATTTACGATGACAAGTTTATGCTGTAAGATCTGAATTGATTTTGCTACTCTGATCATACATAGGGCTCTTGATCTTAATTTTGTCTCCGGAAGTCAGATATTCTCATTTCCGTACATTTAATGTGACGGTTATTTCTCTTCAAGAGGTGTAGTTTCTTCGTCTGTTCAGCAGATGTTGTCCTTCAATGTACAAAATGTCACTCTATCTAGACTGCCGACATTTTTGCCGCTACATACGTTGTAACATGACCGTCACATACCGCTTTGCGATTTTTTTATTCAGCGGTGTTACAGTTATGTAGTAATTAACAGTGTGAGGTGGTGCATTTTGCTGGGAATGGTAAGTATTCGTTTCTCGTAAGAAGGGAGTGGTCCTTTTTTCGTAAATGCTCGCTGTGGAGCGTTCCTGGCGCTAGACCACTTTCCACAGGCGCGGTGCCACTGGTCGCCACAGCTGTCCACTGAGGGTGCTTCAGGATTAAATTCTCCTTTCTGTCTGCACACCCAAGAGACCCTGCATACCAGACGTTCCCTGTCGTAAGGAAGCTCGTTGCTTTCCTCCGAAATTATCGACTCTCCAATCAAACGTAATGCCGCTGCCACGAGACGCGGTGGGGATGATACTGACCAATGGAGAGACAGTGGTTGAACCAATACCACCCTCATAAATCGTAATGATCCTTTTTGCCAGAATTGTGTGGGATGTTTAAGCTGCTTTCTCCTGTTTTTGCGTAAAAAAGGAACAAATTCCTTCGTCAGTTTGGCAGGAGCATACAATATCATTTGTAAGTGGAGCGTGGAAAATGTTGGAGTTCAGGAGAGAACTTGGATTGAAGAGCAATCGCTTCCTGGCTCCAGTCTGATGCTGACTGGCACCCTCTTTCTGTACTTGAAGAATGGAAGTTTCACTCAGTTGTAGTCTTCTAAGCAGGTACTCGATTAGCTATGCGTCATGAATGCTCAGTTATCTCAATTACAACGCCGTATGGAGAGATGACGAGTACTCAAGTTGTTGATGTACTTCCTTGTCTGAAGATAGCAAGTTATCAACAAGCTCTATGATCGACGATAACTGTTTTCTCAATGGAGAAAAGGGCAGATGCCCTTTAGTTAAAAGTTAATAGTGAACGGAATGTAAAATCTACTAAATCTGACTTCAGTTGATCAAAAATTGATTATCTTAGGAACTTCTGCAAGGACACGAACTGGAGTGATGTATACAGTTTCACAACATGAAAAATTAATAATGTCCTTATCTTATTTGAAGATGATTTCCCCCAAAATTAATCCTGATTAAACCAACCTACAAAGAAGCCCTGGATTACTCCAGCAATAAAGGTATCTTCTTAGCCAAAAAGGAAATTGTATCTGTCAGTCAGAATAAGCTCTGATGTTGATGATATAGCTTATTACACGCTATACTGCAAAATATTAAACGTCCTAAAACGGACATCAAAGCAGATGCATTACAAGGAAAAGATAGTCACATCAAATAACAAAATAAAACAATATCGTATGTTATGAAGGAGTAGAATAGTGGAAACAGAGGTGAAGAGAGACGAATAGCTTCATGTGTGCTGAGTCGCAAAACATTTTAACAAACATCTCATAACTTTTGCAGGAAAGATGAACTTGTGAGGTTCAGTAGATGTTGCCATGGAATATCTCAGACCAGTCATCAGAAATAATACGGTAGTACGAATGTGACCATCACTTTACATATACTGCAAAAATCTTTAACATCAAAAAATTCTATTGGTTATGATATGTCAATAAAGGCAACTAAACAGTATGCCTAACTGTTTAGTAACGCGTGAAACTATTTGCGTAATTTAGTAGGAATGTAGAGAAATACCGTGACATTTCCGTCCTTTTCCACTTTTGCCAGCATTTTCGAAATTTTTGGAAAAGTAATATACGGTTGGCACCTTAACCCTCTGACAAGAAACACTACACCCCTTAGGAGAGCGAGTGAGTGACCAACCGACATGCATCAGTATGCGCCTACCGGTAACCACTTAAACAGGCAACATCCACCTGGCACCAAACCAAAGTTTTAGTTTCAACGTACAAATTAAAATTCATACCAAGTTTCTGTCTTCATTCACGTGGAAATCCTGAAATCAAAATGGTTCAAATGGCTCTGAGCACTATGGGACATAACATCTGAGGTCATCAGTCCCCTACAACTTAGAACTACTTTAACCTAACTAACCTAAGGACATCACACACATCCATGCCCGAAGCAGGGTTCGAACCTGCGACCGTAGCGGTCACGCGGTTCCAGACTGAAGCGCCTAGAATCGCTCGGCCACAGGAGCCGGCTCCTGAAATCAAATGAATGTTATTAAAACTGTGTTAGGAATAAGAAGAAAGTGTGAATGAGACCCATTTATTACATTAAAACCAAAGTTCTCGCTGTGGTTTAGCTGCTATTTCTGGTGGAGTGGTGATAAATCAGCGGCTGGCAGCTCGTTCCCAGTAGCAGGGTAGCAACAGATGCTGCCCGTGCGGGCCAACGCTCGCCGCGCTCATTAACTGTATGAGGTAGCGGCAGATGTTTGCCGGCTACAGTGATGCAAATTATCTGCACAGTGAGAACAGTGGTGGGACCAGCTGTCAGCAGGCGCAGCTGCCTACCTGGCCACCGTCGGCGGTGGGGGCTCTCTGTCATCAAGACGAATACAGTACGGTGCTCACGTTTGTTGCAACTCCTCACAACGGACACGGGAGACGCTTTGTGGCTGCAATTTTTTCTCAGAAAGAAGACTGTGTAGACTCTACTACAGCTTATGAAACACGCGAGTGAAGCCTACAAGTTGTACTTATAGTACATACACAGACGGGGAAGCAGGGTAAGATGTGTGTCTAGTTCGAAGTGTATATCTAAGTGCGTGCGTGGAATGGACAGCTCCTCGATCGTGCTTAGAGCATATACAGGGTTATTAAGCTGCACCTACCCATGCTGTTCTACGCAACCTGCAATTCTGTATCTGTCCGTCAAAAACCACGTGCAAAAGTTTCATATCATAGGTCTCTCGCTAAGCGCACGTTGTTAGTCCTACAGAAAAAATTAATATGACCTTCATGAATGCAATTTTATGTACTTAAATTTTATACAGGGATATATTTTAGCTGGAGGCCACGATTTGCGACTTATTCAAGAAAAAAGGTGAACATCAGATGCACCTCCACCCCTACTCATCCCTCACTAGTCAGTATTTCTAGTATATGGTTCGTTGCACTCCCTCCTACCACTTTACAAAGTTTCTGACTACGCGATCTATTCGCGATATTCACCCTTTTGTCTCTGTTAGTTGTACTACTATGCCACGAGCGTAGTCGGCAATTTCCTTACAATTATAAGTTTAAGCGTGCCCCTGTGGGCAATGAAAGAAAAACGATTTTTGTAAGCGTTACGCTAAAACTAATTACCTTGATGGTTCAGTTCAGACCTAACCCTTACAAGCACAGTAGTTTCGTAGTCAGAGGGCTTTGCGAATGGAACGACGTAAAGGTTTTATTATGCTGTTGAAATTCGCAAAACTGTTAGATAAAAGTTACACAAACATAAATTCTAAAATTAGTAAGTGCTCCACGAAGCCGTTGGCATAGTAAGGCCAGTCAATGAAGACCAAAAAAGGTCGAATATAGGAATCAACTCGTGCAGTCGCAAACTTTTGTACAGTGGTAGGAGGGACTGCCATGAATAACATACTAGAAAGCATGAGCGGTGGGGGCTGACTGTAGGAGTTGGGTTGCGTCTGAAGGTCGCTTTTGCACATTTTTCTTGAATATCTCGGAAACTATGGCTTCTAGCAAAAACGTATCCCAATACATAATTTAACTTCATTATATTTCCTAAAAAAGCGCTGTGTATTTTTTCTGTAGGACTAATAGTTTGCACGTAGCGGGCAAGAGTATATAGAAGTTTCGCGTGTGGATTTTGATGGGCAGATAAACAATTGCGAGTTGCATAAAATGGCATCAGTAGGGGCAGCTGAATCACCCTATACAGGGTGTTTAAAAGTTCTCTTTATAACTTCTTAAGGTGTTCATAAGGTGTTAGAGTTTTACTAATTTCGAATATTCCACAGTCTCAAAGTGGGAAGTTTGAAGATTCTACCATGCCATGTTGTTTCATCCGGTATTTGGCGCGTGATTTGAAAGCTGTTCTTGTTATTATTGTTGAAGTAAAATAAGTAGACTAAAATTTGGTCACCATGTTCCTCCTGTGACTCTAGACCGAGGTGTATGTGAAAAATTTCAGGAGAGAAGATGTAACCGTGACGATGCAGCTGACAAAGCGACTGTAACTTTGCTACAGATCCTACAAAAATCAGTAGAGTCAAGGGACCTTTTTAGTTACTGTCTTAACGTCAGAAGTCACAAGGACGATGACAACAACTCATTTTCCAAGAGTAGTCCTTAACATGTTGTCGTTCTAACTCCCAGAATGGCCTAAATAGAGATATAATTCCGGCGGATATGACCCCTCAGGTCGTCAAGAAGAACTGGAACCGAGCAAGCTGAGCAATACAGTCGTAATCAGCGGGCCTTTAGGGGAAGGCCAGGAGATCAGGTCTACGTCCATAATTTTCCCGGGAGACAGGTGCGTGTTGGAATCTTAGTAAATTCACTTCCAGTTTTTTGGGCCCTTGTACCATTGTGCGTATTTTAGGTCCGATTAACCTTCTGGCTAAGAATAACCACACTGGTAAGAAGTACCACGTCCACCTTAGCCCAGTTGCTGAGTTACCCCCGGGTGGCGCTTGAGGGGGTGTGGGAGGTTGAACCGTGTGTGGCTCTCGTTCATGCCGTTCTTCTTGGGCATTTTGTCACATCGAGTGGCGTCTTGTTTCTTCCTTACTTACTGGCGGAACGAGAGTTGCTGACATGCCTCCTTGAGTGGCAGCAGCGGCGCTTATCGATACCAGTACTGTTGCACTTTCTTTGGTGTGACCGCTAGTATTCCCGGATGGTGGTGGTGTACGTGGTGGTTAGTCGGTTGGGACAGAGCAGGGAGGAAGTCTCCTTGGTGCGGGGCCAGGCGGCATGCACGCCCTGTCGGATCGTGAGGCGCTAGCTGCGAGAGCAACGAAGTTCGTTGCCCACTGAACCTGGAAGCTGAAGTTGAGTGATCAGTTAACCTGATATGAAACCTCAACTATTGTGACATCTCTTCAGATTCTTGTCCATTCCTACTTGGATTTTAGTATTTACAAATAATTTGTTAACCTTGTTCTCCTGATGATTCAAACTGTCAGCTTCCACTTTACGAAAGTAAAAGGCTTTGTCCAGGCCTCAAAATCAACAAATATTTTCGTTTTACAATTCAGGTTACCGAGCGAAATGCATATGCCATAGTTTTATTTTTCACTTCAGTCTTTTCTTCCTTTCTTTCGTTCCCAGGATGTCGAGTGTGCTCCAGGCTATCGGGACACTGTCCTAGAAGCCCTATCTATTTCACTTTCCTCATTTCTCATTACCAATATGTTTCTTTCTACAAGAAATAGTGAAAGCATGACTGTCGCACAAGGATCTAAAAAACTGTAAAGACTTGAAGAGGTTAATGTAAATACGGTATGAAGTCACGTTCCTCGTTACACCAGGTCAATGGTAGTGTCCGGTGAACGGCTGCTCGAGACATGCGCACCGCCCCGGACGCAGATGAGTGGATTCACTGTTATGCTGTGGGGGTAATTCACTTCGGCCTCCAAGGAAAGGAGCCACACCAACTGTGGACTACGTGAACAGCACTGCCTACCATTCGCTTCCTTTCACGCTTGACGTCTTCTCCGACAGTAATGTATGTTCCAGAAGGATAACTGTTGGTGTCACGAGGCCATTATCATGCATCAGTGATTTGACGAACCTGACAGTAATCTCACGCTGATGTCTTGGCTACCAGATTCGCTCTTTCTGAACACATATGGGACGCTATCTGGTCCAGCCCCGCGCTCACAAACCGCCAGATCGTAATTTAAAGGAACTGCGTGGCCGGTGCGTAGCCAGCCGCAGGCATCTACCTCCGGGAACATACCAACAACTAGTCGAATAATTGTTACTCTGAACTGCGTTCCAAATATGGACCAGTACACTACTAAGCAGGTGGTCATAATGGTTCGGCTCATCAGTGTAGGTATGCAACAACCTAACAATGAACGTCAAATGCTACATAGATAATGTGGTGAATCTTATGGTTGTCTTAAGCAACTTTCTAATAGTCTACTTCTTCTACTCCATTGAAGAGTATCTTCAAACTAGTTCTAAATTTAATGTTTTAAGTTACTTTACAATTATAACTAGGGACTGTCCCAGTTGGGTGGCTCAAAGTAGCTAGAACCGAACGACTCGTCTAGCTTTTTTTTATTTTTTTTAGTTTTGAGGTATCAGTCTTCTGACTGGTTTGATGCGTCCCGAGACGGATTCCTCTCCTGTGCCAACCTCTTCACCTCAGAGTAACACTTGCAACCTACATTCTCAACTATTTGACTATTTTCTGGATGTATTGGTATCTCTGTCTTCTTCTACAGTTATTGCCCTGGACAGCTCCCTCTAGTACCATGGAAGTCTTCCCTGGTGTCTTAACACATGTCCTATCATCCTGTCCCTTTCTTTATCAGTGTTTTCCACGTATTCCTTTCCTCTCTCATTATGCGCTGTACCTCCTCATTCCTTACCTTATCAGCCTGCCTAATTTTCAACATTCGTCTGTAGCACCACATGTACAGACTGAACAGTAGGGGTGGTTGAAAGACTATATCCTTACCTTACACACTTTTCTATTCAAGCACTTCGTTCTTCGGCGTCCACTCTTATTATTTGCTCTTGGCTACTGTACATATTATATGTTACCCGTCTCTCCCTATAGCTTACCCTATTTTTCTAAGAATTTCGACGTCTTGCACAATTTTACGTTTTCGAACGCTTTTTCCAGGTCGACAAATACTATGAACCTGTCTTGATTTTTCTTTAGTCTTGCATCCATTATCAACCACAACGTCGAAGTTGCCTCTCTGGCCTAAAGCCAAACTGATCGACGTCTAACGCATCCGCCATTTTATTTTCCATTCTTCTGTATATTCTTTTCAATAATTTGGACGCACGAGCTGCTAATCTAATAGTGCGATAATAATCACACTTGTCAGATCTTGTAGTCTTCGGAATTGTGTGGTAGATATTTTTCCGAAAGTCAGATGGTAAGTCGCCACACTCATACGTTCTACACACCAACGTGAATAGTTGTTTTGATGCCACTTCCCCCAGTGACTTTACAAAGACTGATCGAATGTTATCTATTACTTCTGGCTTATTTCATCTTAAGTCATCCGAAGCTCTCTTCAATTCTGATTCTAATACTGGATCAACTACCTCTTCTAAATCGACTCCAGTTATTTCTTCTACCACATCAGAGAAATCTTCGCCCTCATAGAGGCCTTAAATGTGCTCTTTCCACCAATCAGTTCTCTGCTCTCCATTTAACAGTGCAATTCTCGTGCACTCTTAATGTCACAACCCTTGCTATTAATATAACCGAACGTTGTTTTCAGTTTCCTATATGCTGAGTCAGTCCTTGCGACAATCATTTCCTCTTCGATTTCTTCTCGTTTTTCGTGCAGCAATGTCGCCTTAGTTTCTCTGCACTTCCTATTTATTTCATTCCTCAGCAACTTGTATTTCTGTATTTCCAAATTTCCCTGAACATTTTTGTACTTCCTGCTTTCATCGATCAACTAAAGTTTTCTTTCTATTACCCATGGTTTCTTCGCAATTATCTTCTTTGTACCAATGGTTTTCTTTCCAATTTCTGTGCTTGCTCTTTCTAGAGATGTCCATTCCCCTTCAACTGTATTGCCTACTGGTCTATATCTGCTCCTGGGTACGTCTCATAATCCAATAACTGATTTCGGAGTCTCTGTCTGACCATGATGTTATCTAACTGAAATCTTCCCTTATCCCTCGGCCTTTTCCAAGTATATGTCCTCCTCTTGTGATCCTTGAACAGAGTATTCACCTTTACTAGCTGAAATTTATAACAGATCTCAATTAGTCTTTCTCCTCTTTCATTTCTTGTCCCAAGCCCATATTCTCCTGTAGTAGTTTTTTCTGTTCCTTCCCCTACAACTGCATTCCAGTCCCCAAAGACTATTAGATTTTCATCTCCTTTTACGTGCTGTTTTACCCTTTCAGTATCTTTGTATATGAGGGTTGAAACTTTAAGCGTGGCAACTATTTATTTACAGCTCGTACGAAATAGATACGTGTTTTAAACTTTTACTGACCTTTAAAGTAGTCACCAGAATTGTGTATAACCCGTTGCCAGCGATGTGGAAGTCGTAGGACAGTCTTAGCAGTGCCAGTTTTGTTGACAGTTCGAGCGGCGCGGTCTGTTTCCCGACGAATTTGTAGCAGTTCTGAAGCGAATGCAGTGAAGTGTTTCCTTCAGTTTAGAAACCGAGTTGAACTCAAGAGGGCTTAAGTCATGGGGGTGCAGTAGGTGGTATAGCACTTAGCAGCCCCAACAGTCAAACAAATCAGTAACAGCTAGCACTGTACATTCTTGAGCATTATCCTGTAAAATGATGGTCAGGTCTAGCAGAAAGTGTCATCACTTCTGTCTCTAAGCTGGTCGTAGGTTTTGTTCCAAAAATGAACAGCATAGAGAGTGAAGTGATGACACTTACTGCAGGACATGACCATCACTTTGCAGGACAATGCTCAAGCACGTACAGTGTAAGCTATTACTGATTTGTTTGACTGATGGGGCTGCCAAGTGCTATACCACCTACTGCTCTACCCTGACTTAATTCCTAGTAAGTTCAACTCGATTTCACTGAAGGAAACACTTCACGGCATTCGCTTCAGAACTGCCACAAATTTCTCGGGCAATAGACCTCGCCGCTCAAACTGTCAACAAAACTGGCACTGCTAAGAGTATCCTATGACTTTCACATCGCTGGAAACTGGTTATACACAATGCTGGTGATTATTTTGAAGGTCAGTAAAGCTTTGAAACATCATCGATATGGGCTTTCGGAACCGAAGGCCCATTCGTGTACCCTTGATGAGTGCACGACACAAAGCTTTACGCCACACCTGGGCCTGTCAACATACATTGGACTGTTGATGACTGGAAACATGTTGCCTGCACTGACGAGTCTCGTTTCAAATTGTAGCGAGCGAATGGACGTGTACGGGTATGGAGACAAACTCATGAATCCATGCATGGACCCTGCACATCATCAGATGACTGTTCAAGCTGGTGGAGGCGCTGTAATTGTGTGGCGCGTGTGCAGTTGGAGTGACACGGGACCCCTGATACGTCTACCTATGACTATCACGGGGAACACGTACGCAAGCATCCTGTCTAATCACCCGCATCCATTCGCGTCCATTGTACATTCCGACAGACTTGGGCAATTCCAGCAGGACAATGCGACACACCACACTTCCAAAATTGCTACAGAGTGGCTCCAGAAACACTCTTCTGAGCTTAAACACTTCCGATGGCCACAAAATTCTCCAGACATGACCATTATTGAACATATCTGGGATGCCTTGCAACATCCTTTTCAGAAGAGATATCCACCCTGTCGTACTCCTACGAATTTATGGATAACCCTGCAGGATTCATGGTGTCTGTTCCTTCTAGCACTACTTCAGACATTAGTCGAGTCCATGTCACATCGTGTTGCGGCACTTCTGCGTGCTCGCGTGACCCTACACGATATTAGGTAGGTGTACCCCTTTCTTTGGCTCTTAAGTGTAAATAATTGTAGAATTTATATTGCACATAGTTTCGGTGCTCATATTCCGCCAATCTGAGAAGCACGCGCACCTTTCCTGGAGGAGAACACTGCAAACGAAGCGTAGTGACTCATGCTGCTACGGTGGCCGCATGCGGGGACCACGGAGGCACCTCACGCGGTAACACTGGATGCGTGACAGTAGATCACGCTCCTAGCGTGCCGCGTGTCCATCGCGAGTTCGATGAACTGCCAAAAACTCGACGCGCCCTTGTAGCCTGTCCATGGCCATTAAGTTCAAGGCTTGTGTGCTTAGCACTTTCTGTCGTTCAAGTTACTCATTGGCATTAGAGGCCGTTCCAAGAAAATCCTCGATGTTGACTCCTTGTCATATGATTTTACACTGTCGCATCGTGACCGCCGTCCGGATGTGAAGCGAAACAGTCGTGCAACTTCTGAGCTGTCCACGCAGAATATAGAATGACCTTACATGGCGCAGCAACTGTATGACGAGGCCACTTTTGAGAAATGTTGTTTATTGGAACATGATATTTAACTTGCGTCTCCTTTAGAATTCACATCCTGCTCCTATCAACGTACCGTTGCTTACGTCTCTTCCGCTATGCAAAACACTGTTGCAGCTTAATAACAGCCACCACCATTTCACAAAGATTATTTCATTTAATGTTTCTGGAGAACAAGCGATAGATTTCAAAAACACAGTTAATCACCTGTACACATTGAAAACAGATTGACCAAACAAAATGTTTTATATTCTGTCCAGAAAACAGCGGCTGACTTGTTTACAGAACAGCACAATCTGATCCATTTGGTCCGTTGATCGGTGTCCAATATGCTCCAGGCCACAGGGTCGCCGCAGCCACATAATTACAATTTATATGTCCAAAACACACCTATCAGCAAAGAAAACTGCATTAATCTCTTATCATACATCAGTTACAATTCACACCCATTGTCTGTAGTGTTGGAACTCTCCTAACATACACTTAGAGGCCACTCCGCGCGGTTAAAAATCATCCCCCACGATCTTAACGAGTACTGTCACGATCACCACAGGTACTAAATCTGGGCACAATACTATTTAAGCAAGTAAATAGCATAAATAATTATCTTACACAATTCTAAAATACTTTATAACATTTCCAATTAAATTTGCACACCCTCTTAGACATTTCAGTGCTTGTAACATTCTCATGCAATACATCCACTATATGTTAACTACAGAATGGATTGGTAGTCAGTGCCTCATATGATTAGCCAATAAACAGACAGTAATAATATTTAGAACGTGAGTTTTTGGTGCAAACGTGATGTGTTTCAATTTGAACAATGTCTACTGACATTAACAGACTAAAAGAAGGGTAAACTAATATGCCAGTGGTTTTGTTACAGTATTATAGTGCGACTCGTTTACAAGATACCGTATTTGGAAAGTTTCCACACCAACACTTGTCTGTGCCTTCAGCTTACGTACATGCTAGGTGCGATGTTGTTATGTTTGCTTATAGTGTGCTTCTGTGTTGCTTGAGTGCATTGCGACTTGCTAGTTAGTTACTGTATGTCAGTCCAAGCAATACATCATTAGTGGATGATGGGATTTACCAATGCAGAAAAAGCCGACATGCTCATGGTGTATGCAGCGTGTAGGGAGAATGCAGTTCATTCTTGTTTAGTGTATGCGGTAAGATATTTTAATAGACATAAAGCAACTCAGCAGTTATTTATCAGCCTTTGCTGCCAATTACATGAAAGTGATAGTGTGATTCCTAGACAACGTAACAGACAGAAACAAGTGAGATTCAAGAAAGAAAAATTAATGTTCTTGTTGCTGTTTGCAGTTGATCCGCACATTAGCTCCCATGCAATCACACAAGGAAGTGGCATTAGCCAGGTATATATCCTATATGTTCTCATAGTTTCCATCCCTATCACATATCTCTCCATCAAGATTTGCATGGAAATAATTACAAGAATCGTGTTAACTTCCGTACATGGGGATTAAGGTGAGATACTCCAGATGTATCATGTATCTTGTTTAGTGATGAACCCACATTCACCAATCATGGCCGGGTAAACCGCCGGCCGTTGTGGCCGAGCGGTTCTAGGCGCTACAGTCTGGAACCGCTCTACCGCTACGGTCGCCGGTTCGAATCCTGCCTCGGGCATGGATGTGTGTGATGTCCTTAGGTTGGTTAGGCTTAAGTAGTTCTAAATTCTAGGAGACTGATGACCTTAGAAGTTAAGTTCCATAGTGCTCAGAGCCATTTTGAACTGGGTAAACTGCCGAAACATGCACTATTGGTCTGTTGACAATCCCAGTTACTTTCATCACGTGGAACATCAGTGTCCATGGAGTGCAAACGTGTGTTGTATTATAGTGAACCACACTGCATAAAAAAAAGTTTTAGGAAGTGTTTTCCAACGGGGTAATGCCCAAAATGAAGAAAATAAACTAGAATATGTCCTTTCCCAGCAACAACGTATGAGCGACTGATTGGTATTCTCGCCAATTTCCAAGTAGGGGTTGGGAGGGGAGGGAAAGTGGGGTGGAGGGTAGGGGAAATGGGGAAGGAAGTGGGGAAAACCCATAGCATCATTTGGTGATGTCATTTGAGCGATATTGCTACTTCTACACCTGGTGGCAAGAGGTGAGGGAAGGGTCCACCATCTTCAATAAATTTGGCAACAATGGAGAGTGGCGCTGTAGCCCACTTACCCCACTACTGTATGGAATAGCTCATCAGCTCATAGGTCCATTTTTCATAGGCAGCACACTGAATGCACACAAGTATTGCAGCTCCTCAAAGACCATCTTTCATAGATGCAGACTAGGAGGAATCTGTGGTACCAACATGATGGCTGTCCATACCATAGTGCACAAAGTACTGCAGCGTGTCTTGACTAATTGTTTCCTAATTGTTGGACTGGACACAGATGATCTGTACCTTGGCCAGTCCGTTGACTGGATTAGACGCCTAGAGACCTGTGGCGAAAGTTGAAAGACACTGTCTGTAAGGACACACTAAGTACACCCAACGATATGCACCGACGTATTACTGGAGCCTACTCAGACATAAATTGATACCACGTGTGCATTAGTCGTTCTGTATCAGACTGGTACCGTGTATTGCCGCTGCTGTTGGCTGTTTTTAACACAACCTCTATTGGTCATTTGTCTCTCTACTGGTCAGAAACAGAGCTAGGTGGTGCAGTAGCGAGACTGGACTCGCATTCGGGAGGATGACGGTTCAAAACCGCCTCCGGCCATCCTGATTTAGCTTTTCCGTGATTTCCCTAAATCGCTTCAGGCAAATGTCGGAATGGTTTCCTTGGAGGGGTTACTGCCGACTTCCTTCCCCATCCTTCCCTAATCCAATGGGACCGATGATCTCGCTGTTTGTTCCTATCCCCAGAGTGAACCAACCAACCAACCAACCAACCAATCTACTGGTCAGAAGCCACATAATTAGCGTATGTTCTTGTGTTATTCTTTAGTGTGTGCTACCACAGGTATCGTACAAGTGTTGGTGTGGGAACTTCTCAAAATACAATACCCCGTAAACGGCTCGCACTATAATCCTGCAAGAAACACGACTGTCATTCTGATTAGCCCTACTTTCAGTCTGTTAATGTCAGTAATCAGTGTTCCATTTAAAAAAGTTTGCATTTGCCCAAAAAAACACCTTGTAAGTATTATTACAATCTGTTATTGGTTAACAACACGAGACTCTGACTCCTAATCCATTCTGTGAAACCAGTCATCAATTCACTTTCTAAGTATTATTGAAATCTCTAACCATTAATCCATTCTGTGAAATCACAACCGATAGCACTTACCATTTTCGCAACATTCGTGGCGCAAGTTTCAGGTGATTCACCTGTTTGTATAACAGTGGCAAACAGTCTCACCCACGGTACTAACTGAAACGCCAAACAAGCTCAGTGATACTCGATACAACAGCAAGAGCCATGCAAGGTATAGTAACGGTGCCCATATTGTGTTCCCGCGCCCACCTACAGAGCACATACCTTGTGCAGCTCCCTCTTATTACAACACAGCATACCAAATATTAATTGAAGTTGCCTTAGTCACGTACCCCTGCACATACAGCATGTAAACACGGGGTCTGTTTAGCAGAGTTCACGTATCGTTCCGACTACATCATTACCTTCGAGGAAACTGAGTGCTTGATGAATTCCCACAAGCATGTACCATAGGTAATGTCGCCATCGAACACGTACTGGGTAGCTTTCCTTTCCAGTCACTCGAATCAGTCCTATGCAACACAACTCACACCAATTTCACTGGGCTGGAATACCCAGATACGTCCGACAACCAACTGACAACTCTTGTGCTAGAAGTCCCTTGGGTTCGTCTCTAACTTCTCGATGACGCTGACTGTCCCAGCCGCTCCCCGCCACCTCCTCGGTGTGGCGCTGTTGTCCAGCACAGATTACTTCTCGCTAAGGATATGGTACACTAAATAAACTTGCTTCAGAAATGGTGTAATTCTTTGAGGTAACTAGTTTTTTTTTAAATTTCTACAGCTTCTTATCACCTTCGTCTTTGCTTCGGTTATCCTTAGGAAATATTATGTATTACGTATGCTGTAAATCTCTTCCAGCAGTCCTGTAAGACTTCCGTATGAAGCGTGAGCGAACCTTAGTGTTCTAGTTGAACAACGAGATAAGCCGTAACCCTGATGGAATTTCAGCTGTTTTTCACTCAAGATAGCCTCTGTTAAATCTCCGCTTTTACTACCCACGCTTGGTTTTTGTAGATGTTACAGATTATTCAACTTTCTCTGTAATTTCCCTCCAATCTTCTAAGGATTGTGACCTTATTCCGACTTACATTTTGGAAGGCTTTCCCCAGATTCATTATTTCTATGAGGTATCCTGATTTTATTCAGTCCATCTTCTTCTGCTAAGTGCAATGCCAGAATTGATTTTCTAGTTATTGAGATTTTCGTCGTCCTAGACAATGTGATGATAATGCTTTTCATAAACATCAGATTTCCAGAAATGCACTAGTTACCAGTTCCGTAGATTTTTGACACCAATTCAAATAACCCCCACAGACTTTAGTAATTTCAAATGCTTGTCATCATCATCTTCTGCTGACTTTCTGAATAAAATGTTTTCTGCAATAGGACGCGTCGTTTTGAAACTAAAACTACTGCGAAAAGAAGCGTTTCGACCGTCTTCGCATACATCTTCAAGACAACAAAAGCTTTAAAATGACGAAGACTGATACTAAAAATAATTTAATTTAAAGTGACACTGGCCGAGGAAGCCGTCGCACCTATATTCTGTTGACTTGTTTGAGTTCAGATCTTTTAGTATTCTATCAAACCTTGATGGCATTACCAGATCACCTACTTCACACAAATCAACTTCCTCCTCCTCTTCTATCACCATTCAGGACAATTCCTCTACTTCGCTTAGATCTTTCATGTATTGTACTGCCATTTTTCTGCCCTTGCAGCTTCATTTAATAAATATTTTCCATCTATATGACATAGGTTAAGGCCTCTGGCCAGCTGTTCTATTTTGATAGCGCTTTCTTGCAATCTAAGAGTTTGTAGGATCGAATCGTGGTGAAGCCAAATAATTTTTTTCAGTCTGCCTTTAACCTAACATTCACCTTTCAGTGATGTGAAGGTTCACTAAAATGGCGCGCGCTTCGGATTCCGTGAGCTGTAGGTTCCCTTTCTTCGGACAAAGGTTAGGGAAACGCAAGTCGCCGAAGTGGCGTCCAGTTGAAAGAACTGCACCAGGCCGATGGGGCGCCAGATTTTTTTGTTTTCCTCGATTTTATCGATCCATGCGAGCCACACCTACTTTGTCAGGGAACGAGTCAGCACATAGTTTACAGAACAATGAGAAGAAAATTCATAAAAGAAAGAATTAGTAAAATACGACAGGACTTGTAAGAGTCTTTAAGAATAAATGACGTATTACAAAACAAAGTTGTCTGTTAATATCCAGAAAAGAAAGAATGTGCCAGAAGTAAATCTCTGTAATTGGGTTTGAATGTTTGCAGTTAATCGTTGAATTTCACTCAGTTCTGCTGGAAGTCTACTGAAAATGAAAACTAGATGACAGTGCACACTATACACTGAGGGGACAAAAGCCATGAGGGAACGATAGTCACATATAGTGATGGCGGTAGTACCGTGTACACAAGGTAATGCATTGGCGCAGCCGTCATTTCTACTCAGGTGATGCATGTTAAAATGTTTCCGGCGTAGTTATGGCCGCACGAAGGGAATTAAAAGACTCTGAACGCGGAATGGTTGTCAAATGGTTCAAATGGCTCTGAGCACTATCGATGGTCATCAGTCCCCTAGAACTTAGAACTACTTAAACCTAACTAACCTAAGGACATCACACAACACCCAGCCATCACGAGGCAGAGAAAATCCCTGACCCCGCCGGGAATCGAACCCGGGAACCCGGGCGTGGGAAGCGAGAACGCTACAGCACTACCACGAGATGCGGGCGAATGGTTGTCGTGGCTAGACGCAAGGGACATTCGATCTCGGAAATCGTTAGGAATTGCAGTATTTCGAGATCCTCGGTGTCAAGAGTGTGTCGAGATTTTCAGATTTCAGGAATTAAATCTAACCATGGAGAACTTAATGACCAAGGGCAGCTGCGTTTTTGTAGAGTTGTCAGTGCTAACAGGCATGCAACACTGTGTCAAATTACTACAGAAATCAGTGTGGAACGTACAAGGAACATATCCGTTTTGCCAATGCGGCAAAATGTAGCGTTAACGGCCATGGCAGCTGAAGGCTGACGCAAGTGTCTTCGCTAACAGCATGCCGTCGACCGCAACGCCTCTCCTGGGCTCGCGACCATGTCAGTAGAACTCTGGACGACTGGGAAACCGCACTCTGTTCAGATAAGTCCTGATTTCCTTTGGGGTCCAATTTAACAGATCATTGACTGGAAGAGGTTATGTTCGGCTACTTGAAGACCATTTGCAGGAAATAGCGTCTCCCGCTCATTATTAGGAACTGCTGAGAGCTTTCGCCTGATGTCATGCAGCCTACATAACATAACTGTCATGTGATTCCTTCGTCTTCATAATTCTCGGCCGCATTCTGCAGGGACAATGAAGATGCTCCTGCAGCGTTTTCGATGGGAAGCGTTTGATGACTCTCAGTACAGCCTGTAACTGGACGCTCCTGAGTTTCAGCTCTGCTCACACGAACCGCCGTCTCTGAGGACAACATTATCGCACAGTCAACGAGCTGTAGCCCAGTTGGAGTATTGACCGAAAGCACTGGCGGCTGCCTTTTGTGACAAAAGTAATAGAAAGCTGGCTCAACACTACGACAAATGTCTAAGTCGCAGCGGCGACTATGTAGAAAAGTAACTAGAGGGTGTAATTTTTCCATTTCACGACTAATCGGAACGTACTTTCCTAATAGCCCTTGTATCCCGAGTTCATCTAAGAACTAGGAAGGAATGCACGACAGTGGCTACTACGATTTCACAATAAAATTGTGGACAGCGGAAAAATCGTCCAGCAATTCAAAATTGCAAAAACTATTGCTACACCCGCGATAAAAAAACGTAATGAAGACATAGCAAACTATTGTCCAGTTGCACTATTAAACGTCTGTTACAATACGCTGAAAATTCTGTATAATAGAATACATCCAGTTACATGTAACGGATGTCATAGTGTAAGTAGGCTGTTTAGGATTTTTTATTGGTAACGCCGCCGCCACGTAGCGCTCTGTCTAAAAATCACTGACTGTGCCGTGTGCAGTCTGTGGCTGGTTTGCATTGTTGTCTGCCATTGTAGTGTTGGGCAGCGGCAGCTGGATGCTAACAGCGCGTAGCGTTGCGCAGTTGGAGGTGAGCCGCCAGCAGTGGTGGACGTGGGGAGAGAGATGGCGGAGTTTTGAAATTTGTATGAATTGGTGTCATGAACTGCTATATATATTATGACCAGTGAGGTAAATATATTGTTTGTTCTCTATTAAAATCTTTCATTTGCTAACTATGCCTATCAGTAGTTAGTGCCTTCAGTAGTTTGAATCTTTTATTTAGCTGGCAGTAGTGGCGCTCGCTGTATTGCAGTAGCTTGAGTAACGAAGATTTTTGTGAGGTAAGTGATTTGTGAAACGTATAGGTTAATGCTAGTCAGGGCCATTCTTTCGTAGGGATTTTTGGAAGTCAGATTGCGTTGCGCTAAAGATATTGTGTGTCAGTTTAAGCACAGTCGTGTATAATTGTTCAAAGAGGACGTTTCACATAGACCAGTCTTATATAAATTTTTCCAAGGGGACGTTTCGTAGGTCGACCCTTAGCCGAGGATACCTCACTGGAATCTTCTGACTTTTTCTTGTAGTTTGTGTAATTAATGTAGATTTTTTTATTGCTAGCGCGTAATCATAGAGGGAATTTCCTTTGTAGTTGTAGTCTTTCATTGTTGTACAGTACAACAGTTGTGGCATGCATGTAGAGTTGCACCAAGTATTTCGCAGCTGCGCTTGCAATTAACTAGATATTATTTTCAGTGCTATGTTAATGTGTTCTCTTATTTTTGCTCTTCAAATTGTGCTTTTCTGTGTTATCGCGTGAAATATTGTGACAATAATGGCGTGTGAAAAACGTAATACTAGGCTACAAAGTAAACTGAGAAATGATAGTGAAGACGAAAGCAATGTGTTAGCGCAACCATGTAATGAATTCACAAATGTTCAAAGTAGTAATTTGGTAATAGTGCATAGGGAAATGGAGCGGGCTGCAAATAATGGTGTAGGAAGTGAAACAGTTAGTGAACAGGGAAGCATTATCGATCGATTGGTCGGCAACAGCTCGCGTCAGGAATCCGATATGACAGGACACAATCTTGCAAATACTGTACATTCAGGTTTTGCGTCCTCACCGTTTTCTCAAATAAGCCGAGACACATTTTCTGCTTGTCAAACTGTGAATGTTGCCTGTGCAAATGCACTGCCGAAAAGCATAGATGATCAGATTCCAGACACTAATACATTATTATTGCAATTAATGCAACAAATGAAACAAAACCAGAGCCAAACACAGCAACAGTTAGACACAATGGAACAAAATCTTCAAAAGTTAGACACAATGGAACAAAATCTTCAAAAGTTAGACACAATGGAACAACATCTTCGAAAGTTAGACACCACACTTGAACAAACACGTGACGATTTAACTACTGAGTTACATAACATTGAATCGAAATGCCAAAAAATCTGTAATGACGTAAAAAGACAAATTTGTGAGCATTTTCAACCTATTTTTTCGCGGCATGAAAACTCATTACAGAATCACGAAGCAGCCATAAAAGAATTGCAAACTGTTGTTCGTGAAAATCACGACACCTTGCAAGCTAAAATGGACTCAGTTGCATCCACCGATTCGGTTACGCAACTTGCAAGAACTCAGGAAAACTTGGTTCAGAAAAACACACTGAGGAAATGTGTTCACTATCGGAGAAAGTAGCCGAACTTTCGGATCACTTCACTAATTTATCTACGAAGGTAGATGATGAATTGAATGACACAAAACCGGTAGTCTTTAATGACACACAAGAGTGCGAACAAATTAGGAAATTCAAACAAAGTCTGAATCAAATTAGTACGCAACACCAAAGAGAAATCCGGGAAGTACAAGATCACCTGACACAGGTAATACAACAATTACGTATTTCAGAGGACACTCGCGCTCCAATACGGGAAGAGGGACATAGAAATACGGAACAGCCACAAAATAATAACACAGGGCACTTCGGAAATTATGAAAGAAATTGGCTAGGTACACCAAATTCTGAGATGGAACCGCCCACACGACGTAACAATGACCGATTTGCTACCCGCCGAGATGATGATTTTGACTATAAGCTGTTCATTACTACACGTAAATTCAAAACATTTAAGAATTCTGGCAACGACATTCATCCACAAGCGTGGCTTCATCAATTCTCTCATTGTTTTCCTCCCAACTGGTCATTAGAGCACAGATTAGAATTTATGTGTGGCTACTTGGAGAATGAACCAGCTGTAGGAATGCGATCGGTCATTCACGATTGCCACAGTGAAGGAGAATTTTACCATGCCTTCCTCTCAGCATATTGGTCCCAAGCCACACAAGACCGAGTAAAACATGGCATCATTATGATGAAACATTTCGAACAATCTGAATTTTCCAGTCTTGTGAAATATTTTGAAGACATGTTACATAAGAATCAATATCTTTCAAACCCATACAGCCCCACAGAACTCATCCACATTTTCTTAATGAAATTGCCTGAACATTTACGACATATTATTTTGGCAGGACGTTGCAAAGACGACATTGAAGCTTTTCAGGGACTCTTACAAGAATTAGAAATTGACACTGACAATCGCGGAACGCGAAAACAGAAGCACAATAATTACAGGTCATATCCGTCGCAATTCCGCGATGAAAGAAATAACAACTGGACACGACAAGGCTATTCTCACAACACAAATCGTGACCAAAACAGACACCACCCGTATGACAACCACTGGCAGAGTAACAATTACAGAGAAAAATCGCATTTCCGTAGTAATGAATATGACAGAGACAATCATAGAAACAGACAATATGGCAACCAGAACTATTATCATCATAGGAGACGGAATAACTTCGGACGCAACGGTCCAGTCCGCAGTTACGATTCAGGGAGAAATTCTCCACCACGTGACCGAAAAGAAATTAATTACAGAAATTACCGACATGACGACAGACAATATGATCGTAACGACAGACCTGAATTGCATCAGAACTGGCGAGCTTCAAACAGGGTAGGGCCCTCTCGGCAAGGTGAATTTTCAGAAGTTAGGTCCCCTAATCCCATTAACGGCGCGCGCCAACAAAGAGACAGACAATGACTCACACCGCAGACAGCCGCGTGCGCCGGCTGGCTCAGAGAAAAATAACGTAGACGCTAACCTTCAGAAAAAATTTTAGCATTCCGTGCCGACGTATACAACATGATAATTATTTGGAAGCTGAAACTCTGCGCACTAGAAAGGGTAAATGATTGCATCACATTTCACATATAAAACCGTTTATTGAAAGATAATGTGCTTTTTAACTTCGTCTTTGCATAAAACATTTCACTTCACATTTCTAGTATGCGTTATCAGACTAAGAAATTGTTAACATGCAACAATGTTTGAAGTTTACTATCCAGTCTAGAACCTACAGAGCATATTTAGACAGTATTTACAAGAGCATTGTTATAGTGAACAGACATCACAGTGTTATTGCGTGTGTACATTCTTGCTTGTTAGTTGCACGATTACGTAACGACTATAAGGCTCACATACTTAGAACATTTACCAGTATTGCTAATGAGATTTTAATGCAACATTTTGGTTTACTTGAAAATACATTCTGGATTTAAAGTACTTTCTGTGAGATACCAGATGATACAGTGGTTAGTTTATGTGACAGCTACACGATTTCATCACGACGCTACTAATGAGTGACAATTTACATTGTTGCTTTTGCGGTGTATCTGTTTTATATCTGCACAGTTTTTCTGTATTATTCTGGAAAGTAAAACATGTTTTAGTGGTAACTTTTGTGGTATAGCTACAATGAGACAGCCTTTATCGTAGCACAACAATACGTTACATTATAGTACTTTCTTGACCACGGTAAGGTACGTAATAACTACGATATCTATACGGAAAGCATTGATGAGGTAAGTACATTGACTTCAGCAGAACTTTGCTTACAGAGGACGATAACTACGACAGTTCCACAGAATTATCTTACAGCAAAACGCACATTTAGCAACACAGGGCACGCATTTGAGTGATTAATTTGGTACTTAAACCATTTCTTTATTAATATTGTTGAATTAAAAAGAAAGTTTTTTGTGATACATTTCATTCCATTGCTGTAATCTGTAACACCTGAGGGTATAATTACGTTAATCCCCAGGGGGGTACACGCTTACTTTGTGTACCATGTGTTTGGCAAGCACAAGGAGCCCTAGCTAATATGGTATTTGTTTATACAACTTTACACATCGGTACCATATTTCTCTAACACATAAATTACACAGCTATCTGATCATTTAACTGAGAGAGACAAACATTTACTTTACTACATCAGTGACAGATGTTTACGTAATTACACTATTGGATAACTTCACACTTAAGAAGTTGTATTTTGTCTGTACTTTGTGAACTGTTCATATTTTTTCGGAACCAGTGTGATACTATGAGAGCTTTGAATGATGTATTTGGTATGGGATCATGATTTTTAAAGTACATTTGAGGTAGATGACACTTTTGACATGAGCAGAGAATTTTTCTTAGGTTTTGAAATTAATTGAGGAAGCTACGCCGATTTTGAGATTTGGCTGAGGTTTTATGATGTTATGCTGACGATGTGTATTACGCTGTTGCGGTATGTTTATGATCAATAAGCCGATGCAATATGAGGAATTTGATTATGCTACGTATCTGTTATGATGACATATTGAAGAAGTGTCAACGAATATACATATGTGTAATAAGGTAAGGAATAATGAGTCGTGGTTAGGGACTCTGGTTTGTGAAAAAGGATGTTGGAAACCGAGAATCGTACTTTAAGAGTTATGAAATGTGTGTATATGCGTGAATGTATCACTTTGATGGCGAAAATTTTTTGGACACTATTATATTTAAAGGATTTTGTTTCTACAGATTTGTAATGCAAATTCTCAACCTGTGAAAATATTTTTATATGAGACTGTCACTGTAGCGGAAACTGCTGTCGTAATTATTTCAGTAAGAAAGGTAAGTGGCCACCTGCACGTAATGCGTCGTGGGCACCCAGCTGTGCGACAGTCGCCTGGGAAAAAAGCCATTAGTGTGTGCCTTTCAGAGGCAGAGGTAAAAAAAAAAAGATGCCATTATCCTCGCTATTGACATTCCTTTGTAGAAAGCATCGTAAATACGACACCCTCAAACTTGAAAACATGATTACACTGTAGAGTTCTTAATTTATGATATTTACTGAAATGAAATGATGAGAAACATTTTATATCTGTTGTCATTCTAGCTGAGAGATTGCTCATTTTGCTTAATATCCAGTTTCTATCTGCACTGCAGCATTGGTTAAAATAAAATTTAATAGATGTACTAATATCACTATTTTCTGTCTACAGACGCAGTAAAGAATCATTTTATGATGTACTTTCTTAGAAAAGAGAGCACAACTAGAGATTTCCCTTCACAGGAATTGCAAAAATAATTTTTTTTACCATTTGGTAACTTATCTGCTAGCGTATATTCTTGTGATGCATCACTCTAGTGTTAAGATGTGACATAGGTATTAAACATTTTTACTGTAATATTTTTTCTGCTTCAGCTTTGTCATGTTTAGATATAAATTATTACATTTATTGCTGCTCGCTATGCTTACTTGCATTTTTTGTCATTGCTGTTTGTATTAATTGTTTTGTGCTGCTGCATTGCCTCGTCCCTTAGTTTAGCATCTGAGCTCAGTAGCTTTAAGTTAGCTTAAGAGGGGGTAGACTATATAAGAAACTAACTATGATGAATTGGAAGAAAAGCATTGAGAAGCTATAAGAAAATGGTTTGGCCAATAAAGCAGTGTACAGTGGAGAAAAACTATTTTTGAAAGAGGATGTGAACAGAATACAGAAAGCAGGTTTAGATAGGACTTTTTGGGAATAATGATGAACTAAGGGAGATATCTATGCAAAATACTGCAGTAAAACAAACCCTGTCTTTCCTTTCGTATTATCCCTCTATGTGTTTATGTACCCTTGTGTATTTGTCTTTTTCCGGTCTTTATGTGTTTAGCTAATAAGATTTATGTCGTAGAATGTTTCAAATACTATGTTATTTTCTTTGTAAATATGTTCAGACATTATGTATTGTGTTTTGTTTTAATGCTCATATGTGAAGTTGATGTTTCAAAAGTTATTCTGATCTTTATGTATGTACTTATGTCATAATTAATGTAAGACAAATGTGCATGTTTATTTCTATTCTTTTGTAAAGCCTGGATTACTGCAAATGTTAGCTGTACCATTATGTTCTTTAGTGATATATTTGTACCTTTGTTATTGGATTCTTATGTTATAAAATTGTAATTGACACCAGTTCATCAAATTAAGTAACTTGTAAATTACATTTCACTGCACATGTTTCTGTTGGTCGTAGTATATGGACAATATGTGAGAAGTAGGGACTGATAGTGTTTGCATGTGTGTTAATAATTGAGTAAGGGACTGGATAACAGCATTGCTGGTTGAAAGGACATTTCAAAAAATTTGTGAGTGCACAAGTGGTGGTTTATGGACTTGCTATATTCTCCGCAAGACACTTCGATGGTGATTGTGCACCTGCACAGTCGCAACAGATGGCTGCTAGCCATCTCTACAAGGACTGCAGTGGGTCTGCACCTCTGGTGGCCCACCAATACCATAATCTCTAAAAGGACTGAAGTGGGTCTACACCTTTGATGACCCACCAATACCATTATTTCTACAAGGACTGCAGTGGGTCTGCACCTCTGGTGGCCCACCAATAGTAATTTCTACCAGGACTGCAGTGGGTCTGCTCTGTGATGACCTACCTACCAATAGTCTTCAATGTCGACTGACTCTGTTGTGGCCCATTACCTGTCTGCATGCAAGAGTCAGCACTGTCTTTCCGTTGGAAGGACAACACAACTCCTTCAAGATTGCATGGAAATCCACTACTTCCGTGTGCATTTTCTTTCATTGTTCAGTCTTTGAGAAAAACACTACTATTTTACTTTGATGAATGATCACGACTGTCTATATGGACTGTGAGAAAATTTTATCTTTTGACCAACATTGTATCAATAAGTGTGTGCATTTAATATCTTTGTTATATTAATTATGAAAAATTTTATCAAATCATTATTGGCCACTGCCCAAAACAATTTGTAAAAATTTTTTGTGGGGAGCATGGGGGCTATGTAAGTAGGCTGTTTAGGATTTTTTATTGGTAACGCCGCCGCCACGTAGCGCTCTGTATAAAAATCACTGACTGTGCCGTGTGCAGTCTGTGGCTGGTTTGCATTGTTGTCTGCCATTGTAATGTTGGGCAGCGGCAGCTGGATGCTAACAGCGCGTAGCGTTGCGCAGTTGGAGGTGAGCCGCCAGCAGTGGTGGACGTGGGGAGAGAGATGGCGGAGTTTTGAAATTTGTATGAATTGGTGTCATGAACTGCTATATATATTATGACCAGTGAGGTAAATATATTGTTTGTTCTCTATTAAAATCTTTCATTTGCTAACTATGCCTATCAGTAGTTAGTGCCTTCAGTAGTTTGAATCTTTTATTTAGCTGGCAGTAGTGGCGCTCGCTGTATTGCAGTAGCTTGAGTAACGAAGATTTTTATGAGGTAAGTGATTTGTGAAACGTATAGGTTAATGCTAGTCAGGGCCATTCTTTCGTAGGGATTTTTGGAAGTCAGATTGCGTTGCGCTAAAGATATTGTGTGTCAGTTTAAGCACAGTCGTGTATAATTGTTCAAAGAGGACGTTTCACATAGACCAGTCTTATATAAATTTTTCCAAGGGGACGTTTCAATAGCCCCTCAGACCAAGCAGGAATCCGCGCAACGCGAAGATTTCACGAAAATGTTCTGCTCCTAACATCATTTATATAAGTAGACTTCCAAAAGAGAAAGAAAACCGCAGTGGCATTTGTTGACCTCATAGCAAGAAAACGTGTGGATGGATCGATTAGTGTAGAAGCTAAATCAAACAGTTCTAACCTCAGACATCATACCACTAACAAAAAATTGAATGCCCTACTAAATGAATTCCATTCTAACATTCTAACCATCGTGATAGCACGTTGCAGAGCATGCATTGCCTCACGTGGTGATAGCACGGGCTAGGGTCAGAACTCATAATACTTTTTTTGCAGTATTTGCTGATTTTGGTGCGATAGAGTTCCATCGTTTCGTCGTTTCTCCAAATTCCAAAGTCCTAATTGCCCCCAGAAACTCTGCATGGCTGGATTCGAATCCGGGTGACAGAAAACATTTTATCATGTTGCAGTATTCGCACACCAAACTACAGTGGTGTGCAAAACGTAAGAACGAAACTAAAATTAGTGGATCTTCATTGTAGATAACCAGCAGCCGTTTGTTTATATGAGCAATGCTACCGATTTTGATAAGTAGACGATTGCCAAGGCGAAGCAAAACGTAACCAGCTTGTTATTACAATATTTCAAGCAAAGAACTTCGATGTGGGTAGAAAAACAGCTAATGATAATCTACAGTAAAGTGTCACAATTATTTGAGAGCTGTAAAGCTCCACCCCATCACCAATCTAAAGAAATTAAATTCCTCATGATCTGTCACTGCCAAATTACAGAGCGCATTCAAACTTGCAAACATACACAGAAAGAAGTGCTGCAGGATATTATACAAACTAACTTACAGAAATACGCAATGAGAGGAACAGAAATGACACTTTTACTGAAAGACCTTAATTACACTGAAGTCACAGCGCTTCATACATTGAAGCGCCAAAGAAACTGTTATAGACACGCGTATTGAAATACAGAGATATGTAAACAGGCAGAATACGGCCCTGCCATCGGCAACGCCTGTATAAGACAACAAGCGTGTGGCGCTATTGTTAGACCAGTTATTACTGCTACAGTGGCAGGTTGTCAAGATTTAAGTGAGTTTGAAAGTGATGTTATAGTCGGGGCACGAGCGATAAGACAAAGCATCTCCGAGGTAGCCATGAAGTGGGGATTTTCCCGTACGACCATTTCACGAGTGTACCGTGAATGTCAGTGTATCCAGTAATACATCAAATTTCCGACATCGTTGCGGTCGGACAAAACTCTGGCAAGAACTGGACCAATGACGACTGACGCGAATCCTTCAAGCTGACAGAAGTGCAATCATTCCGCAAATTTCTGCAAATTTCATTGCTGGGCCATCAACAAGTGTCAGAATGCGAACCATTCAAAGAAACAGCATCGATATGGGCTTTCGGAGCCGAAGGTCCACTCATATACATTTGATTGCGCGACACAAAGCTTTACGCCTCGCTTGAACTCGTCAGCACCGACAATGGGCTATTGATGGCTGGAAACATGTTGCCTGGTCGGCCGAGTCTCGATACAAATTGAATTGAGCGGATGGACGTGTACGGGTATGGAGACAACTTCATGAATCCATGGACCCTTCAACTCAGCAGTGGATTGTTCAATCTGGTGGAAGCTCTGTAATGATGTGAGGCGTGAGCAGTTTGAGTGATATGGGACCCGCGATACTCCTAGATACTACTCTGAAAGATGATGCATACGTAAGCTTCCTGTCTGATCAGCTGCATTCATTCATGTCCATTGTTTATTCCGACGGGCTTGGGCAATTCCAGCAGGACAATTCGACACCTGACACGTCCAGAATTGCTACAGAGTGGCTCCAGGAACACTCTTCTGAGTTTAAACACTTCCACTGGCCACCAAGCTCCCCAGACATGAACATTACTGAGCATATCTGGGATGCCTTGCAACGTGCTATTCAGAAGAGGTCTCCACGCCCTCGTATTCTTGTGGACATATGGCCAGCTCTGCAGGATTCATGGTGTCAGTTCCATCCAGCACTACATTAGTTGAGTCCATGCCATGTCGTGTTGTGGCACTTCCTCGTGCTCGCGGAGGCCCTACACGACATTAGGCAGGTGTATCTGTTTCTTTCGCTCTTCAGTGTATTAGACCCCTTGAAATGACAAAATGTGAGACATGCTTGTGTCTTCACCACGGACGGCAGTACGTTTTCTGCAACGTATTTCAATGCTGACCGTAGGGTTTGTGACGGGTTCTTCTGGTAATGCATTCCATTCCTCCATCAGCGTCATTGACAACGGCTGTATGGTCGTTGGTGCATGTGGACGTACGGCAGTACGTCTAATTACCGCATCCCACATATGCTCGATGTACTGTTTCTCCTGGGTGGACTTGGGTTTTAAAAAAATGTAAACTAAATATTACGATAAATTTTATAAATAATCGACAAGTACGCCAAAAAAGAAGAGATAGAACAACAGTGGACATGTTATTCCATGGCCTCTTGCGCTCATATACATGAACTATCTTTACTTTGCCTTTCACTTATCTTATCTGCTTGGATTCGGATCTAAGAGGACGTTCTTGTGTAAAGCTCATCTTGCTGTACCAGCTGATAATGTAAACTGTACTTAAAACCCAAAATATATAATGGTTATTTTGTCAAAAGAATTTGTGTATGTGGTCAATCAATTGGTAGTCTGATACCTGGATTGTCTTAAATAGATATGCACCTTAACAAAGAATTTTCATTGTTAGGAGCCATGTTAGAAAAATCTTTAACATTTTTCTTTGAGCTCATCTACGAGACGTGCCGTCGGTTAGGACAATTAACTTTATTTCAAATCCTACGAGACCGGAGGGCAGCTACTAATAGTTTAACAATTTTACTCACGGATTTTCTTTACATAACGACATAACACCCGAGGCAGAAAAGGTCTGGTGACAGGATTCCAGTTCCATTGTAGGATTTCATTTGCAGATGCTACTATTGTTATCTTATACTGGGGAATCGAGACGAAACCACTATGTAAGTATTGCAGTAGTGTACATCGAACAGACTTGTCAAATATCCTCGTGTGCTTATACGACTTCTCACGAGCCAGGAATAATATCTGTGGTGTTGGGTACATAAGAAAAGGACAATTAATTATCGACGATTACGTAACTACCCTGAGAATTGAGCTAGTTTACTGAGTGCTTATACACGTCGTGCTAAATTAAACAACATATTACACTGTTAATAATATTCCTACATTAGCTGTTTCTCTTTTATGCTGAGCCATTGCTTTAATGTGTGTTTCTTTTTTATGTAAGTAATAACGGCTCAAATTCATTCTATTACATTACACTGATAGCAAAGAAAAGAGTCACAAACAATTTTTATTTTATTACATTGCATCGATGCAATACAAGTCGAGGGGACGGGCAGGCTATTCCATTCGCCAAATATCCTCTCGTTCTAAGAGCTCCTCCACGTTCTCTGTTCGATTCGGTTCCACACTTTCAGCCATTAAAACGAGGTCTTGGCCGAAAGCACACCTGAAAAAACGCATATGCAGATGGAGTACAGTGTTCCAATCACGACGACCGATGCTTCTACGGCGTTCAAAGAATTTGAGGTCAGTAGGCCTATGCAACATTATACTTTGCCACAACATAACACTCGGACCATCCAAACTATCGAATTTGACAATGCTGGACCTATATTTATTTGGCGAGAGGAGTGAACGCGCAACGCACACAGATATATCGTCAAACGTTTGAACATCAGTGTACCAGAGTAAAACGATTATGATTTTTAAGTTACTTCAGTCGTTGTCAATAATTACGATAGGTGCCTGTTACGACTCACAATGAAACACAGAACTTCTCTGCTCATCACATCGTATATAAACTTGCTATTCCTGGCTACTGGTGAGAAAAACTCCGACAGTGAACGTCTCTTCGTGTTTAGTCAACAACGATGATATATGCAGTCTTCGGTTTCCAGTCAGCACAGAACTTTTCATGAATCTGTATGCGATTCAGATACACTTACATCTCGCTACTGGTGAAATAAACGTCTGTTCGTGACTACAAAACACCGGTGGTAGGTGCCGGGTTTGAATTCTGCAATGACACAATTTTTCGTACAGAAATTACAGTTTCATTGATCTCGTCACTTGTGAAAAATTCGATATCTAACATTTGGTTGTGCTCAACTAACAATACAATCAAGCGTTGGATCCCCATCCCCATCAAATACAAATTTATGTCATGTAATTTCAAATTCAGACACGTGCGTACTATGCTACTTGTTACTGAAACCATGTTTAAGATGTTTCTTAGCTAGTTAACAGAGACAATAGTTGCTGGATAGGGGAACCGCTTTCCGGTACAGTACAAACATATTCGTCAAGTATTTTCAAGTTGAAACTGGATTTATGAAACGCTATTTACTGTAATAAATTCGAGGTTACACGTATTAATGACTGCGCCATCTCTAAAAACGTTTCTCTTTGTTTTTCTTCTTTTATTGTATTAATTTGTATCTGAACTGAATCCCACACTGTTCTCTAATAATCTCCTGCATCAATCATTTTGTGTAGCCAAACGACTATACCGGAAAGAGGTTAGAGGACCTGCAGGAAGTCACTAATGTGGGTTGCTTACATATCAGGCGGAACGCAGTTCAGGTTGTTCGTATACTTTTGAACACGATAGTAAATCTCGCACATGATGCGCGAAGAGAGGACGAAGTAAGGCTCATACGAAAGCTTATATGCAATATACTGTCGTGTATCCGTCGTTTCATTTGTGAGTGGAAGATAAAAGGGAGTGACGGACAGTATAAGAAGATACCATACGCTATCTATCGAACCGCCTTCTCCGATTCTGTTTACCGTATGTTCGTTGAGTTACTGATCGCATAAGCAAAATTCTTCGGAAAGATTGTGTAGAAAGCGACGTGGGACGGATGCGACTGATCGCCTCCACACTGCAGAAGTTTATGAAGTGACGTGTTGTTGTGGCGAAGCTTACACAGAGGGAACTGGTAGGGCTATAAAAGAGCAGATTAATGAGCATGAACGACACTCGAATTTAAAACAAAGTGTGAAATCGGTAGGATTGGAGCACCAAGAGGACTGCAGCCAGGATATTTGTGCCGTAGCAGAATAAAGTTTTCAGAATTTGAAAGACATTTTGAACGTTTTGCTGTAAGGAACATATGACCGCAAATGCGAAATAAGGTTTCTTTAGTCACCACTGTTCTGTTGAAAATCCACTCACTACATGTATGAGAAGTTATCAGATGAGATTCTCATTGAACATTTGGGCTGGAATTCTTGGAGATCACTTAACTGAAACACACGTCTTATCAGATCTTTTAATGACGGGTGGTACTCGAACATTCTGGACATTTAGATTGGAATTCATATGATCATGCTGTGCACAGCGATCGTTGAACACAGCCGGTGGAGTAAAGAAAATCAGTCGATCGCGAAATTCGTGGCATTATTACAGCATGCTTAGATTTCAACAATCACATGTCATCTACATTGCTAAAAGTTACAAGCCAGGAGAATCAGGAACGAATGTAAGATAGTTAATAACGTATCGAAAGTGTAGGCATAAATACCACACAGTTATAAGTTATGTAACAACAGGTGACATTAATTCAAAGCGTCACATAGTAGACAATATTAGTTGATGTAGAGAATACAGGCGTCTAACATGAACTGAAACAGTTACGTAAATGGCTGAACAGCAAGAAATTGTGTCGTCAGACAACGAAGCTAATTCTAACAACAACAAAAAAAACATGATAATAAAAAAATTAAAAACATACTGAACAATAAAACCACAGGCAATGGTTAAATTATAAAACACGTCACATGTCTGGAGCCTTATCTTTAGCCTGCTCAGCAATATCAAGTAAGGGATAATATGTAATTTTTTCCGCATTTCAAACTAATGGAAGAAGATTCATCTACAATTCCATAGAACAACCGAAACTACAATGTATCAAAATAATTAAAATATAAATTAATGAAAATAGCACAATAAAATATGGTGTTTGGTCTCCGGGCATAAACTAAAATCATGTAGATCGCAAAAATACATTTGCGCCCTCTCTGGGCTTACAGTATGCGAACTTTAAAAAAAGAATGAAATGATGATTGGCCCTCAGCTATGTACCCACTGACTCAGAGTTGAAATATTATAAGTTTTGGCTGGTTTCTTTGTCTAGGGTCTGGGGTACGTAGTTGCCGCATTACAAGTCAAATACCGCTGAGTCTACAGTATACAATACGAATAAACACATGAATCGGATGGTCGAAGGTTCCTATCACTCGGCAGTTGCGAATTTTGAATGTTGTATAGAAATTTATAAATGAAAGATTTGCAATTAAATAAATTCTGCAGGTACTACTATATCGACTTAAAAGGATGGGTACGATAGAATAAGTACCTTTAAGAATGCCCTTTATTACTGTAAAACACTCATTAGTGTCGATGGTCCAGCAATTAAATAAAATATGAGTTGAATAACAGGGAAAAAATAGATTCCTATTGCACGTAATTAGTTATGGACAACAACAAAGTTCGCGAGATGTTCACTTCTAAACACATGCTACGTCTTTACTGTAGAAGCCACGAAAATCTCACAAGTGCACAAGTCGGCACTCCGAAGTATTTCTATCTCCCGCGACCACACGCAAACCGCTCCACTCTCCCCAAGTCACTGCCCCGACCGTGCATCAGGTGCGCCGTCACGCCCAGCACACAGCAAATATTTAACCAATTTCTTCATAAATATATCGGGTGTAAATAAAGACATAGATGAGTAAATATATTTATAAGCATGCTGTTACAGTGTTTACGTGTAACTGTGGAGTACTTATGGCATGACGCGATCAATAGTAATCGGCCACTTTGACCTCCAGTAACTCATGTACTACTCAAGTTACATGATTGTAATTTATACCAATTAGTGTATACTAATAGCTTTCTAAAGACATGTCGAGCGATAAAATCGGATGAACTGTTTAGATTTTGGAAATTAGTTGCTGGTTGTTACTTGTATAATTTATCGTCAAACACTAAACTTTAAACTAATAAGGATGTTGAAAATCTGATTACACCATCAGAATCGTTGTGCAAATAATGGTAATGTACATGTTTCTCTTTGAGGTATCATGATTCATCTGGCTACTCTATAGCCTTTTTTTCCTCTGGATTTATGTAAAATCCCCTGTGCACTCAACCAGCAGGAACGGTATATGAACTGACTGAGCGTATCTTTACAGTGTGTGACACCATAGGACCAGAGTACGGAATCTTACAGAGAATCAGACAACACATAATTCGTCGTTGTACGTTATGTATCGAAGCTGACGGTCATCATACTGAACATTTACTATACAGTAGCGAAGGCACAAATTCGCTTTACAGTATTTGATATTGCTCTACTGTCAATAAACGTTTTCCATACCACAGTATTCCAATATTACAAGTGGCCCACCGAAAATGTAGAGTTGTAGAAACTTTATTTCACACTTCCAGCTATAGCTCCTTCATATCAAAACGGTCAAAATTTCCTTCTTTAAAATTGCCAAATATTTAAAGCTTGTGCTGTTACGCCATAAATATTTCAACAACATGTTACTGTTAGCCAGACAATGTAATACACTGATGGAAAAAATTCACGACTCCAAAAAATAATTAAATTCAAGTAATACATTTGTCTGAGAAACATATTTAAGTTATTAACAGTGAATGATCACAGATTAACGTAAGAGCCAAATAAACCATTGAGAATGTGAGATGCCGGTACATTAATAAGCGGTGTAACCGCCATAATGTTGACTGCAATCATACAAATGTACATGCATTGTGTTTTACTGCTGCCGGATGTTACTTTGTGGGACGGAGTTCTACGCCTGTTGCACTTGGTAGGTCAATGTGTAACGCCGGGAATGCATGTCCTCCTATTTCCATCTATTGTACTATAATTTTTTTCCCTTATTTTGTTACCTGAAGAAATGACGTTTCTGTGTCTTTGTATATTGTAATTGTTTTGCTATTTGTATATACATGCATTTATGTCGATGTATAATTGGTTTGTTTTGTAAATACTATTTGTATTTTTACGCAGGGTCTTGCCTAGGGAAAACTATGCTATCGAACGAATACATCGATAGGTCGTGTGGAGAACGAAAGTGTTTAGGATCTTTGGTAGTGTGAACTCGGCCGCGTGGAGCGCAGGCAGAGCAGAGGGAGTCTGGCTGGAGTAGTGCAGTGGAACAGGTGTGTTGTGTGACGCTCCCTCGAGTTGCCGCACTTCCGGGGTTTGACAGCATGTAATTGCGCTCGACTTGCTATGTTAGTTTCTGACATGGTGTCGCGAACGGAAGGCGTTAGCTGGCACACATCAAGAGCCCGTTTCGGCATGAGACCGTGTCGAGAAGAAGGCGCGCCAACATCCAGCTTCTGCAACAGCGACGGCCGACAATGAGTGACTGTCGCCACCTCCTCGATCGACGACTTCCAAACCTTCAATCAACCAACAATGAAGACTGGTAGCACGTAAAGTTTTAGAACTGTATGGCAGACCTCAGCTTTTCAAACTGTTAAATTTTTGTCTCTAAATTACAGCAACGTAGCATTAACCTTTGTTGCTCATTGTACCAATTGCATTACAAAGCAGGGTCCCTTCCTTTTCCGAAATGAACCCGAGTGTCGTTGAAATTCAGACGCCAGCATTCAAGTAATATCATTCCATTTCACTGCTTTAATTTCAAAGTTCAGTTAAAGTCTTCATAGCTGGCTACAATATTTAGATTACACAAGCACAAATTAAGAGTGCGAGTTTTGTTACCGTATTTTAGCTTACCTTTGACTGCAGCTCAGCTTGGTACGTACCAAATTTTACTATTGTTAATTGTTCAGACTCATTTAATTCAAGTTCAAAGTTAAATCTCTTATTTCTAAATTGCGTAGATTCAAGTAGCATTTGAAATGATTGTTGAGGTAGCCCAAGGCCATCTTTATTTTACTGAATTTCGTAGTGCTTCAGAAACAAAGCTCACTATTAATTTTAGTCACTAAATTAACTTTCAATTTTCCAGTTTTATTAATTCTTTTGCTAAATTAAGTCAGAGTGTAGCGAATTTTATAACTTTTGACAAACTTTCAGTTGCCACGCTTCTAGTGCTAATTATATGTGTAATAACCTTTCTTTTTCTGTTACTATAGTAATTGTCCATAGGACTGGCGACCGTAATTTCCCCCAAATCTCAAATATCTAATTACCGCTAGGTAATTGTTAACGTAACGGCCGCACATTTACTTTCTTTATTAACTTTACCCCTTTTCAAAATTAATTTCCACCAGTTTCATTTGCATTTTTCCTTTGATTTAGATGTAACCCTTTCCTCCCTCTTTACCGACAGATTAACTTCGGTGACGATTGCTTTTCCCAAATTTCCATTAGGTACACGCGGTTTAATTTTTCACTGTCATTAAGGTCGGTAAGTGAGGAGGAGGTTACAAATGGTGTTTGTGGATGATGCTATAGGCGTCGTATGATGATATCCCATATATGCTCGATTGTAGGTAGGTCTGGTGATCGAACAGGTCAAGATAACACGTCGACGCTCTGTAGAATATGTTAAATTACAACAGCGATATGTGGGCGAGCGTTATCCTGTCGGAAAACACCCCCTGGGATGCTGTTCACAAATGACAGCATAGCAGGTCTAATCACCAGACTGACGTATGTTTTTGCAGTCAGGGTGCGTGAGATAACCACGAGAATTCTCCTGCCGTCTTACAAAATCACGCCGCAGAGGACAACCCCAGGTGTAGGTCCAGTGTGTGTAGCAAGCACACAGGGTGGTTGCAGGCTCTCAAGTGGTCTTCTCCCAGTCTAACCAACACAGGGCCATCACTGGAACCGAGGCAGAACTAGCTCTCTTCAGCAGACACAACAGACTTCTACTCTGCCCTCCAACGAGCTTCCGCTTGCCACTACGGAAGTCGCAAACGGCGGTGGTTTGGGATCCCTGGAATGCAAGCTGCGTAGCATCTGGCTAGGAGCTGTCCTTGAAGTAACCGATTGTGGTTCCAACTGCTGCTCAGATTGTTGCTGCAGACGCTGTACGATGCGAGAGAGCCACACGCCCAACACGATGGCCTTGCCTCTTCATAGTGCCATGAGGCCGTCTGGAGACCGGTCTTCTTGCGACCGTACCTTCCGTGACCACCGCTGCAAGCAATCATATAAAGTGGCTGCATTCCTGCAGTATCACAGAAGGAACAGCCAGCTTCTCGTAGCCCCATTACACGACCTCGTTCCATCTTAGTGAGATGTTGATAATGGCGTCTTTGTCACCTTAAAGGCGTTCTTGTCTAATGTCACCTCACCAAGCGCTCACGACCATTACAGAGAGAACTTAAAGCAAACTTGATTTACATCCTATAGCGTCACTCTTAAGGAACAGGAACGAAATTTGAATAGACATGAACTTTCAGATGTAGAAACACTCCTATCCTCTTTCATTTATGTCGCGCAACTCCCCTGTTCGTGGCTTCCCGCCATCAGGACAGCAAACACACAGTCGCGGTGAGCGAAAAATACGAACGACGGCCAGGAAGTCAGCTCTGTGGCATGCCAATAATATTTTAGTAAACATTCCCGTCGTCTTTCATTGATTATTATCGCTATCTGTCCTATGGCGATGGTCTTTTAATAATAGCATGAAAATTTTAACTATTTACTCTAGTTTTTCAGAACAAGCGTGGGAAAACTACTTTTTATACTTGAGTGCAACACTAGTTTTCGACAGTGTGCGGGTAATCGTGTGCACCAGAAGAGAGCTGAAGGAGATCCCAGAAAAAGGGCCGAAACATCGACTTGTGAATAAGTAATGTGAAGAGGCCTAACAGCCTGGAAGATTTTACCTTCAGTGAAAATGACCTCAAAAGCCTGGAGACTTACATACAAGGCTTGCACTGTGTTTCCTCTATCGGTATGCGTGTTTCATGATTCTGTGTTTTTTGTGTCCTTTATCGAGTCTGTTTGTATCATAGTATGTATCCAGTGCTGTTTACCTTATTACATTTAGTTACTTTTTGCAGTTATATTCAGTTTATCGGGGCCACAATCTGAGGTTGTGTTGCTCATTTACGTTACGGTAATTGGCTTAGTTGTGGATAACTGTTCTAGTGGATACACGTTTCCTATTTATTGTGAATACATGTGCATCGTTTTCCTTATGTATCGTGATATCCAATAAATTAAGTTTTGTATCTATTTCTATCTCAATGATGAACTGTAATTTTAGATGTATAGCGTTTCTATTATGATCTAGCAGTTTTATGCGAGTATGTAGTTCATATACTAGACAAATCACGTCATCTTCTGACAGGTACTAATAATCTATATTGGATTGCTTCGATTTTACTACTTTGTCAGATATTTTCCGTGTGCATACTCATGTAAATAGAGGAAATTGCCAATATCATGAAAGACATCCGCTACGTATCAGAGCAAAACACTACACGAATTGAAGTAAAAATCGAATTGTTACTTACTTGAACACCCATTCCTTCAGGCTCAGAAATGGTATGTTTTACCACTAGTCGCGTAATTCTTATGTTGTGAAGGGAAGTGCTTCCGCAGAGCTCACTAGATAGAAGATTTTGTACATGATTGGTCAGTTGCCTTTTGCGAAGGAAAGGACGGGAGGATGTTCCACCTCAGCCCGCTGCTGTTCCAGAGAAAGTTCTAAAAAATCACATCAAAATGTTGAGAAAGAGATGGCGAAAGTGTATTGAGAATGTTAGTGGCTGCCTTCTTTTCAAATGTCTTTGAAATATGTTCCGATTAGAAACAAAGAGTATTCCCTTTCAGAGATTGTAACCCAACCCTTTTTAGTTGGAAAATCTTGTCAAGCATTCGCAAAGATTACTTCCCTCTCCATTTTTCTATATTTTTCGATTATTCAGAATCTTTTGAAACCATTGCACTTTCGTAATAATACTGTAATAACTTCAAGAAATTTAGAAATTTAGAGAACCAGCATTTGAGGCTGACTGCACGACAGTTTTACTGCCGCCAACTTATATTTCGCAGAAAGACCACAAAGATAAGATAAGAGAGGTGTGATGCTCGTACAGGGGCATATAGACAGTCATTTTTCCCTTGTTCTGTTTGGGAGTGGAAGAGGGAGAGAAGATACCACGCACCGTGTGATGGATTGCGGAGTATGTATGTAGGTGTGGATGTAGATGTAATTGTATATCCAGATAAGCAGATATTTTAATTAGTAGACAGTGCCCTATGATGTGAATGAACGGTAGCGTTAGTCAAAATTTTACAGGTTTATTTGCACCCCCTTACAGGGTTAAAGCGTCTGCAGCACTTCACTCCTCGCCTTGTACTGTTGCTATGTGAAAGTAAAACCGACGAGAGTCGTTGTAGTTGCTCACATGACTCAAGGCGTGATTGTACTGCGGTGTCATTTAAAAGTCACCAGGAAAAAGGAGGAGCACGATCCGTAGGAAGGTTAACTGGAATGACTTCTCCTTATTCAGCAGCTGTAAACGGACAAAAGCTGCCTTTGAGCTACCGAATTTAATGTCCTTTTTGCGAGAAGGAGACTCCTGTGATTTGTTCAATGCAAAAACACGAATCGCGCCGAAAGAAATCCGGATAAAAACAGGTGGCAGCAGCATAAGGAAACGCTCCACGTAAGGTCGGCTCCGGTTTCCTATTTTGAACGAGGAACACAATGTGCTGGTGGCCGACGCTTATACGGCTACGCCTTATTATTTACTGGGCTCATAACTCTGCTCCCGGCCACCATATGTGGTAACACTTGGCCTGCGACCCAAATCATGCTCCTCAGCTGCAGTCCTCATCTAACAAGAATGCCGTATTTGTGAGGAACACACGTACTTGGGATTGCCTCAATTGATTACAATTACTTACTGGGAGGAATCTGCTACAAAATTCATGCCTCAGTCTCAGTATACAGTGCTGCAGGTCTGAATGGAGACTTACTGATATATGCACAGCAGGTTTATAACATTCAGCTAATTGCTATCTCTCTCTCTCTCTCTCTCTCTCTCTCTCTCTCTCTGTGTGTGTGTGTGTTTCTCCAATTCTGTTCTACTATTACCGCTAACAAAAGAAGATACTCATTTGCTGTTACTCTCCGTGTAGCAGAAATTTTGAGCCGATCGGAATGGCCGGGCTGTTCTAGGCGCTACAGTCTGGAGCCGAGCGACCGCTACGGTCACAGGTTCGTATCCTGGATGTGCATGGATGTGTGTGATGTCCTTAGGTTAGTTAGGTTTCATTAGTTCTAAGTTTTAGGTGACTGATGACCTCAGAAGTTAAGTCGCATAGTGCTCAGAGCCATTTTTGAGCTAGAAAATTTGTAACTTCATTTTCTATATGTTGGTCATGTGTATCAGTAAAAAATATTTTTTAAGTGAAATGCTTGGTTCGGTTATCGGTACAACAATCGCTTCCAATTTGGAGCCGAGGTATTTGGGAGGTGTGGTATTCAGATCCAGTCCTACTATACTGATTTAGATTAACGCAGTGTTACATACATGACGCTGTATAATTCAGATATTTGCAATCTATTTGTTTTAGAGCACACAGGCTAATTTCAAACTAATCCACTCGTCTATATTTGTTGTTTATTTTGCTTAAAATCGGTATGGATGTCCCTTTTTGGCATTATCTTCATGCTTTTAGGAGGAGTTATCGAAATGAAATATACTCGAAAGTATATCTTGTTGTTGAATCAAAGTCCCCTCTATTGTATGGTGCTGAAAAGTAATGCCTCCGAATTTTTTCATCTGAAAACTATTACAGCTTTTTAAACGAAACAGACGTTATTAACAATCTACATCTTTATTATTCAGGCCTACGTATTTATTTCTCAACATGGTCGCCCTGGCGACGAACACGTTTCTCCCAACAAGAGATCAGTTTGTTGATAACGTAACAGTAGCATTTTTTACTTTGTTGGCGGAGCCACAACCTGACCTTTGCTTGCGCCACTTCATCACTATCAAAGTGAAGTTCTCGAAGTTTTTCTTTAAGTTTCGGAAGCAGATGAAAATCGAATGGAGCCAGGTGGAGACTGTATGGGGAATGATCGATGACAGTAAACCCAAGGCGTCGGATTGCTGCGGAAGTCACAGCGTTCGTGTGTGGTGTGGCACTGTCGTACTGAAGTACGGAGTGCTCCATGCGCGGACGGACTCTTCGAATTCGAAACTAGATTGCAGCCCGCTCTTCCTCACGCACAACGCAGTTATGTTACACACACCACCATGTTACACGCTACAGTTATTAGCCGTCTAACGGTAGAGGACTGCAAATAAGTATTCATGTAAAATGTCGTCGTAGAATGTTAATGGCGTTTGTTTTATTTAAAAAAATTTGGGAGTTTCTACAAAAAATTTTGAAGCATTACTTTCCAGCATGCCTTCATACTAAATATAAGACTGTCAAGTTCATGTAAAATATCAGTCCATTCACTCAACAGATATACTTACAAATGTGTTTCATTTCGGTAACTGTATCAAAAGCTGAAAACATAAAAGGATTCGAAACTGATTGCAAATAAAGTAAGCAACAAAGAAACTGAGTGGAAAATTAGTTAGTCCAAACCAAAATATAAAAGGTAGATCTGGACATGCTACTTATAAAGTTCCTGGAGCATGTTGTAACTCTCAAGCTCCCACTCTAGGAAAATCAGCTTCTGTCCAAGAATTAGCATGGAACCACTCCTGTGGAACACTGTTTATCACACACTGTACCTTGCGAAATATAAGTGCTTATTAACAGTTTATTGTATTCCGTATTTCAACGTTTCCGAAAGGTGTCCGGCGTTGTATTACATTGTACTAACTATAAGCAAGATATACTCGTTCGAATAATACCTCACAAATATGTAACTGGTTAAGAGACTTCTTGACTAGTAGAGCCCAGTTAGCGCACGTTCGATAGAAACGAAAGTAATACCGGGTGAGTGTAGTAGGGCAAGTAATGTTTTCGACATGCACAAACAATTTATCGTGTGAGGTCACCAGTAATAACAGATTGCTCGTTAAATATGTGACCTATAGGCAAGTGCCGTCACTGGGTGATTCAGAAGGCGTTGTACAGAATGAAACTAGTTTACTGTGTAGTTTCTCTGTAAATGTTGCTTAATACAACATAATACTCAGGAAAAACGAGTGAATTTGTTCGCTTACTTCATTGTTAGATAGCCAATAGCGCCAGAGACGTGGAATCCCTTTCACCTCTTCTCCTGTCCTGGGCCTAAGGCTGTAAATCGTATTTTAAACTATTCAGATTTATACAGACGTATTAAATCCTGTGTTTCCCACTGATTTATACAATAGTTTCAGTAAAAATCAACGTTTTTCGTAATTTTTAGAGGAGCGAGTCATCAAAGCTACAAACTTCAAATATTGGTAGTACACTACTGGTCATTAAAATTGCTACACCATGAAGATGACGTGCTACAGACGCGAAATTCAACCGACAGAAGAAGATGCTGTGATATGCAAACAATTAGCTTTTCCGAGCATTCACACAAGTTTGGCGCCGGTGGCGACACCTACAACGTGATGACATGAGGTAAGTTTCCTACCGATTTCTCATACACAAACAGCAGTTGACCGGCGTTGCCTGGTGAAATGCTGTTACGATGCCTCGTGTAAGGAGGAGAAATGCGTACCATCACGTATCCGACTTTGATAAAGGTCGGATTGTAGCCTATCGCGATTGCGGTTTATCGTATCTCGACATTGCTGCTCGCGTTGGTCGAAATCCAATGACTGTTAGCAGAATATAGAATCGGTGGGTTGAGGAGGGTAATACAGAACGCCGTGCTGGATACCAACGGCCTCGTATCACTAGCAGTCGAGATGAAAGGCATCATATCCGCATGGCTGTAACGGATCGCGCAGCCATGTCTCGATCCCTGAGTCAACAGATGGGGACGTTCGCAAGACAACAACCATCTGCACGAACAGTTCGACGACGTTGCAGTGCTTTCTCGGAGAGCATGGCTGCGGTCACATGCTGCATCACAGACAGGAGCGCCTACGATGGTGTACTCAACGACGAACCTGGGTGCACGAATGGCAAAACGTCATGTTATCGGGTGAATCCAGGTTCTGTTTACAGCATCATGATTGCCGCATCCGTGTTTGGTGACATCGCGGTGAACTCACATTGGAAGCGTGTATTCGTCATCGCCATACTGGCGTATCATCCGGCGTGATGGTATAGGATGCCATTGGTTACACGTCTCGGTCACCTCTTGTTCGGACTGACGGCACTTTGAACAGTGGACGTTACATTTTAGATGTGTTACGACCCGTGGCTCTACCTTTCATTCTATCCCTGCGAAACCCTACATTTCAGCATGATAAAGCACAACCGCATGTTGCAGGTCCTGTACGGGCCTTTCTGGATACAGAAAATGTTCGACTGCTGCCCTGGCCAACACATTATCCAGATCTCTCACCAACTGAAAACGTCTGGTCAATGGCGGCTGAGCAACTGGCTCGTCACAATACGCCAGTCACTACTCTTGATGAACTGTGGCATCGTGTTGAAGCTGCATGGGCAGCTGTACATGTGCACGTCATCCAAACTCTGTTTGACTCGATGCCCAGGCGTATCAAGGCCGTTATTACGGGCAGAGTTGGTTGTTCTGGGTACTGATTCTCAGGATCTATGCACCCAAATTGCGTGAAACTGTAATCACATGTCAATTCTAGTATAATATATATATGTCCAATGAATACCTGTTTATCATCTGCGTTTCTTCTTGGTGTAGCAATTTTAATGGCCAGTAGTGTAGGTATCACCAGCCAGAAGTTGCATTGGAGATACTTTTATGGTACTTCCAGTTTTTTCATGAAAATCTAGAATTTGATATAAAATAAGTGGAAGTGTTTTTGGTTATCTGCAGCTTAGAGATCCGTCACCATATTTCACTTACATATCAATGAACTAGAACCAGTTTTCAAGATAGTAGTGTAATGTTGCTTGGTACAGAGGTTTGGAAGTGGTAAATGCAGAGAAGAAGGACTACCAATAGCTGCCCTAAAAAAATTATAGTGGCCGAAATTATTTCAACAGGGATTATAAGTTTGGTAAGTGTGTTCAGGAAACTGCCATCTATTACACAAAAGTGATATTGAAAATGAATCCCAAATGGGATAAAATTTGACACATCAAGTGCATCGATCAGAAAACAGTGAAAATAGTCAGTGAATGATCTGCGTTCGAGATTGATAAAATAGAGATGAAAAATGCGGTAAACATTGGGAGCCTGCTACACCATGTAAATGTCTTCGGCCAATATTACAGGGTGTTTCAAAAATGACCGGTATATTTGAAACGGCAATGAAAACTAAACGAGCAGCGATAGAAATACACCGTTTGTTGCAATATGCTTGGGACAACAGTACATTTTCAGGCGGACAAACTTTCGAAATTACAGTAGTTATAATTTTCAACAACAGATGGCGCTGCAAGTGATGTGAAAGATATAGAAGACAACGCAGTCTGTGGGTGCGCCATTCTGTACGTCGTCTTTCTGCTGTAAGCGTGTACTGTTCACAACGTGCAAGTTTGCTGTGGACAACATGGTTTATTCCTTAGAACAGAGGATTTTTCTGGTGTTGGAATTCCACCGCCTAGAACACAGTGTTGTTGCAACAAGACGAAGTTTTCAACGGAGGTTTAATGTAACCAAAGGACCGAAAAGCAATACAATAAAGGATCTGTTTGAAAAATTTCAACGGACTGGGAACGTGACGGATGAACGTGCTGGAAAGGTAGGGCGACCGCGTACGGCAAGCACAGAGGGCACCGCGCAGCTAGTGCAGCAGGTGATCCAACAGCGGCCTCGGGTTTCCGTTCGCCGTGTTGCAGCTGCGGTCCAAATGACGCCAACGTCCACGTATCGTCTCATGCGCCAGAGTTTACACCTCTATCCATACAAAATTCAAACGCGGCAACCCCTCAACGCTGCTACCATTGCTGCAAGAGAGACATTCGCTAACGATATAGTGCACAGGATTGATGACGGCGATATGCATGTGGGCAGCATTTGGTTTACTGACGAAGCTTATTTTTACCTGGTCGGCTTCGTCAATAATCAGAACTGGCGCATATGGAGAACGGAAAAGCCCCATGTTGTAGTCCCATCGTCCCTTCATCCTCAAAAAGTACTAGTCTGGGCCGCCATTTCTTCCAAAGGAATCATTGGCCCATTTTTCAGATCCGAAACGATTACTGCATCACGCTATCTGGACATTCTTCGTGAATTTGTGGCGGTACAAACTGCCTTAGACGACACTGCGAACACTTCGTGGTTTATGCAAGATGGTGCCCGGGCACATCGCACGGCCGACGTCTTTAATTTCCTGAATGAATATTTCGATGATCGTGTGATTGCTTTGGGCTATCCGAAACATACAGGAGACGGCGTGGATTGGCCTCCCTATTCGCCAGACATGAACCCCTGTGACTTCTTTCTGTGGGGACACTTGAAAGACCAGGTTTACCGCCAAAATCCAGAAACAATTGAATAGCTGAAGCAGTACATCTCATCTGCATGTGAAGCCATTCCGCCAGACACGTTGTCAAAGGTTTCGGATAATTTCATTCAGAGACTACGCCATATTATTGCTACGCATGGTGGATATGTGGAAAATATCGTACTATAGAGTTTCCCAGACTGCAGCGCCATCTGTTGTTGACAATTGTAACTACTGTAATTTCGAAAGTTTGTCTGCCTGAAAATGTACTGTTGTCCGAAGCATATTGCAACAAACGGTGTATTTCTATCGCTGCTCGTTTAGTTTGTATTGCCGTTTCAAATATAACGGTCATTTTTTAAACACCCTGTATGAAGCAATGTAAAATTTGACGAATACGTGACATCAATAGTAGAGAAGCAGACTGGAAAATGATTTAAGAGATTTCTGGCAAGGTGTAATGCAGCTCTAAAGATAATCTGACACAAGTGAGTGTACGTACAGCGATATAGGAGCTAGGGTGCTTAGGTATATAGTCATTTTGCCCCATTCGATTACAAAATAGAGTGCCATTATTAGCAGAACTCTCCATCATGGTTCGTTCAGTGCTTGCGGAATGTATATGTAGACGCAGAAGTAAGCTAGTTGATTCAAGTTCGTCACGACAGTTGTCTCGCCTTACGTTAACGAACTGTGCTGTTCCCTAGTGACCATAATACGATCAAGACGACACATACACCATAAATTAAAGAGTAGACGAGTAGTCAAAAATATGTGTACTATAGGTGAAGTCCAACCCGAACAATAAGCGTACTGATTCCTCTGTACTTCCGCGGCCACTAATCAGTTTATGAACCAGCTGTAGTACACAGTAACGAGGAATGGCAACTCGTGATTTGTTGATTCTCTTGCACTTCTAATGCGACAGTCCATCTCTGGAGACCCTAAATGCTTCGAAGCACACAGCATTTCGTAGTCACGTCATACAGCCTAAAATGCAATTACGAACTGGTGACCGACGAGAGTATCTTGTCGAAGACAACTGCAAGAACTAGATACCAAGTTCCTCGTACCTGTTGAACACTCGAAATCTCTGTGTTAACTGCGTAGCGAACTGCATTTAAGACAAAAGCGTGACGATGAAAGAATAGATGTTCGTATCAGATGTAATTTCACTGTAGGAATAAGTTCTAGGACTGCTGGAAAAAAATTGTAAAATATATATATACTAATCAAATAAACTTCTTTCGTGAGACACTGGGTGTTATAGAGTGACGCTGAGTAGAGATTTTTCATCATTTCTTTTGCGTTCGCTGGTCTAACAGGCCTTTGGCTGTTCTTGTTCTACATACTTGATGTACTCAGTTGTTCTACATGGACATGGATGCTACTCGTTTGAGGAGTAATTGACATATTCATTGGACGTTTGGTTCTACAAGTACGATAACATTTATTTGTCTTTGCTTGCGGCGGTTGGTACAGCGCGCGCATTCCTTTAATCTGCTTAGTCCACGTAAATGCGAGTCAGTTGCCACGTGGAGTCCACGGCGGAAGGTGTTCTGTGTGCTTTCTTTCGCGGAATCAAAGTCAGTTACAAAGATACAACGTCGTTTTCGGCGTTAGTATGGACTGCGCGCCACGCGATCTTGTGAAAATTGAGAAGAATGTCTGGGATCACGAGTTTCCACATTTCTAGATTGGGAGAGGCAGTCCATTGATTGCTTGGCTCCCTAGAAGCCCAGACACTAGACCACTTGATTTTTTTCTGTGGGGATTTGCCGAAAATCGAGTATATGTCACACCAGTTCGTGTTCCGCAAGATCTGTGACAACGCATTTGTGCAGATATCGCAAACGTTTCGCCTGCAGTGCTGAAAAACACTTTTAGATGGTGGTGGTGATAAGTTTCTATGGGACCAAACTGCTGAGGTCATCGGTCCCTAAGCTTACACACTACTTAATCTAACTTAAACTAATTTACGCTAAGGACGACACACACACACACACACACACACACACACACACACACACACACACATGCCCGTGGGAGGACTCGAACCTCCGACGGGGGGAGCCACGTGAACCATGGCAAGGCCCCCAAGACCGCGCGGCTACCCCTAGCGGCACACTTGTAGAGAACAGGAGCACAGGTTTGATGCATGTCACGCCACTAATAGTGCGCATATCGAGATGTATTGGGTGTTTAAAAAACAATGAATTACCATACTTATAGAAACATATTGTCAATAAATATCTCAATTACTTCTCAATTTATTTTACGTGTGTAACCTGGACATCCTGTAACTCAGTATTTATCCCAGAACTTTTTTGTAAACAATCTCAGCTTCTTAGCAAATGTGTAGTTTCTCAGTGCATTACCAAGAATTCTATGCCTGACAGTTTGTAAATGTGCAACTGATCTGTTATAGCAGTTTCGCATCATGTTTGCACATATTATTATTCCCACGCATACTATTATACGAATGATTCCAGTCCTCAGCAGTCCTGTAGTCAAAGGCTTATACACTTTCACGTTCCGTAGAATTCCCTTTACAGTGCACTGTGTTGAGAAATAGTGGTTAATCTCATGATTCTTTTTTTCAAGATAAAACTGAGTATAATCGTTATTTTTTAACGGTTATCATACCCTCATAGATATCCGCGTCATCCATTCACAAAGTGATCAATTCATTACGCGGAAAAGAGCAGACGGATTATTTTTGGTCTATGGGTGAGTCTATATATTACACAACGTGTTGCAAATTGTCTGTCAAGCAGCTCTTATTCTATCACAAATGTGAGTAGCTATCCGTTATGATGGTATTTTATACAGTAAAGGTTAGTATTTCACTGAATCGAGAGCTTTTAGAAAGTCAAAATCGGTTAATTCACGTCATTTCGTTCCCCTTACTATATCCTGTGCAATAACAACGAGGAGGGATTTTCATGGTCGTGTATCCAGAATCCAGAATGATGATATGAATTAATATATAACTAACATATTCACACCTTCAAATTAATGATTTAGTAAATATATAAAATTAAACGGCATACTTGGGGTCGAGATGTGAATGCAAAAGTAAATCACCTCCATGGAAAACAAAACAAATTATACAAAATTGGGAAGTTCTTGAATAAACAAGCAAGAGTTACTTTACAACTAAATATAATATCCGAAAAGAAATGATGAAAGTCCTTTAAATGTTTGTAGACTCTTAATGAAGAAGAACTTCAAAAAAACTGTAAACGCTGTAAATCCGTAGGACTGAAAGCAATGAAACAGCTCCAAAAAGTTATCCAAAATACGAAAAACAAGATGTTGCTCTGACAATATATACATGGGATTGACTGAATACATGTCTGATCAACTAAAGTGTAGACTTTTCAGTTTTAGGAAAGTTTACCGGCAGATTGGACATATACCAAACTAATGGAATGAGGATTTGATATTTCCTATTTACAAGAAAGTCTGTAAATCACAGGTCACAAATTACTCAGGAACAAGTCTGCTAAATTCCTTTTACAACTGTATGCTCATATTACAGGCAAGGGGTTGTTACCAACATTGGAAACACATATATTAGGTGCACAACACGGTTTTAGAAAGGGTAGATCATGTTACAACTGTACTTTCACTTTTTCACAAGTAACTAAGAATAGAAGAAAATTCAAATTACTCACTTGTTATATTTTTGTGCTTAGTTATTACGAAAAGGGGTTAGATGAGATAAAATGGAAAATGCTACAATCACTAAAGGAAGCTGGAGTTCCAGTACATCTCATAACGCGAATTTTACAAAAATAATAAACTGTAGATCCGTAGGGGAGACTGGAGCACATTTACGCACGGGGCACGTTTACGCAGGGCACTTTTCTCGGGAACCATTGGTAGTCTGCGAAGCCTTACTGTACTCGTTGTCGGTGTTATATTTAAATTAATTACAAACACTAGCGTAAGGATTTATTTTTGCACCCAGTGGGGCTGACCCCTAACACTACAGCTAGATTTGGTGCAGTACAGACCCTTAGGTCAGTACACTTATTAGTTATCTAGCGTAGGTGATATGTGTGGAAGTCTGTAGCTGTTTTACTGTCTTGCTTTAGTATAAAACTATCTTAAGGTGCACGAGAAATATCGTGCGTCGGTTGCTGATGCTTTGGCGTGTAGAGAGCATAGAGCGTAACGCCGTTCAGCTGAGGTAGTGCTTGGAGCACTGATAGTTCTGTGATATGCAAGACCGGCGATGATCGTCACGTGTGGCATGCTTTGTTATTTAGGAGTAATTCTAGTCGACGAGTACAAAATGAAAAAAATATGAACTCACTTTCTTATGATTATTTTATGACAGAAGCCTGTTAAAAGTGAAAGCTAAGCATTTGATATGTTTCGTGTATTTTGTCCATCTCGGGTGGATGAAAATGCAATTTATGCTGCAACGGTTACTGGTTGCCCTGAAACCGCGCACCTAAAAATTACAAAGTACATGTTGTACGACAATGTTTAGACGTAGTGTGCATGCCTATATCACAGGCACTTGTGTGCTTGTAGACATACCTTATTACTAATCGTAACTAGTCATACAATCTGGTGCCAAAAGACACTAATAGCTTCCGCATAGAAAGTCAAATTGTGGGCAACAAGTACCCTCATTGATAAGTTAGCCTACGTGTCTACTGTTGCACCTGAATGACATAACCAAACTGACAAATACTACTTTCACTTATCAACAGGACAACTTGCTAGATGTCACCCTCACACACACGAATGAGCTTACGGCTGCCTATTAGTTCTTTATCGTGCTATCGCACCCTCTGTCATTTGTTTATCACATTTTGAAAAATTTTGAAGTATCACTTTTATATTACAAGAAATATTAACAATTTTGTTTTACAAAATAACGTGGCATCCAAATGAAACATACAGAGTCAGGATGTGACGATACAACGCGATCTTCTGTGTACATCCCTGTACTTCTATTGCAGGGTACAGTACAGGGAGTCAATGCGAAAATATAAAGCAGGCATTTTTTATTGTATGTTATCCGCATACTGCATAAAGTTATAAAATAGGTGAAAGACTTAGAACAATTATATTTTTTCAAAACACATTATTTATGTAACCTTTGGTAACAAACATACAATTACACAATAAATAAACATTATGTTGCACCATAGTAAGCATCATCGGACTCAATCATCATCCATAGCGCAAAGGCCACATTCAAAGCCATAACGTTGTTTCCCCATTGATCATACATAGGTACAATCATAGGTAAAAGTATTATGAAAAACACAGGTAATGTACCATTACATAGGGCTACATTACAAAAGAGCCTATTACAAGTAATATGCACCATCATAACGCATACATATAACTGGCCACAGGCATTTGAATAAATATATCAAACAATTATGCATGCAAGCAGCCGAGGCATACTAGTAATGTAACAATATATGCCTTTCGCTCTGAAAGGGATTAACCGTAAGAAGCACTGTCACAAACAGCAGAGCGCATTCCTGTGACCAGTAAGTACCGTATCATATAACACGTGGATTGTGGAATCGAACCTCATACCATCTTTCCTATCATGCGCTCAAAATTTCTTATTAAAAAAAGATCTCCTGTTGCTTAAAAGCTGTCAAGAATAAATTATAACCGTGTTGTAAAAATGTATGTATGTAATTACCATCACATGTGAAACTTTCCTGCCGGCCGTTTAGTGACCGAGCGGTTCTAGGCGCTTCAGTCTGGAACTGCGCTACCGCTACGGTCGCAGATTCGAATCCTGCCTCGGGCATGGGTGTTTGTGATGTCCTTAGGTTAGTTAGGTTTAGGTAGTTCTAAGTTCTAGGGGACTAATGACCTGATATGGCAAGTCCCATAGTGCTAAGAGCCATTTGAACCATTTTTTGAAACCTTCCTAAATTTCAATACATAAATATAATTGTTATATGCTAATTTCTGTGCGTCATACTTCTATCGTATTGAAATGTGTTAGCCTCGTTATTCCTGGTACAATATAATCTACTGTATAAAGGTCCTGTGTCCTAACATCCACCTCGGGTCGTGGTGTCAACCTCCAACTCGACAATATTTCTGGTGCTAGCTACTATGTACCATGAATATTACATATCACCTCTTTATCACACGCCACTGTGAACGCATTTTTAGTTGAAAGTGGGTACTATATGGAGATATTACACGTCATAATCAGATAACAAAACTATCTAATAAATTATATCTAATTCAAAAATAAAAGAATATAAAGTGTAGTCCATTGATAGCGACGGGGCCAAATACTCGCGAAATAAGCATCAAACGAAAAAACTACAAAGAACGAAACTCGTCTGGTTTGAAGGGGGAAATCAGATGGCGCTATGGTTGGCCCGCTAAATGGCGCTGCCATACGTCAAACGAATATCAACTGCGTTTTTTTTTAAATAGGAACCCCATTTTTATTACATATGCGTGTAGTATGTAAAGAAATATGAATGTTTTGGCTAGACCACTTTTTTCGTTTTGTGATGGATGGCGCTGTAATAGTCACAAACGTATAAGTGGTATCACGTAACATTCCGCCAGTGCGAACAGTATTTGCTTAGTGATACATTACCCGTGTTAAAATGGACCGTTTACCAACAGCGGAAAAGGTCGATATCGTGATGTATGGCTATTGCGATCAAAATGCCTGCTCGGTATCCTGGATGACATCGTCCAAGTGTCCGGACCGTTCGCCGGATAGTTACGTTATTTAAGGAAACAGGAAGTGCTCAGCCACATGTGAAACGTCAATCACGACTTGCAACAAATGATGATGCTCGAGTAGGCGTTTTAGTTGCTGTCACGGCTAACCCGCACACCAGTAGCAGACAAATTGCGCGAGAACCTCAAAAACGTCGGTGTTGTGAATGCTACATCAACATCTATTGCACCCGTACCATATTTCTATGCACCAGGAATTGCATGGCGACGACTTTGAATGTCGTGTATAGTTCTGCCACTGGGCACAAGAGAAATTTCGGTACAGTGACAGTTTTTTTGCACGCGTTCTATATAGCGACGAAGCGTCATTCACCAACAGCGGTAACGTAAACCGGCATAATATACGGTATTGGGCAACGGAAAATGCACAATGGCTGCGACAATTGGAACATCAGGGATCTTAGCGGGTTAATGTATGGTGTGGCATTATGGGAGAAAGGATAATTGGCCCCCATTTTGTCGATGGCAATGTAAATGGTGCAATGTATGCTGGTTTCCTACGTAATGTTCTACCGATGATACTACAAGATGTTTCACTGCATTACAAAATAGTGATGTACTTCCAACATGATGGATGTCCGGCACCTAAGTGTTACCACCTGTTCGTCTGAAATTGTGAGCCATATGTTTGTGACTATTACAGCGCCATCTATCAGAAAGCGAAAAAAGTGGTCCAACTAAAACCTTCCTATTTCTTTACGTACTTCATGAACATGTAGTAAAAAATGGGGTTTCCTATTTTTAAAAAAACGTAGTTGATATCCGTTTGACCAACAGCAGCGCCATCTAGCGGGTCTATAGTAGTGCCATCTGGTTTCCCCTTTCAAGCTAGATAAGTTTCGTTATTTGTAGTTTTTTCGTTTGACGCTTATTTCGTGAGATATTTGGCCCGTTCACGATCAATGGACCACCCTGTATGCAGTATAAACTGTGGTACACATACGTAATATCATGGTGAGGTGTGGACGATATCTACAGGTTAGTCACGGCCATGAATTCCGTACCACATGAGTGTGGTGCCTACATAAACCACCATATTTATTTGTTCCAAACAAATGGAAAACTTCATAAACTACAGTACGGACAACAGACTGCCCTGCAGTTTGCTATGGCTATATTAATTACTGTACGATATGACGCTGCTGCGCCAAACATCAACTGCTAAATATATACAATAACGTTGTATACATTTAAACAACTAGAAATACTCATTATCTGTGTACTACACATCTTTAGTGTATCTATATCCACAGTTACGTGCATGCACTGGGCACAAACCCTGCGCCACCCCAAACGGTACTTATATCGTGCAGTGTCAAGTTCACAACATGTCGGTGAGCAGCAACGATCAAACTTACATATTGGCATATTCCCTTTACTACAGTATGTCAACCATACACTTGAAAAATTACGACATATCTTAGAAATTTAAAAAAAAATTTAAATCTGCTTGCTCATTTGGCAGTTCACCAGGTTCTTTGACTTTTGTCCTATATATTTACACATCTCAAGGCTGTCTAATGCGGCTCCTTTTTCTTGTTTCCTCAATATTAAACAGTTGCAGACCTACCGTCTCGAGGCTGTTCACCTCCAATGACAAACTTGAGCGTCAACATTAATTATAAAATTTGTGTGTGTACTGTTCCATGCTTAAAGTTTAATCTCTCGAGTATGGTAGCATTTGCAGTCAGTTTAAAATTTTTTTTATTAAATGTGAATCCATGAATTTTGGAGAGTTTTTTTAAAGGCTATACAATTCTGTTAATACAGTACTGCATTTTTGAAATTTTAAACGTAAAATCCCTTCAGAGTATTCTAGAAGTAATATTGTCTTGTTGTTTGATGTTTATCTGACATATTGTGTTGCCTGCCGTACTTAAGGGCCTTGTCACGGGGCCGCCTCTCAGTTCTAGGGAGGTGCCTGTGGCCATCACTCGGGGGTCGGTGATTCCCGACAGCGCCTTCCAGGCTGGTGGTCTCGCAGTCACGGCGGAATCGACACTGTAGCCTTGAAAGTAAATGAGCCAGACGCAAATGAAAGTTACAGTAAATTATATTCAGCTCAACTTCGTCCGCTAATAAACCCAGCCCTCCGCATCCAACCACTGCTATCTACTGAGGGCTCTCATATATGTCACGGCGCCAGTTGAGCGAACACCTTAGCGCGAAGGCCATGCTTGTGGCTTTTTGCAAGGTGAGTAAATTTTGATAGCCAAATATTCACTCTCCTGGCGAGCAAACCTTATAGAATTGAGGATGAATGAATATATTTTCGTTTCTACATTTTGAAATCCTGAAAGTAATTATTGTGGTTTCGAGACTAATTCATACAGGGCTATGGGACTCGTTTTGCAGTTTTATTGCGGCACGTTTACTCAATATTTTGCGTTGTCATCCTAACTGATACCACAGTCTAGGAAACATTAAGCCAACAGTAGGTAGAAGTAAAAAAAAGATATAAGAAAAAGAAAAGAATAAATTACTAAAAAATATATTTGAAACTAATGGATCTTAAGAAGGAAGCAGGAACTGATAAGGGCAAGAAGTTGCTAAAAGCAAGAAAACGGACAAATGTTGGCAGGCCTACTTCTGATGCCATCAGTAGTTTTCTGACCAAACGCAAGTTTTCACACGGTAACTTTCCATGTTATCCTGTCTTCTGGCATCCTCTTCATGTCTTTGTAATTTCCGCTTCCCTTTATGTGCCTATCATCTTGTATCTCTTCTTTTTTTGTTGATCATTTCTCACAAATTAGTTCTTGTAAAGCATCTGTTAGTAAGCGAATGTCTTATATAGTCCTTCCTTTCTCTTACTACCTGCACCAGACTGATCAAGAGGATGAAAATTGCCATTGTGTTTCACTGCTTGAAACAATACAGCCAATCAATAAGAAATAAACAATGGGTTCAGTGCCTTAGACGTAAAAGGTGGGCTCGCAACGATTGTGCCACAGCAAACACGTTATGCAACCAGACAATGATGATGAATAGACCTTTAATTAATATTCAAATTTCTACCTATTCAATATTATGTCAAAAAGAAGGAGTATGCTACAAAATTTTCTGCCATAAAATAGTTGTTTTACCATGTTTATTGGTTAAGAAAGACTGTAATTTTGTTTACTGTCAACAAAAAATATCTTGAATAGTTCAGCAGTGTGTCTTGTTTAGTCATTACTGCGTTCTATGATATGCGTAAACGCGTCCCCATATGTCCATAAACGTGCTCCATACCAGGGCCTATTCACGCATTCGACTAAATAAAAAAGTTAGGCTCTCCTTAGGTCTAACTTTGAGTTAGAAGTGTCTGTACGAAGCTATATTTTCGTAACAATTTTGGTGATGATAAATCTAACAACAAAAATCGAAAGTTAAAAAAAAAAAATTAAGCGGAAATGTATCCTGATCTCCCCTGCTTAAAGAATTGGGCAGAATCAAGGAATTAGACAAGGCTGCCCGCTGTCCACACCCTTTAAATTTTTATATTGATGGTATCATTAGTAATGAACTGATTACGTCAAACTGCATATTAAGAAATGTTAATTGTAATTTCATGACACTGTCATTTACAGGCAATCAGATTGCAATAGGAAAATCTGAAGAAAAGGTTCAAATTGAAGTGCATTAGTTGAATCAAATTGTTGCTAAATACGGAATGAAAACATCGGCAGGTAAAATAAAAGTTGTGACATTTCAAGGGTTGGAATTTATAAGAGTCACAACTGTTACAGACAGACAAATAACTGAAATGGTGGCTCAATGGCTCGAAGCGTTATGGGACTTAACATCTGAGTTCATCAGTCCCCTAGACTTAGAACAACTTAAACCTAACGAACCTAAGGACGTCACGCACATCGATGCCCTAGGCAGGATTCGAACCTGGGACCGCAGCAGCCTCGAGGTTCCGGACTGAAGCGCCTACAGCCGCTCGGCTACAGCGCCCGGCAACTGAAATGGTAAAAGAGTAAATATCCAGAGCGCAAGTCAGATGATGTAGAACTAAAAGTGGTTAGACTGAAATATTTCCATGGAACCATGCAAAGTACATTAAAACATAACGTAAGGAAAGAAACATTAACTAAATTTCACAGAGTAATAATGTTATTTCGCTGTTGTATGGTAGGAAATGCTGGGCGCCAGCATCAGATCTGTAATGACAAATCGAATCATCGCAGATGAAATTCCTTCACTTTTTAACGGGATATTCATTACCAGACCACAAAAAATAACAATATTCGACAATAACAAAATGCGGAACACGTTGCTACTGTAAAGGAATCGAACTGGAAAGCCCATGTCGAACGTAGGATGAAACAAAGGTTGCAAGACTATTTAACCCAAGAAAAAAGAGAAATGTTGGATGTTCCTTAAAGAGATGGGGTGAGGAAATCTGCAGCGGAACAGGTAGCAAGACCCAATCATTGAAGACGGTGGTGACAATGATGAAATTTCTAGTGACGATATAAACATACATGAAGTGAGGTTGTGAGTACAGAATGACGTTTAAAAGTTCGAGCACGAAAGCTTAAGGTTCTATGTCAAAATTATAAAACCCGTGAGAGTAATGCTCCTTTTTCGAGTCCAAATTTTCTAGAGTAGGGGTAAATCAACGTCGATTAAAAATAGTGCAAGGAAATGAACAGTGACTGTGTTTCAGACTGGGAGACTGATTCGACTTTGGTACACGACAGGTGTATCAGACAGTCGCGCTTAAACGCTACTTTTACCTCTTTTGCACTTGAACACGTGGGCGTATCGAATTCACACGTAATTTCGTAATTTTCCGCTCATGGCTAATGCTCCACGAAACAAAGAGATAACATTCAGATGTCCGCCCCCGGTAGCGAAGTGGTCAGCGCGACAGATATCAATCCTACGCCCCCGGGTTCGATTCCGGCTGGGTTGAAGATTTTCTCCGTCCAGAAACTGGGTGTTATGTAGTCCTAATCAATATTATTTCATTCTCATCGACACGCAAGTCGCCGAAGTGGTGCCAAATAAAAAAACGTGCACCCGGTGAACGGTCTACTCGACGGGAGGCTCCAGTCGCACAGCATTTACATTTTATTTACATTTAGACAACAGGCCACTGCGTGTTTGTGGGTCAACCAAGTGTTTCAAATTGTTTTGCACTATGCTGCTGAGTTAATTAACGATACATTTGACTAATGACAGCTGCCATAGTAATTACTGTTTATTCCCTCCAGTAATCAATATAGTGGCAGTGTTTAAATTGCATCGCATAATTGGCATTTCAATTTGTGCTGACAGAAAGTAAATGGATAAGAATTATACATATAGTGCACCACTCTAATTGACATGTTAGCTGCTCGAATAATCTAACGGCATACGTTTAAATGCGAATTACAAGAAACTGATACGATAGGCAGGCAATGAACGTAATGGTTTGCTTGGTCATTAGCAGTAAACAACTGCATATCGAAATCATAATTCTCTATTTCCTCTCGACAGCTCTCTACTGATCTCGCGTGCTACAATATACTTGTAATCGGAAATATAAATAGCCCATATTGTGTTCAAAAGACCTGTGCGACCTTTCGCGAGGCCACTTCCCTCATCTGAAGGACAGGAGCTTTACGAACTCGCACGGCAATAACGTATCACGAAGGTCGAGCAGAAACAAAAGTTGCCTGAGGACACACAGAGGAAAACACAGGTAGAAGAAAGAGACTTAGAGAGAGAGAGAGAGAGAGAGAGAGAGAGAGAGAGAGACGACTGGGAGCGTAACGAATCGACAGCTCACCCCGGATGCAATAAGAAGATTTGGTTCGTTCTGGGAAACAGAAATACACATTTGGGTCACGCCTATAAATAGTCGGCAGGAATATGCGGAGTCTTTGCGGTATCACGACGGATCTCGGAAAAGAAAATAATGGTGCGAGAAGAGAAAGAGGCGGCCGCGTGGCAGCGCTAGTGGCGGTGCGGTAATGGCCGTCACGGGCCGCGATTTAGCCGTGACTTTTGGGGCGACTCGCCAGCCCGCTCTGCCGCCGTTGGTATCTGCGGCAGATCAGAGCTGCACATCCTCAGAGGAGCTCAGTGCGGCCACGCCCCCACTACTGTGCGCGCAGACGCAAAGCGCGTGTCTTAATTCTTTGTGCATCGAATTAAGTCGAAACAAATCCTGCAGTACACTCATTCTTCTTTAACAAATCTGAAACATGATACAAAATTCACTATGAAAATTGTGGCGGCATGGTGCTTTCCCGTTGACTACTCACTTACAAGGAGCTGTGCAATGATTCCACTCATACCAGACATCCCACCAACAGCGTCTGATGATTGTAACTGATGTTGCTAGGGAAGGATGTAGTACCAGGTGTCCCAAAAGTACCAGTATTCGGCCTATTACTTTTCTCATTATACTGTATGTTAATGATGTGACAACTATTCTCAGACACTGCAGATATCACCTGTACACTAACTACTTTCACTTATTTCTAATTCCAAATCCAATAAACTTGTGCACAGCCATCCAGCATGTAAATGGTGGCTTACTTGCCTTATCTGAGTGGGCATATAGCATATGGCTGAAACTTAACCCTCCTAAAACGCAAGCAGTCTTCATCGCTCACAGAAGACTTGTTACCAAGCACTTCAGACAATCTCATACGTCACAGAAACAGCGATTTCCTCTTCTGCAAATAACTTCTAAATTTTGGACCATCACGTAAAATGAACTGAAAACACAAGTGCAGTCTGTAAAAATGTCAGCGCCACTTCTTTCACTACAGAAATATGAAAAATGTGTTTCCTTTTGAAATTAAAAAGAAGCTCATAGTGCCACTAATGCTCCATAATGCTTCCCATACTTGACTATGCTGACGCCATTGTCCAAGTACTTTCGTACGAAACCTCACGTAGACTAAAACTGGCGGTGAGTGATAGTGTGCGATTCATTCGCGCCTACGAATTGCTGTCACTGCTACCTACCGATAAACGTAAAAATTATTAGACTCTGTATCTGCTCTATCGTCTTCTCAATCATGTGACTCCCTCTTATTTGTCTTCAACTCCTACACTACTAACCGAACAGCACATTCCTAACAAAGTACAATCCTCTCTGTAACAGCAAATGACACTGCCGCGTTCTCTAAATTTTTTCTGTACCAGGTCGGGTGACTTTGGTACACACTTTCCCAAAAAATCAAAAAGAAATTATACTCCTTTAAAACCTCAAATTTCTGCAACTACAGCGATCTTTCCCATATACTAATGTGCAGCTCAGTCTCATCAATTCCTTCTTCCGCATGTTGCCAGGGTCTTTCAAACTATGTTTGCTCTTAATAGCCACTGTCATTGTCATTTCGATCTTCTCTTCTCGCTTTATCCCTCCTGCTTCTATCATACGAAACATGTTTTCCAATGTGCTAAACTAATCTGTTAATGGCCTTTACGATAATCACCATTATTGGTTTCATTGTTAACCATAATTTCCTTTTATATTGTTATTGACAATTATTATTATCATTATCAGTGCGAGTTGTTTATTATTGTTATTCGTATGATTGTTTTTGTAATATCTTTGGTGTATGTTTCTGATAAGATGTAAGAGAGGGTCTTACGTTTCTAATCTGGTCAGGCTAAATAAGTAATACATAAAGAAATAAATAAATACATGTCCTGAAAGATTTTCAAGTGAATCCTAAAGGTAGTGGTAAGTTAAGGTAGTGGTGATGATGATGAAGGTGGATAGCGATCACGCATCCGTTTTTTCAAAGTAGAATACAAAGTGTCAGTAATATTGAGATCTGGTGGTTGTGACGGCCTTCGGAGATGCGACAGTTCATCCTCATGCTAACAAAACCAGTTCTGGGCCATGCGAGCTGTGTGAACAGGGGTCCTGCCATATTGGAAAACAGCATCGTTACTGGAGAACAAACATACACTTCGGGATAGACTTTATTAGCTAATATCATAAGGCTGCCCAAATCATCACCGAACCCTTGTTATGTTTCACTCTTGGAACGTAAATTCGGTCATAAGTTGGAAACAGTGTGAAACACGATGCATTCGACCATATCTCTTTCTTCCATTGCTCCATAGTCCAGATTACATGGCCCCAGCAACACGCCTTCCTGTTAACTGGCATTCGCATCACTGATGGTGTGGGTTGTTTTGGAATTCCAGGTTGCCTTGCAATTCCCTGATTCTGGAGCTCCTTTCGAGTTGTTTTGGTATTGGCAAGTTTCAAGAGCCCGACGATCAGTTCTCCAGAGATTTTGCAGCTGTAGTCTTCTTATTTTTCATCACAATCCTCTTCAACGACGATCTGTCATCGTCAATGCATGGTGACTTAGCGGATGATGTTTTCCCGCTTTCCTCGTGTGCACTATAAAACTTCGATACGGTGCTTCTTGAAACACCAAATACTTCTGCTCCCTTGGCTGCGGAAGCACCCACCATATAAGCACCAACAATTTGCCTACGTTCGATGTCTTGGTTCTGGCCGAATGCTCTCACTACTGCACAGTGCACTGCTCTGATCGCGGACGACACTTGCAACGTACGCAGGATGTTACACAATTGCCGTTTGTCGTCAAATACAGGCACAGCGTGCATGTTTGCCTAGCACCTCATTGACGTTTAGCCACACATTTCTTGTGCGTTTTCATCTATTTGTTGAGCATCTGTGCCTCAGTAAGATCCACAGATTGTGGCCTGACACAGGGCGACGAACAATGTACCTCACTTGAGAAATAGTGCTTAAAATAGACTGCATAGGATATTTATCCCAAGATTGCTTACTGTTGTAATCCTGTTTTAATGTGTACGTCAGATCTAGGTTCATCAAATAAATGAGGCTAGTGCTTAGAAATTTAACTGTGCTCTGTTTTCAAAGAGAAATACAAATACTGCCATCAGGTCCGTACTCACGCACTCAACAGGTACATTTTTCTAAATACAGTACACGGTATAAAATTTAATATCCATCTATTCCTTCACTATTTACGTCATAAAAAGCATTCTTACCTACAGTCAGTATGAGTACCCAATCAACAATCTTCCGATTATTAATCACGATAAAGCCAGTTTATTAACAGTCAAATGTTCACACAATATTCTATAACGAGTTTCACTCTCCAAAATGTTATACAGTTTCTTACTTGTCAGCAAGTTACTTTCTCTAAACAAAGTCTGGATATTATGTTTCGGGTCCTTGGGTCGTGTAGTAAGACCACAATGTTCACTTATGCTACCTAAACGGTCAGAGAAATCATTCAAATTGGATATTAACGATCACGTATGTTTTATGCTGACCTCTATTACACTTTTACTGAACAAAATGCGTTACTCATCATCTTACGTACACTTTCAGAGAAACTGAAGACACATCTTAACTCTATGAAATCTAGATCGTGACTCTTCCATACTTTAATTTCTACAGTCAGTCTACCGGCCCCGAGACACCCATTCTGTGGTCCTCTCTCTCTGATCTGCTGAGACAAACTATGACCAATGAGCTTGTAAATATTCCTACACGACTAGGTAATTTACTTATCTCATCAGCCGTAACCCTTTAATGAGTGTATGTTTTCTATCAAAGCATATTCTCTAAAGTAACAGACAAATTTTAACTAACAATGTGTTTAGATGCATAGAGAACTAATGTAAATGCAGTATTTCCTCGACCCAAATATCAGCTGTTTCTACACTCCGATCTTGAAACAGTGTACGTGATCCTCAACATAATGCTCTGATCTTATATATACACTCATACACTTTTAATCACTTACAATTTCAAGATTCCTTCACCACACTTTCAGAGAGCCTGAAAATTGTGTGCTATTAATTAAACACAATTTGAAGTGAAAAATAATATTCCAAAAACATTTGCGTATCAAAAAGCGGCCTTAATTATGACTACTGCTGTTGTATTACCGAAATTTTCTGGAGGAAAAGGGCTTGTTAAGGCTGGAGTATTGAGCTCGTTAAGATCCCCTTTGCTGGAACGTGGTGGGAAAGGCCAGCTGCAAGCTTAGGACGTTGGGTGGCCGAGAAGCGAATTTCCGGGATGTTTACTTGGATTCCCCCTGAGGATACTAAAACTACTTGAGAAGGCTGACAGGGCTAAAGCTGCCCCGCCAGGTTGCGTACTGTAAGGCACCTTCTCAGAGCTGTGCTAAATGCAAGTTGTCCTTGGGATGATAGCCAGAAATGCTCTCGGTCTTTTCTACAAGCACGTGCAAAGAAAGAGCCCTCACCACACAGCGTGGGAACGAGCTGTATTTTGCGGTCAGACGAATTTACAGCTAAGCTGGGTGAAAGCCCGTCCAATACCAATCTGGTCAGTTCACGGAAATACAAGAAGCGCTTTTGTAAAGAGTTCTGCGGGCTTCCCCTGCAGTTTTTAATGTGAGGGTAAATTCTCAGTCGTCAGACAGCAGAACTCGGGATTCCTCCCCTCCACTGTTAGCATAGAGGAGTAGTGAGGAACACAGGAGACAACACGCAGTCCTGGGTTCGAGGACGCATAGCGGAGATATCACAAAGATGTTAGGCCCAGCCTGGTGCTTCTTTCGCTGTTCTTTTTTTTAGTAGTTTTGGGTTAGCATTTGCGCTGCTTTTCCTCTGCGCAACTCACAATTTGGGTGTTTATTTCACGACATGAGTTTCCTTTTTACAGTGGGTTTCCTGTACTGGAGTCACGAGCCAACCTCCTCCAGTATTATCGCATTTTCGAGCTTCTCAGACTTTGAAAGGTCATTTTGGCTTGTTAAGAAGCAGTCTTTCACAGATAATTCAGGTGCCTTCAGTATTTATTCAATGCAACGAATAAACACAGGAATTTTATCTCATGACTGGGTAATTTCTTCCTGTTTGTAATTCCATTATGCACGACATGGTGAACTGCTGCTACAATTTCCCTTGGTAACTGAATCTTTTATTTTTGAATGAATAAATTAAAGATTAACGAATATAATCGTTTTTTCTGTCCTACAACCATTTGATGAGGTGACCACTTCCTCTAAATAAATATCATCATACAGCGATATATGACTGAATTATGCACTCGCTTCGTTGACCTTTCGGTGTAAAACAGATGTCATTACCTAGAACATTTTATAATTAATCGGGAAAGATATTTGCTTCCTTCATGTTCTTTATGAATGTTTGGGTTTTTATTTATTTTAATTAAAGTTCACCTGCATCTGCTCTGGTTATCATTGACAGTTTCGTTCTCCGGTGTTGTGAACTTACAAGGCATCGGATAACTAGTTTAATGAATCCGGTTTTGAGTCCACAGGTGCGACAGGTAGCTTGTACTCACGACTGCCGAACCCCAAATGGCTAACACGGACCTAGAAGCACTACACGTACAAAGACCACAACATTACAATAAAATTTCATACCAGTCTCCTAGGAGTCTATTTTTGTATAACACAGAAAATCTCAAATTTTAATTAAATTTCTATATGTCAGCAATTATTACAATTATCGGCTTTTAATTGAGATGGTGAACATTTATTACCGTTTGGCAGCGTTGTGTTAAAATTTACTACAATCGTTGTAGTGAAACAGAAGCGAAATCACAGGTAGTTGGATGATTTAGCAACTTGGTACACACATTCCATACGGGCAGTCTGAAAGCACGTGATATAAAATGGTGGATGAAGGTGAAAGTCGCATGCTGGCACACAGCTTACTTCTCTTGAACAACAGCAACGGCGCTGCAGAGCCGTCGATCCCGAACCGATGTACGTATCACAACCAACAGTGTCAAATGTCATGAATTAAAGAGCGGTTAGCGATTTAGCGCACGATACTAACTCAAGACAAAGGTAAACCACTTTGTCTGCACCTCATTCCAGCCTGCAAACTAATACCTCCATTACCAACATTCGAGCCGGCTACCTTAGTGTCAAGTGACACGCTTGCGCTCTCGGCTATGGAGCTGAAGAAGTCGTTATGACAGAATTAAAAATAAAGATATAAGAAACAAAACCGGAAAATCTGTGACTGACAAGAGCTAAGGCACTGAAACGCCGATGACAGCATATATAAGACTAAGAGCGTAAATGAAGAAACCTAGCTCATAATGAATATTCCTAAAAACTGACGTGAAGAGAAGCATAGAGAGAAGGTTCGGAGATGAACTGAGAACCCATGGACTACCATACTGACCGACGACAACATGAAATAGAAACTGAAAATGCATTACCCAAATGTCGTCACAGTATTCCCCTTCAAGGTCACTTGTCCTTATGCTGGCAAACAACAGGCTGTTCAAAATGGTTCAAATGGCTCTGAGCACTATTGGACTCAACTTCTGAGGTCATCAGTCCCCTAGAACTTATAACTGCTTAAACCTAACTAACCTAAGGACATCACACACATCCATGCCCGAGGCAGGATTCGAACCTGCGACCGTAACGGTCGCGCGGTTCCAGACTGAAGCGCCTAGAACCGCTCGGCCACACGGGCCGGCGGCAGTGCTCTCAGTACATGGTATCTTGTAACAAGACTTTGGTATAATCTAACATCATACCCAATCATCTTGTCACCTTAGAACGGTTCTTAATTTTTCATTTACTGTTGTGATTATGTTCTCCACAGTAATGACATGTTGATTAGGAAAATCAGCATCGTGAGTAATTTCAAACCCCACTAAATATCGAAACCAACTAGTCATTTTGCAGTGTGAGTGTAATTTTACGTATTTTCAGGCACCTATTCACGAACAAAATGCTTAAGGAATAGAGATTCCGCGGTCGGTAGTTGATCTTTCTTTGACTTGGAAGTCTGTGTATTGGCTGACAATGGCTCCATGCGGTCATTACTCGCACTGCCGCAACATTCTCCATACATCAGGCTGTCATGCCTCTGTTAGTTACCCAATCGTCATCGATTTTCTGCGGTACTTTCTGTACGTTTTGGCTTTAGGTGTAACACACTGACCACGAACGTCGCACCACCATCGCTGCTCAAGCTGTAAAAATTTCTACACTTCAACCTTCGAAACTATTCGCTCTCTTAGTTTTCACTAACCTTCGAATCATTCACGGAAGATATGGAGATATGAAACTTACTTGAAGACCCTTTAACCCGAGATGAAAAGTGTATTGCTAAATACAAATTTAATACACAGCCACGAGAATATTCCTAAGTGCAAATAAACTGCGCTGCTATGTAGATGAGTCATAATTATGCAGTTCGTATTTTACTTTTAAAGAGCAAAACACACCTCGAAAGATAATCAGGGGCATTAGGTTTCGAGGGAATATCTTCGAATGCATGACACATAAGAAATGTGTCTCACATAAAAGATGAAATGTAATTAACGTTCTTGAAAACTATATAATCCGATTTCATAATAATATGAAATTTTCCAAATTACCACATCATTATTAATTGATTTGGTCTAGCGGTTCTAGGCGCTCAGTCCGGAGCCGCGCGACTGCTACGGTCGCAGGTTCGAATCCTGCCTCGGGCATGGATGTGTGTGATGTCCTTAGTTAGGTTTAAGAAGTTCTAAGTTCTAGGGGACTGATGACCATAGATGTTAAGTCCCATAGTGCTCAGAGCCATTTCTTTTTATTTCATTAATTTCATTAATTGGTTCTGAAAAACGAAAAATTTTGTTACAACATACATTAAAGAAGCTTTCACGCCATATCCACCATGTGTTATAACGCAGGCTTTTGAAATACAATTTTCGGAAAATAAGCTGTACACGATGACCTGTCGGAGTATTTTCAACATACCTAATTAAATTATCAAACAGTTCTTTATTATTCTAATTACTTCTTTTAATTATTTTCGCTGTATGTTTTAGATTGTTCTTTTACGTTTTAAATGTACCTTTTCTTGTTTTTTTAGTTCATCGTTTCACATACGTGTATTTTGTTAACTGAAAATAGTAAATAACTCATTATTATGATACAAAATCATTACAGTAATGATAACCTGTAAAATTATGTTTCAAACATAAAGTTTTTTACAGTATACACCTAAAATGAACAGAATTTCTTCACATAACAAACACGACGAACAACACAATACAAACCAAAATTCAGGGGGGTTAGTAAATTGTGGGGTCGATTCTCTAGATATCCTGATTTGTATCAGCGATATTGCGGCACATTTGAAAACTTGTCGAAGAGAATTGATGACGTACTATTGACTGCAGCTTGATTATAATGTTTCTCAAATGGAGACTGGCATCATAGTCATTCAGAAGTAGAGCTGAAAATCTTGTCACAAGGTTTTTCCAACATCGAATGCCATGTATGTCCAACGGCCGTATCTGTCCCGTCGAGCCTTTTGGGAACCCCAGATGAACAATTTCTTATCCTCACGCACGACGCTCAAAAGGGTTTTCCACATTGACCGCCCCAAGAATTTTACAATAATTCAGGTTTTGTCGCGTACTGGGGAACAGAACTTCTGTCAAAGAGTAAAATATGTTTTGACGTGGTCAGCCGTTGGTTTCCCAGATTTCGATCCCGCCTCAAGAACGTTAAGGGTTTCTAAAACAGAATTTCGAATTCTTGATACAAAATCTCTATTAGTTTCCTCTAGAATTCTGAAAAGGAAGATGGTCAGTGTGGAAAACCGTTTTGAAGTCTTTCAATGCACTGAAATATACCTGGCACAAATCAGGATATTTTGAAGATCACCTGTCACAATCTGAAATTCTACCCAATTTTATTTTGATATTGAGTTGTCCGTTGTGAGAAGTAATTTCGTTCATTTTGTTGTATGGTATAAAAAATGACAAGTCATTCACTCTACAGAGACACCCACATACTTCATAACTTTCTCAGAGAGTCTTCCCCGTTAGTACTAATGCTCACTGCCGTAAAATGGAGCTGGTCTTATCATTACATTTAACGTGTCTCATCACTTCCCCTATAAAATGCAAGATGTGCAGTTGAATACTGCTCTAAATTATGCAAATAGCAGCAGAAGTGAAGACATGATGTACGAGGTACCCTTTGATGTTTACTTCAATAGTGTACAGCGTCCGCATGAATAGGAAGAGGAGAATAGTGTCTTGACTCCTCAACTACAACGAATTTATTACATGCGTAGAGCTTTCACATATGGGTAAGGATACCGTGCATGAATCTGCGTTACCTTCTTCGACTGTCCTGGTATCTCGCTAAATAGTTGCAAGCAAAGAACCGAAAACGTAACTTCGTAATGTTATAGGCGTCTCAGTTCAACTGATTCCGAACACAGCTCTGTTCACCTAGCCAGATCTGTGTCTTGAATTGGTTCGGAGAATGAGAAAGCAAATTCAGTTTTTCGCCTCTGGAGCGATTATCTGAAATCCATGCACGATTTGGCAATATCGTTCATCTTACACTGTAGTCTTAGTCTATTCTTGACGTTTGGAGATATTCGTGTGAGATGTGATGCATGTATGTGTGTTTTTCATTTCCTGTTCTAATATTTTTCGTATTGCTTCAGAAAGGAGAGGAGGGGTCTAAGAAGTTTTCAGTTTGTGATATACTTCTCTCTTATTTGCTTCGTTCATGTATGTCTAACTACAACACATTGCCTAGAGCTCAGGTACAGATTCTAAATCTGAGAACGTTGCTCAGACAACTTTATGAAAACTATTAGGATGTTTATCGAAAAACTGTGTATCAAATGCGAATCACGGTAAGATATCGGGCAACTTGCTTGTTACATTAGAAATATTTAACTTCCTATCGAAACATCACAATGGCGTATAGAAAATAAGTGCTTTGCTGTAAGACTATCAGTAAGTGAGAACATACTTTTCTAATAGTTGCTTTACATGTATACCGGTACGACATCTATTGGATGACGACAAGGAAGCTACATGAAATGATTCTGATACAACTGACACATCGGGATGCGTACTCCAGAACCATATCGCTTCACACCCACCACATAAAAGATTATTGGCTGACACACATTGGAGTTTCTAAAACGCCCAATCTCATCCGTGTCTTAATAGTAGGAATAAGATGATGAGCTGTGTTGTTGCCAGATTTCGTCGGTTCCACCAATCGCTGTTGTATTTCTGACAGAGAAATCCAAGTTGGTAGACAGCTCCCTTTTCCTAAGATGGTGGACAACTGCTGTATGTCATGTATGACACTAATTCCGAGTAGCTGCAAGTGGATCTCCCATAGTACTTTGGTGGACTAAGCCTGCTTACCCTTAGTTCAAATGGCGGGAATTAGTGGCGGCAAAATGCAAAATTTCGGATCTTATGGTAAGGTCCTCCCCCCATGAACCATGGACCTTGCCGTTGGTGAGGAGGCTTGCGTGCCTCAGCGATACAGATGGCCGTACCGTAGGTGCAACCACAACGGAGGGGTATCTGTTGAGAGGCCAGACAAACGTGTGGTTCCTGAAGAGGGGCAGCAGCCTTTTCAGTAGTTGCAGGGGCAACAGTCTGGATTATTGACTGATCTGGCCTTGCAACACTAACCAAAACGGCCTTGCTGTGCTGGTACTGCGAACGGCTGAAAGCAAGGGGAAATTACAGTCGTAATTTTTCCCGAGGACATGCAGCTTTACTGTATGATTAAATGATGATGGCATCCTCTTGGGTAAAATATTCCGGAGGTAAAATAGTCCCCCATTCGGATCTCCGGGTGGGGACTACTCAGGAGGATGTCGTTATCAGGAGAAAGAAAACTGGCGTTCTAGGATCGGAGCGTGGAATGTCAGATCCCTTAATCGGGCAGGTAGGTTAGAAAATTTAAAAAGGGAAATGGATAGGTTAAAGTTAGATATAGTGGGAATTAGTGAAGTTCGGTGGCAGGAGGAACAAGACTTCTGGTCAGGTGACTACAGGGTTATAAACACAAAATCAAATAGGGGTAATGCAGGAGTAGGTTTAATAATGAATAGGAAAATAGGAATGCGGGTAAGCTACTACAAACAGCATAGTGAAAGCATTATTGTGGCCAAGATAGATACGAAGCCCACACCTACTACAGTAGTACAAGTTTATATGCCAACTAGCTCTGCAGATGATGAAGAAATTGAAGAAATGTACGATGAAATAAAAGAAATTATTCAGATAGTGAAGGGAGACGAAAATTTAATAGTAATGGGTGACTGGAATTCGAGTGTAGGAAAAGGGAGAGAAGGAAACATAGTAGGTGAATATGGATTGGGGCTAAGAAATGAAAGAGGAAGCCGCCTAGTAGAATTTTGCACAGAGCACAACTTAATCATAGCTAACACTTGGTTTAAGAATCATGAAAGAAGGTTGTATACGTGGAAGAACCCTGGAGATACTAAAAGGTATCAGATAGATTATATAATGGTAAGACAGAGATTTAGGAACCAGGTTTTAAGTTGTAAGACATTTCCAGGGGCAGATGTGGACTCTGACCACAATCTATTGGTTATGACCTGTAGATTAAAACTGAAGAAACTGCAAAAATGTGGGAAATTAAGGAGATGGGACCTGGATAAACTGAAAGAACCAGAGGTTGTACAGAGTTTCAGGGAGAGGATAAGGGAACAATTGACAGGAATAGGGGAAAGAAATACAGTAGAAGAAGAATGGGTAGCTCTGAGGGATGAAGTAGTGAAGGCAGCAGAGGATAAAGTAGGTACAAAGACGAGGGCTGCTAGAAATCCTTGGGGAAATCCTTGGGTAACAGAAGAAATATTGAATTTAATTGATGAAAGGAGAAAATATAAAAATGCAGTAAATGAAGCAGGCAAAAAGGAATACTAACGTCTCAAAAATGAGATCGACAGGAAGTGCAAAATGGCTAAACAGGGATGGCTAGAGGACAAATGTAAGGATGTAGAAGCTTATCTCACTAGGGGTAAGATAGATACTGCCTACAGGAAAATTAAAGAGACCTTTGGAGAGAAGAGAACCATGTGTATGAATATCAAGAGCTCAGATGGCAACCCAGTTCTAAGCAAAGAAGGGAAGGCAGAAAGGTGGAAGGAGTATATAGAGGGTCTATACAAGGGCGATGTACTTGAGGACAATATTATGGAAATAGAAGAGGATGTAGATGAAGACGAAATGGGAGATACGATACTGCGTGAAGAGTTTGACAGAGCACTGAAAGACCTGAGTCGAAACAAGGCCCCCGGAGTAGACAACATTCCATTAGAACTACTGACGGCCTTGGGAGAACCAGTCCTGACAAAACTCTACCAGCTGGTGAGCAAGATGTATGAGACAGGCGAAATACCCTCAGACTTCAAGAAGAATATAATAATTCCAATCCCAAAGAAAGCAGGTGCTGACAGATGTGAAAATTACCGAACTATCAGTTTAATAAGCCACGGCTGCAAAATACTAACGCGAATTCTTTACAGACGAATGGAAAAACTGGTAGATGCAGACCTCGGGGAGGATCAGTTTGGATTCCGTCGAAATGTTGGAACACGTGAGGCAATACTGACCTTACGACTTATCTTAGAAGAAAGATTAAGAAAAGGCAAACCTACGTTTCTAGCATTTGTAGACTTAGAGAAAGCTTTTGACAATGTTGACTGGAACACTCTTTTTCAAATTCTAAAGGTGGCAAGGGTAAAATACAGGGAGCGAAAGGCTATTTATAATTTGTACAGAAACCAGATGGCAATAATAAGAGTCGAGGGGCATGAAAGGGAAGCAGTGGTTGGGAAAGGAGTGAGACAGGGTTGTAGCCTCTCCCCGATGTTATTCAGTCTGTATATTGAGCAAGCAGTAAAGGAAACAAAAGAAAAATTTGGAGTAGGTATTAAAATTCATGGAGACGAAGTAAAAACTTTGAGGTTCGCCGATGACATTGTAATTCTGTCAGAGACGGCAAAGGACTTGGAAGAGCAGTTGAACGGAATGGACAGTGTCTTGAAAGGAGGATATAAGATGAACATTAACAAAAGCAAAACGAGGATAATGGAATGTAGTCAAATTAAATCGGGTTATGCTGAGGGAATTAGATTAGGAAATGAGACACTTAAAGTAGTAAAGGAGTTTTGCTATTTAGGAAGTAAAATAACGGATGATGGTCGAAGTAGAGAGGATATAAAATGTAGACTGGCAATGGCAAGGAAAGCGTTTCTGAAGAAGAGAAATTTGTTAACATCGAATATAGATTTATGTATCAGGAAGTCGTTTCTGAAAGTATTTGTTTGGAGTGTAGCCATGTATGGAAGTGAAACATGGACGATAACTAGTTTGGACAAGAAGAGAATAGAAGCTTTCGAAATGTGGTGCTACAGAAGAATACTGAAGATAAGGTGGATAGATCACGTAACTAATGAGGAGGTATTGAATAGGATTGGGGAGAAGAGAAGTTTGTGGCACAACTTGACTAGAAGAAGGGATCGGTTGGTAGGACATGTTTTGAGGCATCAAGGGATCACAAATTTAGCATTGGAGGGCAGCGTGGAGGGTAAAAATCGTAGAGGGAGACCGAGAGATCAGTACACTAAGCAGATTCAGAAGGATGTAGGTTGCAGTAGGTACTGGGAGATGAAGCAGCTTGCACAGGATAGAGTAGCATGGAGAGCTGCATCAAACCAGTCTCAGGACTGAAGACAACAACAACAACATGGTAAGGTATCATAAACAATTACAGACAGGGGGTCCAGTACAGATGCTTCATTTAGGAAAAGTAGTACCGCAGTTCTGATTCAGTCTTTCGAAAGATTTGAACTCGTTCATCGAACCGCTGATGAATCCTTTGCAGGTTACAGCATCAATGAAGTTTAAGTATTCTATGCGTCTGATGCAACACTAATAATTTCTTTGAACAAGTCCTCAAAGAAATGGGTAAATCATATCTCAGTAAATAAGAGGCAGAAGAAGGGAATAAATACACTTACAAGAAAAATAATTCTGCAGCGTGCTAGTCTAGCACCAGGAAAACACTTTGACAAAAAGAAGAAGGAACTAGCGATTGTTATAAACAGCTCATACTATTTTTCACATCACAAAACTATGAAAGCATCATATACAACAGTAAAACAAAAACAAATACAATCCATAAATGCCGTAAATAATGAGTGCAAAGTAGGACTTCGTTTCTGTCTTTGAAAATAGTAAGTTTTTCGTCATGGCGAGTTAGCCAGATTGAAGACTGGACCGCAGAACTGACATAACCCTGCAACATATGTCTATAGTAGTAGCTTCTCCACTGTTGCATCATGCGTAAGGGTCAGTTTGGCTGAACGACACAAGCCTTTAGCCTCATTCAAGGCTGCACTCGAGTCTTAAGTGGCAGAGACCTCAGCCCTACAGTGAAATTTCACTCTGCAACGGAGTGTGTGCTGATTACAAACTGTGTGTCGGATCGAGACTCGAACCTGGGACCTGTGCCTTTAGTGGGCAAACCGACTTAGCTCTTCAAGCACGACTCACGACTAGACATCAGAAGTGAGCTTTGTATACTCGCTTTAAGCTTGTGAGCGGGGCCTGTGGCGTCATTTCCCATACGCAGTCTCCATACGCTCGGAGTGTCTCCGGCGCCGCCCGTTTTTTGTTACAGGATTGATATATATATAAACTGAAGAATTATTCCCAAAAATATTATGCGCTAACTCCAAACAGAAACGATTCTGTGGTCGTGTGAAGCCGAGCGTGCCAGCACGCCTCGGCGTTAAAGAACCTGTTCCGCTCTCACGCTCCCTATTTATACCGATTTGAGTAAACCTGATTTTCTGCAGTGTTGTTTGGGCGGTTTTACTCAAGACGTTAACGAAAGTTTCAATAGTCTCATTTTGAGATTAGCTCCAAAAAGAACATCAAGTCCAAGCGAAATTGTCAACATTTTTTCAAACTTAGCCGTATGTCTATTGAATGGAGGCCATACTGCATTGATGCATACGGCAAATGCCCTTCAAATCAAAATGGGCGATGAAATGCGCCGTTTCTGAGAAGATAGAGACGCCAGCGGTGATGCGCTCAGCGACGAAAAGGGCTTTGAGGACGAAACTGGGGGATTATCAGGGGGAAATAGCACAGAGCGGCCATCCACTAACAGGGGCGATAGTTACTGTGGGCCAGGCATCGATCATATCCCATACGTTTCAAGCTTTGTCCCATTTTTATATGATAAATATTCCTCAAACTTTGTCGCCATGTTTTCAGGGGTGGTTGTCGCCCACGCTACAGTTACCATCCGATTTTAATGATTTTTGGTCTCCCTTGAAGAAAATTGAATTCTCTTCAGTTCATCTCAGCCGACATTTTTTGTTGATATATATCAGGGCGATATGGTAATTTCACGTTTCAGATAACCGTAACCGGAGTTACAGACACAACCGTCGATCTACCTCCTTTTACAGAGCTACATCGGGAAAATCCCAACTACGCAGTGAAGATGTTAATATTTTTCAGCAAAAATGAACAATATAAACTTTATTGCAGCAAACCCCATTTGTCTATTACATCTCAATACGGTGAAAAAAAATTCTGAATTTTAGCAATATTTTCGTCCGTTCCCCTTACGGGGAACTCTTCACAGGATTCTATCTTCGGGTGCAAGTGGACTATACCAGTGCAGAACGAGAACGAGTACAGTAGTACGCAGTTTTAGCCGAGGACTCGCGGCGTGGCCTGCTACTTACGCAACCGTTGGGCATGACGAGTGTTTTACATCAATACAATGGCTGATCAATTAGCAGTGAATACTGTTCTATTTATACATTCATTTATATATGTGGTAGGCCACTTAAAGTGTCGCTCGCAACGGCCTAACTGACTAACTTAAATGCCAATTAACTAGTAAACTACGCAATGTACCGAATTTTTTTCTAAAGAGTTATTGCTCAGCGCAACCTACCTCGCAATACACTTACAAGCTTTCCAGACCATTTCCGACCACCCTACATATACACGCTGCTTGTAGTGTAAGTGCAGATATTGTGGTCACTGGTACGTTAATATGTACCCACTTAATTATGTTAGCTGTTTTTTCCCTAAGTCTAACACCTTTCTCCCAACATGTCACATAATTCACTACCTGATTTTTCTGTACAATCGTAACCGCACCAGTAAGTGGACTGTGATTGTCAGTATAGGCAAACCGTTTTGTGTCCACGCGACCACACTTCAACATCTTGCAAAAAAATTAGCTTTAATGGCTTCCTATACTACTCATAATAGCTAAAACTATTAGTATGCTAATGAAGTTAATATTGCTTTAATGTTGTTCAGTATACTGCCCTCGGTCACCAATAAAAATACTCACATTTTCACCTTGTATACACAGGGTTATTCAGCTGCCCCTACCTGTGGGTTTTCTGCATCCCGCAACGCCTCAAACACAGTGCATGATATTTTCAAATGCTATCACTCCCTTAGCGCAAATTGTTGGTCCTACAGAAAAAAATAAACAAAATTTTTTTGTAAGAAATTTTGTGGAGATAACTTTCGATTGAAATGCGTTTTCGCTGGAGCCCACGGTTTCCAGTTATTCAAGAAAAAACTTCTGAACATTTTTCTTGAGTAATTCGAAAACAATGGCCTCTAGCGAAAATGTATCCCAATACAAAATTTAACTACATTAAATTTGCTACAAAAAGGTCCTGAAGAGCAAAACGTAAAGTGAACACGGGCCTTACTAAGCATCCCATGAGAGCTCTGAACACTTGTATATTTTCTACATGCAAAACACTTTTTTCTACTGCAAGCTCTTTGATTTCCATATTCTTGCGGAGTGCAATGGACCAAAACAAGAAAAAAACGTAAAACAAGGAAAAACTGTAGATAAGGGCTCTAAAACGTGTACTTTAAGAGCTGTGAGCACTTGTTCAGTAGAATAGACATGTTTCACATCACTGAAGCTAAACAAGTGTTCATAGCTCGGCTCAAATGGCTCTGAGCACTATGGGACTTAACTGCTGAGGTCATCAGACCCCTAGAACTTTGAACTACTTAAACCTAACTAACCTAAGGACATCCCACACATCCATGCCCGAGGCAGGATTGGAACCTGTGACCGTAGCGGTCGCGCCGTTACAGACTGTAACGCCCAGAACCGCTCGGCCACACCGGCCGGCCTGTTCATAGCTCTTAAGATGTGCGCTTTAGAGCCCATACTTACTGATCACTTGTTTCTGATTATGGTGCATACTATTTTAGTCCTGTGTAAGTTTTTCGGTAGGGTCATAGTGGTTAAATCTGAATATGTATACACTGAAGCGACATAGAAACTAGTCTATGCATGCGTATTCAAATACAGAGAAACGTAAATAGCCAGAATACGGCGCTGCGGTCGGCAACGCTTATATAAGACAACAAGCATCTGCTGTTACCTGCTACAATGGCATGTTATCAAGGTATGAGTGAGTCTGAACATCTTGTTATAGTCGACGCACGAGCGAAGGAACACAGCATCTCCGAGGTAGCGGTGAAGTGAGGGTTTCCACGTACGACCATTTCACGAGTGTACCGTGAATATCAGGAAGCCAGTAAAACATCAGATCTCTGACATCGCTGCAGGGAAAAAGATTGGGCAAGAACTGGACCAATGACGACTAAAGGGAATCGTTCAACGTGATACAAGTGTAACCCTTCCGCTAATTGCTGCAGATTTCAATGCTGGGCGACTAAAAAATGTCAGTGTGCGAACTATTCAACGAAACAGCATCGATATGGGCGTTCGGAGCCAAGGGCGACTCGTGTACCCTTGAAGACTGCACGACAAAAAGCTTTACGCCTCACCTGGGCCCATCAACACCAACATTGGTAAATGAGGGCTATTATGACCGCAGGTTATTGGCTAAAAGGTCAGCTGCGACCTCTTAGGGAACGTGGCTACCACGCCATTCCGAGCATTGGACTGTACCATTTGTATTTAACATAAATGCAACTCCTATAATAAAGCAACTATTAAAAAAAGGAAAACACAATTGCAACAATAATAAATGTCCTACTTACCCAAAAATTGGCCATGTCTATTTTCTTTTACTTTTATGAGCAAAATTGGTATAGTTCTTACGTCCAATTGCAGGATGCAATTCGAATGTCATTATTTTGTGACATCCAACACAGTTCATCGCTGCCGATCACAGATTATCATGTGTGTATTAGAAACATTTCAGACACATGTTCCATATTGTTTCATATCGCCAGAATATAGTTGTTGGTGAAGTATTAAACTTAGTAGTACTAGAGGATGCGTGATAGATTTGCCTTGAGCAGCGGGCCTATAAAGTATGTGGGTGTTCCGGTATGTGCAAAGAAAATGATTATGTCCTGTCATAAGAGAAGGTATGGATTTGGCATGGATAATTGTCATGGCCGTAAGTAGAATGAAAGATTATTATTATTATCATTATTTTACAATCCTTATGAAGGAACAATATACGGGCCTCTCGTATAATTAATAGTTTGCTGGATATGGTCTTCTTCCAGTGGAGAAGACAAAATTTTGTGTAGATCTGCGCAAAGGACTTCGAGCACTGGCCTCCACCTCCAATGGAGCAATGCGTTAAGTGAAATATGCTCACTGACAACACGCAGACGGTAATTGTTTTTCGATGTTCAAATGGTTCAAATGGCTCTGAGCACTATGGGACTTAACATCTGTGGTCATCACTCCCCTAGAACTTAGAACTACTTAAAACTAACTAACCTAAGGACATCACACACATTCATGCCCGAGGCAGGATTCGAACCTGCGACCGTAGCAGTCGCGCGGTTCCGGACTGAGCGCCCAGAACCGCTAGACGTTTTTCGATGTATCGGAAGAGAGAGATGTGGTAAAGTCTAAAAGGAGGTTCTATAACAAGGAGTGCTGTAAATGGTTAAAGTTTGGAAGCAGACAATTCTTTCAAAACTACACCAATTTTGCTCAAAAAATGTGATCAAAAGTATCCGGACACTCCCAAAAACATACTTTTTTATGTTAGGTGCATTTTGCTGCCACATACTGCCAGGTACTCCATATCAGCGACCTCAGTAGTCATTTGACATCGTGAGAGAGCAGAATGGGGCCCTCCGTGAACTTCGAACTTCGAACTTCGAACGTGGTCAGGTGATTGGGTGGCACTTGTGTCATACGTCTGTACACGAGATTTCGACACTCCTAAAAATCCCTAACTCCACTATTCCCGATGTGATAGTGAAGTGTAAACGTGAAGGGACACGTACAGCACAAAAGGGTACAGGCCGACCTTGTATGTTGACTGACAGAGACCGCCGACAGTTGAAGAGGGTCATAATGTGTAATAGGCAAACATCTATCCAGACCACCACATAGGAATTCCAAACTGCATCAGGATACACTGCAAGTACTATGACAGTACTAGGCGGGAGGTGAGAAAATTTGGATTTCATGATCGAGTGGCTGCTCATAAGCCACACATCACGCCGGTAAATGCCAAACGACGCCTCGCTTGGTGTAAGGAGCGTCAACATTGGACGATTAAACAGTGTAAAACCATTGTGTGGAGTCACAAACCACAGTACACAATGTGGCGGTCCAATAGCAGGGTGTGGGTATGGCGAATGCACAGTGAATGTCATCTGCCAGCATGTGTTATGACTACAAATTAGGAGGTTGTGATGTTATGGTGTGGTTATGCTTTTCAAGGACGGGCTTGCTCCCCTTGTTGTTTTGCGTGGCTCTATCACAACACAGACTTACACTGATGTTTTAAGCACCTTCTTGCTTCGGATTGTTGAAGAGCGATTCGGAGGTGGCGAGAGTATCTATCAACACGATCGAGCACCTGTTCAAAACGCACGGCCTGTGGTGGGGTGGTCACAGAACATAAACATCCCTGTGATGGAGTGGCCTGCACAGAGTCATGACCTGAATCCTATAGAACATCTTTGGGATGTTTTGGATCTCCGACTAAGTGCCAGACCTCATCGATACCTCTCCTCAGTGCAGTACTCCGTGACGAACGGGCTGCCATTCCCCAAGAAAGCTTCTAGCACCTGATTTAAGTTATGCCTGCGAGAGTCGAAGCTGTTATCCAGGGTAAGGGTGGGCCAATACCATACTGAATTCCAGCATTACCGAGGGCGCCACGAACTTATAAGTCATTTACAGCCAGGTGCCCGGATACTTTTGATCATATAGCGTATATCATAACCTCTTATTATAAAGTCGACATCACTTGAATTGTAGGTCGTTGTGGAATCAGGAGATCGTAGTGTTTCTTTCTTAAATGTTTGCAGATTGCATGAAACAGGTTGTACTGATCAAATTTCTTACAAAACTAGAACGCGAGAATCTGCTACTCTATGACAGAAACTTTACAGACATCAGTAGAGGTGAGTTATGCTTCGAAAATGTCAAATGTAAGAATGCAGATGGAAATTTGTTTCTATGTAACGGAAGAGGAGCATGGTCAAATTTTGTAGGAATTTCTATTACAAAACAGACTCTCAGAATTACTTTAGTAATCGTCTTTCTTATAAAGAATCGCAATGGTCAAACAAGACCTGTCATGGTGTACAAAACAGCTACATCCTCTTGAATTGCAACTGGTTGTCGTCGAAAGTAAAATGATTGTGTTTTTTTCCGACATGTGAGCTAATATCGTGAAAGATTGTATTCTCTAATGCTATTTCAAGTGTCTGAAATGTTTCTAATACACACATGATCATCTGTGATAGGCAGCAGTGCACTTCGTTGGATATCACAAAATAATGAGATGTGAATTGTATGCTGCAGTTGAATGTAAAAACTATGCCAATTTTGCTTATAAAAGTAAAAGAAAATAGACCTGGCCCATTTTTGTGGAAAGAGGACATTTATTATTGATGCAATTGTGTTTTCCTTTTTTAATAGTTGCTTTATTATAGGAGTTACATTGATGTTGAACACAAATGGCACAGTCCAATGTTCGGAACTGCGTGGTAACCAAGTTCCCTGAGAGGTCGCAGCCGACTCTTTAGCCAAACAACCCGAGGTCGGAAGAGCCCTCATTTATCACGATTTTGTTCGTGCCGGCTTCACACTCTATTGTATGTGTAGCTTTTGTCGTCGTCGATAACACTGAGCTCCCAGTGCAGTGTACTGAAGACACTGCAGTGCGAGTCTGCAGTCGCTTTAGGTAGAAGGCTTCCTGTTTCCCTAGCAGCTGACATTGAAAAAGCGATCTGGACCGTTCGTTGTTGTTCCAGAGGGGTCCAGTCTTTCTGAGAAATATATTTTCAGATTGCGAGAAAGGGTTGCGTTGATTTTAAATACAATTATTCTCCATTGCAGAACGACGGGCTGTAGGGGGGAGGGCGTGTCTACTTGTGGTTTGTGCCAGACTAGCTAGGGGCATGGCGATGCTGCTAAATTTCCTTTTTGTGTTGGCTAAGGGCCGCTGCCTCAAGGCAGGCGGCATGCCGTGAGCAACCATGGCGGGTAGCAGAAGGCCTGGTGAGACCAGCGACTGCAGAAGGGTGGTAGCGGGACTGCAGAAAAACAGCAAAGAGTGGAAGGCTGACTGTGGCCTGCGACCATGAGGCAACAGTTGTTGGCTATAGAAAAACTATGAGGCGCTCAGTGGAGTAGCTAAACATTTGAAAAACTTTGTGTCTCCCCCTCCCCTCCCATAGGTGGATGGAGGCAGGGAGGGAGGGAAGGGTGGCAGGGAGGTAAGAGGGTCTCGATTCTCGGCGATTTGTGGATGCCTGTCGGTGAGGTTGCACATTTAACTACCACCCCCTCTGCAGTGTTTTAGGATGACGATTTTTACCAGTACATGTGCTACATTATGATCCGTTCATTATGAGTGCTGTTTTTTTCACAATTTCGAAGTGTAATTAAAACTGTGATGCCATTTTTTCCATCAGTGGCTTCGGTTACCTGGGCTGCAGGGTGGTTTTCGAGCAGGCAACTGTATTGAACTCTGACGTGAAATAGGTATAGATACTATCCTCAGCTGTGTGCCTACAGGTAATACAGTTTTTAAACTCTCCTCTGTTGAACACCAGCATCTCGTCAGTAGAACATCTTTCCAGCCAAAAAGAATAAATAAAGATAGTATCATTCACCACTATCTTTTTCCTGCCAGCTTGTAGGTTAAGGGAAAAATTTGAGTGTGCTTGTCACTGGTTTCGAGTGGATTGTGAAAATTTTTGCGAGCACGATAACATCGAGTGTATATTATCATCAGTTGTTGAGCTGTATTGGGACTTTAGACGACCTTTGTGTAGTGCTACACATATACACTACTGGACACTAAAATTGCTACACCTCGAAGATGACGTCCTACGGACGCGATATTTGACCGAGAGGAAGAAGATGCTGTGATATGCAAATGATTAGCGTTTCAGAGCATTCACACAACGTGCTGAAAAAAAATGGCTCTGCGCACTACGGGACTCAACATCTGTGGTCATCAGTCCCCTAGAACTTAGAACTACTTAAACCTAACTAACCTAAGGACATCACACACATCCATGCCCAAGGCAGAATTCGAACCTGCGACCGTAGCGGTCACGCGGTTCCAGACTGAAGCGGCTAGAACCGCTCGGCCAACCCGGCTGGCACAACGTGCCGACATGAAGAAAGTTTCCAAACGATTTCTCATACACAAACAGCAGTTGACCGACGTTGCCTGGTGAAATGATGTTGCGATGCCTCGTGTAAGGAGGAGAAATGCGTACCATCACGTATCCGACTTTGATAAACGTCGGATTGTAGCCTATCGCGATTGCGGTTTATCGTATCGCAGCATTGCTGCTCGCGTTGGTCGAGATCCAATGACTGTTAGCAGAATATAGAATCGGTGGGTTCAGGAGGGTAATACAGAACGCCGTGCTGGATACCAACGGCCTCGTATCACTAGCAGTCGAGATGAAAGGCATCTTATCCGCACAGCTATAACGGATCGTGCAGCCACGTCTCGATCCCTGAGTCAACAGATGGGGACGGTCGCAACAACCATCTGCACGAACAGTTCGACGACGTTGCAGTGCTTTCTCGGAGAGCATGGCTGCGGTCACATGCTGCATCACAGACAGGAGCGCCTGCGATGGTGTACTCAACGACGAACCTGGGTGCACGAATGGCAAAACGTCATTTTCTCGGATGAATCCAGGTTTTGTTTACAGCATCATGATGGTCGGATCCGTGTTTGACGACATCGCGGTGAACGCACATTGGAAGTGTGTATTCCTCGTCAGCATACTGGCGTATCACCCGGCGTGATGGTATGGGGTGCCATTGGTTACACGTCTCGGTCACCTCTTGTTGTCATTGACGCCACTTTGAACAGATGTGTTACGACCCGTGGCTCTACCCTTCATTCGATCCTTGCGAAACCCTACATTTCAACAGGATAATGCAGGGCCGCATGTTGCAGGTCCTGTACAGGCCTTTCTGGATTCAGAAAATGTCCGACTGCTGCCCTGACCAGTATATTCTCCAGATCTCTCACCAATTGAAAACGTCTGGTCAATGGCGGCCGAGCAACTGGCTCGTCACAATATGCCAGTCACTAGATGAACTCTGGTATCGTGTTGAAGCTGCATGGGCAGCTGTACCTGTACACGCCATCCAAGCTATGTTTGACTCATTGCCCAGGCGTATCAAGGCCGTTATTACGGCCAGAGGTGGTTGTTCTGGGTACTGATTTCTCAGGATCTATGCACCCAAATTGCGTGAAAATGTAGTCACATGTCAGTTCTAGTATAATATACACTACTGGAAATGGAAAAAACAACACATTGACACCGGTGTGTCAGACCCACCTTACTTGCTCCGGACACTGCGAGAGGGCTGTAGAAGCAATGATCACACGCACGGCACAGCGGACACACCAGGGACCGCGCCATTGGCCGTCGAATGGCGCTAGCTGCGCAACATTTGTGCACCGCCGCCGTCAGTGTCAGCCAGTTTGCCGTGGCATACGGAGCTCCATCGCAGTCTTTAACACTGGTAGCATGCCGCGACAGCGTGGACGTGAACCGTATGTGCAGTTGACGGACTTTGAGCGAGGGCGTATAGTGGGCATGCGGGAGGCCGGGTGGACGTACCGCCGAATTGCTCAACACGTGGGGCGTGAGGTCTCCACAGTACATCGATGTTGTCGCCAGTGGTCGGCGGAAGGTGCACGTGCCCGTCGACCTGGGACCGGACCGCAGCGACGCACAGATGCACGCCAAGACCGTAGGATCCTACGCAGTGCCGTAGGGGACCGCAACGCCACTTCCCAGCAAATTAGAGACACTGTTGCTCCTGGGGTATCGGCGAGGACCATTCGCAACCGTCTCCATGAAGCTGGGCTACGGTCCCGCACACCCTTAGGCCGTCTTCCGCTCACGCCCCAACATCGTGCAGCCCGCCGCCAGTGGTGTCGCGACAGGAGTGAATGGAGGGACGAATGGAGACGTGTCGTCTTCAGCGATGAGAGTCGCTTCTGCCTTGGTGCCAATGATGGTCGTATGCGTGTTTGGGGCCGTGCAGGTGAGCGCCACAATCAGGACTGCATACGACCGAGGCACACAGGGCCAACACCCGGCATCATGGTGTGGGGAGCGATCTCCTACACTGGCCGTACACCTCTGGTGATCGTCGAGGGACACTGAATAGAGCACGGTACATCCAAACCGTCATCGTTCTACCATTCCTAGACCGGCAAGGGAACTTGCTGTTCCAACAGGACAATGCACGTCCACATGTATCCCGTGCCACCCAACGTGCTCTAGAAGGTGTAAGTCAACTACCCTGGCCAGCAAGATCTCCGGATCTGTCCCCCATTGAGCATGTTTGGGACTGGATGAAGCGTCGTCTCACGCGGTCTGCACGTCCAGAACGAACGCTGGTCCAACTGAGGCGCCAGGTGGAAATGGCATGGCAAGCCGTTCCACAGGACTACATCCAGCATCTCTACGATCGTCTCCATGGGAGAATAGCAGCCTGCTTTGCTGCGAAAGGTGGATATACACTGTACTAGTGCCGACATTGTGCATGCTCTGTTGGCTGTGTCTATGTGCCTGTGGTTCTGTCAATGTGATCATGTGATGTATCTGACCCCAGGAATGTGTCAATAAAGTTTCCCCTTCCTGGGACAATGAATTCACGGTGTTCTTATTTCAATTTCCAGGAGTGTATTTGTCCAATGGATACACGTTTATCATCTGCATTTGTTCTTGGTGTGGCAATTTTAATCGCCAGTAGTGTAGTTCTGTAATTAGGCCCAATGTTTATGAATAATTATGTAATTAGGAACTATCGTTACTTCTTTTTCCCAGCAAAAATAAATGTAGTACACTAACCTAACCTTCATCAGATATGATTAATTACACAATTAGTAACATCTTTGTTTTATTTTGCCAACCAATAAAAGTAAGTTCACTCACGTAACCTACGTCTCTTTCATCTGGACAGTTTCCCTTTGTTTGTTTGGAGTAATTGGGCCTTCCATCCATTAGACCCAATGTTCGAGTCCTGGAAAGGCACCACCATTTTTAATTTCCCATCAATTCCAAGAATCTCTGATGGTATAATTGTGTCAGACCGGTGCACTTGGCCTTTGAGTCCAGAAGGACCACATTCCAAGTCCCAGAAAGGGCACCACATATTTTAATTTCCCTCCAATAGGATAGCTGGGGATATGGGGAAGGAGTGGGGGAGGGTGGAGAAGGGGCGTTGGTGCTCGGGTCCACGCACAGGGTGAGGAAACACCTGACTTCATCTGGAGTTGTGGGTGGCTGTCATCTGTGGTGGGGGTGGTCGTGTTCAGGGACAGGGGCAGGCGTGGTTGGAAGGAGGGGGCATTAGTTGATCAATTTCATTAATTTTCTTATCAATTTCATATCAAAACTGCACCCAACCCTCCATTCACCTACTACTTGTGTATGTGTATGTGTGTGTGTATTTGCTCCAAAATACATTTTACCTTTCTGTAAACCTTAATTCGATATCTTGAATCATTTGTAAAATATCAGGGGGTGAAGGTGATCCACACTATGTAACACTTAAGAACAGTGTCGTTACTAAGGCAGCATCCAAGCAGCTTACATTTTAGTGCCTACTGCGCTTTTCCCTCCCAACGACATTAATTGTCTCCTTAATGTCAGCTGCCCGGAATAACGTTCTGCATTCCCTTCTTGCACCACTGGCTACAATAGGGAAAGTGAATTGCACACTCGTCCGTCGTCGAGTAATGAGACGGCGCCGGTGACACCTTGACCGATCCAAAGGCAGAGGCTACGAGGAGAGAAACCGGATGACCGTCAGCGGGAAGAGAGGATCGCCTGCCTATTAACCTTGGTCACGGCGTGTGGCGAGCACGTCAGGGGACGCAGCTGCACTCGGGTGCACCGCCTGTGCTGGCGTGGCGAGCCGTGGGAAACGCGAGGTGTCAGAGGTCGCGGCCGCGCGCCAAGGACGGGAGCAGCGTGCGATGCGAGTTTCGTTGCCGCTGCAGGCTAAATATGTTGGCCGCGACTATAAATTATCACCGCCGTGTCTGCCTTTAAAAGCAATTGTCTGAGAGTGCCGACTCACACTGCTGTTGGAAACATCGTTTTGTTGTACACCGGCACTACGGCAGCGTAACATACATAAATTTTCGTTTCCCTTCGGATCTCTCATTAATATGACGACTCTGAAAGCTTTCTCTAGTTACCTGTACTCAGCAGGAGTGGAGTTTAAATCTGTATACGATTTTACAGACCTAAGTTGTAGCTTAGTTTGATCATTTTAGGTTTTGACGTATGACTGACGGATTTTCTGTAACTTCCATGGTTCCGTCTCGCGATCTTCGGCCGAAGTTGGACTTTTTCTTTTTTTTTCAGGGAGAGTAGTAGTGGAGTCATGTCCACGGCCGGAGAAAACGCAGGGAGTAAAAAGACTACAATGTCGACTTATTACAGGAGATAGAAAGATAGACTTGTTGTGTGACACACATTTAACAGGTGTACCGTTTCCAAGCTAGACGGCCTTGAACGATTAGACGCCGCACATCCCTTATGATAACGTTCACAGCTCTTTTCATTGCTTCATATGCAACACGTAGACATTGGAATCTGATTTGCAACACGATTACGCCTTACTGCTCGAAGAGGTATGTTTTCCTAACTGCAAGCAGTGTCCGCGTCCCTAGATAAACAATTACATTTTTATTGTTTACGGTATACTGTGTTTACATGAGAGACTCTACTGATGTTTATAGGTCCTTGATAGCTGATTACTCACTAATCGAGTTACTTGACGTGTATTTCATTAATGGGGTCGCACAAGATGCCTGTAGGCAGCACAATTTCAAGGGTAGGGGTTATCAGACCATGTCACCTTCCAAATACTAAAAGACTGTCTTCGTGAAAGATGATCACTCAGGCCAGACATACGGGAAACTGGTAGCTCTCTCACAGTGCGAATTGTTTCCAAACTGAGGAAGCGATATTATATCGTTCAAGTAACTTATGGGCGCCTAAATGAGTGAGGTCGATAACAGGCCATATTACGACAGGTGACCAGCCAGTCATTTTTGAGGCAGAACTGCAGAGAGTAAGCGAGGTGCAAATAAATTTAAAACATCGGTTGCAGAGCAATTCCTGAAAGGTAAAAAACACACACACACACACACACACACACACACACACACACACACACTCACACTCACACACACACACACAACCATAGATATCTTGCTGAGAATTACTAGACAAGGGGTGAGGTAGAATTAACCATTAAGTAATTTTATATAGACGATTGTGTGTGTGTGTGTGTGTGTGTGTGTGTGTGTGTGTGTGTGTGTGTGCGTGTGTGTGTGTGTGTGTGTGTGTGTGTGTGTGTGTGTGTGTGTGTGTGTGTGTGTTTCGGTGAGGGTGGGTGGGTGGGTGGATGGCCATCAAAATTCCTACACCAAGAAGAAATGCAGATGATAAACGGGTATTCACTGGACAAATATATTATACTAGAACTGTCATGTGATTACATTATCACGCAGTTTGGGTGCATACATCCTGAGAAATCAGTACCCAGAACAACCACCTCTGGCCGTAATAACGGCTTTTACACGCCTGGGCATTGAGTCAAACAGAGCTTGGATGGCGTGTACTGGTACAGCTGCAGATGTAGCTTCAAAACGATACCACAGTTCATCAAGAGTAGTGACTGGCGTATGGTGACGAGCCAGTTGCTCGGCCACCATTGACCAGACATTTTCAATTGGAGAGAGATCTGAAGAATGTGCTGGCCAGGGCAGCAGTCGAACATTTTCTCTATCCAGAATGGCCCGTACAGAACCTGCAAAATGCTATCGTGCATTATCCTGCTGAAATGTAGGGTTTCGCAGGGATCGAATGAATGGTGGAGCCACGGGTCGTAACACATCTGAAATGTAACGTCCACTGTTAATGCGAACAAGAGGTGACCGAGATTATAAGCAATGGCACCTCATACCACCACGCCAGCTGATGCGCCAGTATGGCGATGACGAATACACGCTTCCAATGTGCGTTCACCGCGATGTCGCCTAATTCGGATGCGACCATCATGATGCTGTAAACAGAATCTGGAGTCATCCGAAAAAATGACATTTTGCCATTCGTGCACCCAGGTTCCTCGTTGAGTACACCATCGCAGGCGCCCCTGTCTGTGATGCAGCGTCAAGGGTAACCGCAGCCATGGTCTCCGAGCTGATAGTCCATGATGTTGCAAACGTCGTCGAACTGTTCGTGCAGATGGTTGTCTTGCAAACGTCCCCATCTGTTGACTCAAGGATCTAGACGTGGCTGCATGATCCGTTACAGCCATGCGGATAAGATGCCTGTCATCTCGACTGCTAGTGATGCGGTTCAGTACTACCCTCCTGAAACCACCGATTCCATATTCTGCTAACAGTCATTGGATCTCGACCAACGCGAGCAGCAATGTCGCGATATGATAAGCCGCAATTGCTTTAGGCTACAATCCGACCTTTATCAAAGTCGAAAACGTGATGGTAGGCATTTCTCCTCCTTACACGAGGCATCACAATAACATTTCACCAGGCAACGCCGTTCAACTGCTGTTTGTGTATGAGAAATCGGTTGGAATCTTTCCTCGTGTCAGCACGTTGTAGGTGTCACCACCGGCGCCAACCTTGTGTGAATGCTCTGGAAAGCTACTCATTCTCAAATCACAGCATCTTCTTCCTGTTGGTTAAATTTCGCGTCTGTAGCACGTCATATTCGTGGTGTAGCAATTTTAATGGCCAGTGGTGTAGTTGAAGTTTTTTGGTTTTGTTAAATTATGAATTTGTATGTGTGGGGCGGATTGGGTTGAAAGGTGTGCCTATGGATTGTCGTTGTCTGATAGTTCTTTGAGGGCAGAGAATAGAACTCTGCTGCTGAGAGCTGTATAGTCATTTACTGCTTGTTTTCCATCAACTATGGGTGCTTGTATTTGATAGTTTTCTTCAATTATTAGTTTTTTTTGTGGGGGGGGGGGGCTATTGATGAATCTGTCATTTTTCAACTCAGTGTTGATGTCTTTTGCGCTGTGTTTCATGTTCGCAAGGTTTTCAGCAAATGTAGAACAATAGTTGTTACTCTTTAATGTTCTTCTGTGTTCCGTGTATCTGGTATTAAAGTTTCTGCTTGCCTGTCCAATATAAACTGATTTTCAGTCCTGGTACGTCAGTTTGTAAATACCAGATGCGCTGCGTTTGTCTGTGTTTATATTGGTTACCCTTAGACTGAATGTTATTACATGCGCTTATGTGGTGTGTACTTTAGTGTAAATTACTATGGGGGAATTAGCAAAATAGATGGTTTCGAGAACAGAATAATTTGGTATACTAGACCATTTGAGCTAAGTCTTAAACTCAGACAAGTTACCAAAAAAATGTCCCATGTACCGCATAATAATCAGCCTTAAATGGGTATCTCATTTCTATATGTATTCGTTTTTTACAAACGTGCTACATAGTTTGGAATAGTAGTGGCTCCACAGGAAAGTTGAGTAGCACGCATTGTCAGCGTACATAAAGCTGACAATCTCCAGTTACAAACAATAACGACAGCTCGAATCCCACACCCTGGAGTGGACATCTCGAGAATTCCTAACGTAAACTTCACAATGGGGCCGTTTCAAGGTGCTTATAATGCTGCTCGGGTGGGATCGGCTGCGTCTAATGTACTCCATCCATCTCCAGCGGCGCCTTGTTGTCATGGTTCCATTGTACTCTCTTACCCGCTACATAAGTCCGATCATGTCTCCGAAATACGTCTTCATTAACCCTATCTTTCTCCGGGCTCTAAAACGTTTGTTTTAATGTCTATAATATAATAAAGTACGACGTATATCTTTTTGTTTTAGAGACAATCGGCACCTTATATTTGTCTAGTGAGACTTCCTTGTTCATTTCTGAACTCGTTCTTCGTCACCCATTTTTAAGATTATATTCAAGAACTGTTTCGCAAGTGCTCCATTTTCTTCCCTTGTGAAAATCTACAAATTGTGGTGTCATATCAAGATTTTCAAGTTTATACGTAAGTACTTTAGAAAGTAAGTTAATTACGTCGCTCTACACTAACAGGCTAAGATTACTGCACAACAAGAGTGTCGCGTAGTCACAAGAGAGTACAGGTTCAGGGATTCCTACAAATACAGTTACGCTGCGGTATGGACAACAGTGCATCACAGTGTGGGAACGAAATGGTGGGGTGACTGGAAAAGTGCTCAAAATTTGAAGTACGCGGGACAGTTCAATTTTTGTGGGCTCTAAATTGCACACAGATTTACCTAAATATTCTGGCGGCATATGAACCTAATGCAGTGTCGCGTTCATTCATAGTGAAATGGCATCAGTAACTTGACAATGGCAACAGAAACGTGGGTGACGCAGATTGTGCAATGATGAGGACGCTCACAGAGTGGTTCTTGAACGGCTACGTGACCAAGGAGCAGATTTCTGTCGCCGAAAAATTGAGTGATTGATCGAACATTCCGACCTTTGTGTACAGTGACTTGGTGACTATGCTGAAAAATGGTATCATGTACCTGTGTCCCTTCGAAAGGTGCTAGAGCTTTCAATAAAGGTGATGGAGAGATTCTGTACATGCGAATAATCTATGATGTCACTTCTGGTTTCCCTCCCCCTTCTCCACAGTGTTAGTTCCAGAACATCACCCTCTCTGCAAAAATGCCATATTGCTGGTGGGATAAATATCACAAGTGCGCAATTGATCGACTTGTGCTGTACAAAAGTGGTAGATGGCGTAATTTAAACGGGTAAATCTGGGAATTCAAATTTGACCAGGAAAACACGTGCACTTCAAATGATGGAATTTCAAACCACATCGAGGTGCAATACCAAAAGTAGTCGAAGCTGTACTAATTTAATTAGGTAGAAAAATATCAAAATCATGTTAACAGGTCACTTGACTTGTAGTCACGGTGTCCTCGCCTAACATGTTACAACTACTTTTTCATCAGTGCTTTCCTGGTTTAAACATGGACTCTAAGGTCATTTCGTCCATTATCCTTTCATCACCATCTTACTCTGACTATTCAATGACTGCAAAATGCTCAAAATATTATCTTTTCTAAAGACGTGACTGAACTATGTTCAGATTATCACCCATTGAGCACCGTTATTGACAGATGTTGTTATGGTGGGGTACTAATGGGATGATGATGCGAATATACAGCCTCTCTCATCCATTTGTCAACCCCACCTGCCATTGGCGTGTCCTTGCCAAGCAAACGAGGCTCTGACGATTGAGTATTGGCGGTGTAGCTACAACATCGAGTACAGAGGAAGTGTACCACACCCATTCACGTGAGTTATGAGCTGTGGCTGGTTAAGTTTAGAGATACAGTCTCATCACCAGTCTTACATGCAGTGGGCCAGTACTCCATTCAAGGACAATAGTCGTACTTTCAGTACTCAATCTAACTTCGGAAACAGGACGCATTTCCTGGATCGATTTGGGCAAAAAATAAGAATGAGAGAAAATGGTCTAATGGAGCTTGGGAAGTTGCCACCTGGAACGTTAGGGGAATTGCTCTGAAAGTAGTCCAATTAGCCAAACATTGAAAGAAAAGGAAACAGATTTTGCAGCAGTTACAGAACAGAAGAAGAAAACATCTGGAACTAAATATGTAGACGAGTATATTATTATTTACAGCCGAGTGAAGCAGAAACATACAGCAAGTAAAGGTGTTGCCATCTACATTCAAAGAAAATGGGAAGATAAAATACTAGACTATGAATGGTAAATGAACGCATTGTAATAGTAGGAATTAAAGGGCCAAGAGGGCACCTAAAAATAATAGCATTTTGTGCCCCGGAAAAGAAAAAAATGACGGGCCCATGGCCTTTTACAAACAATCATAACCTGCTCTTAAACAGAACAGTAAAAATGAGATTTTACCCATGGAAAATAATGCTAGAATTTAAAATATGCCATTTCTACAAATAGTAGGCACTTTTAGATAAGGACATGAGCAACAAAAACGGAAAAATGCTTAGAGATTTTGCTGCCTTTAGTCATTTAAAAATTACCAAAACTTTTTTTAGGAAGAAAGACATACACAGATTTACCTGGTCAGCAAGAAGATACGGATCTATTATACAGGGTTACCCATTGATCGTGACCGGGCCAAATATCTTACGAAATAAGCGTCAAACAAAAAAATTACAAAGAACGAAACTTGTCTAGCTTGAAGGGGGAAATCAGATGGCGCTATGGTTGGCCAGCTAGATTGCGCTGCCATAGGTCAAACGGATATCAACTGCGTTCTTAAAAAATAGGATCCCTCATTTTTACTACATATTCGTGTAGTACGGAAAGAAATATGAATGTTTTAATTGGACCACTTTTTTCGCTTTGTGATAGATGGCGCTGTAGTAGTCACAAACATATGGATCAAAATTTTAGACGAACAGTTGGTAACAGGTAGGCGTTTTAAATTAAAATACAGAACGTAGGTGCGTTTGAACATTTTATTTCGTTTGTTCCAGTATGATACATGTACCTTTGTGAACTTATCATTTCTGAGAAAGCATGCTGTTACAGCGTGATTACTTGTAAGTACCACATTAATACAATAAATGATCAAAATGATGTCCGTCAACCTCAATGCATTTGGCAATACGTGTAATGGACATTCCTCTCAACAGCGAGTAGCTTGCCTTTCGTAATGATCGCACAATCATTGACAATGCGCTGACGCACCCTGTCAGGCGTTGTCTGTGGATCACGGTAGCAAATATTCTTCGACTTTCCCCACAGAAAGAAATCCGGGGACGTCAGATCCGGTAAACGTGCGGACCACGGTATGGTGCTTCGACGACAAATCCACCTGTCATGAAATACGCTATTCAATACTGCTTCAACCGCATGCGAGCTATGTGCCTGTCATCCATCATGTTGGAAGTACATCGCCATTCTGTCATGCAGTGAAACATCTTGTAGTAACATCGGTAGACCATTACGCAGGAAATCAGCATACATTGCACCATTTAGATTGCCATCGATAAAATAGGGGCCAATTATCCTTCCTCCCATAATGCCGCACCACACATTAACCCGCCAAGGTCCCTGATGATCCACTTGTCGCAGCCATCGTGGATTTTCCGTTGCCCAATAGTGCATATTATGCCGGTTTACGTTACCACTGTTGGTGAATGACGCTTCGTCTCTAAATAGAACGTGTGCAAAAAATCTGTCATCGTCCCGTAATTTCTCTTGTCCCAGTGGCAATTCCTGGTGCATAGAAATGTGGCACGGGTGCAATCGATGTAGATATAGCATTCTCAACACCGACGTTTTTGAGATTCCCGATTGTCGCGCAGTTTGTCTGCTACTGATGTGCGGATTAGCCGCAACAGCAGCTAAAACACCTACTTGGGCATAATCATTTGTTGCAAGTCATGGTTGAAGTTTTACATGTGGCTGAACACTTCCTGTTTCCTTAAATAACGTAACTAGCCAGCTAACGATTCGGCAACTTGGATGATGTTGTCCAGGATACCGAGCAACATCCATAGCACACTCCCGTTGGGCATTTTGATCACAACAGCTATACATCAGCACGATTTAGACCTTTTCCGCGATTGATAAACGGTCCATTTTAACACTGGTAATGTATCACGAAGCAAACACCTTCCGCACTGGCAGAATGTTGCATACTACCACGTACTTATACGTTTGTGGCTATTACAGCGCTATGTATCACAAAGCGAAAAAAAGTGGTCCAAATAAAACATTCATATTTCCTTACGTACTACACGAATATGTAATAAAAATGGGGATTCCTATTTTAAAAAACGCAGTTGAAATCCGTTTGACCTATGGCAGCGCCATCTAGAGGGCCAACCATAGTGCCATCTGGTTCCCCCCTTCAATCTAGACGAGTTTCGTTCGTTGTAGTTTTTTCGTTTGATGCTTATTTCGTGAGATATTTGGCCCGGTCAATATCAGTGGACCACACTGTATATGATATACTGACTAATGAGGGATTTTCTGGACAGGTTAGGAGATTATTGAGGAGTGGGTTTTGGATCAGGCCACTGCTTACTGACGTCAATAACTGATACCTGTGCAAAATGGAGAAAATCAAAGGAACCAGTTAAAGACTAAAAGGAAGATAAAGTTTTTAAAGTTCACCTACTAGAAGACAGCAGCGTAAGAGATCGCTGCTAGAAGCGGATGACAAATACATTAGCAATTTAAAAATGGTAGAAGAGTTGGAAAAAGAATAGAAAAAATTAAAAATACCCGTATCTAACATAGCTAGTGAGGTTCTGGGGAAGGATTCGAATGTCGGAGATGGAAACAGCAATTCAAGAAAAATGAAAAGCTTTCAAGACGTACTTAAATAATCCACTAACGAAAAGTATAATGAATATAAAAAGAAGAGAAACGGTATAAAATAAATAATTCGTAAAGTGCACACATAAGAATGGGAACGCTTTATTAGTAATGATTTACACGGCTGGTGAGCTATAGCTTAGAAAGTGATGAAAGCACTAAATAGACAAAAAATGATCGTATACGTTTTACCAGTATAGGAGAGAACTAATAGGCAACTCATTGTAAGAAATGGTGCTATGTTACAACTTTAATTCAGACGTTTCCTGAACTCAATGACACAAAAGATCTGGGCGATACTGATATGAGAGAACTGACGGAAGCTGTGAAAGCTACAAAGACTAGGAAAGCCACTGGTTTAAATGTTAATACGGGACTGTGGAAATATGGAGGTTTATTCCTACATCTAATACTTCTTATCATATTTAATCAACGTTCGAGGAATAAGTAGATACCAAAAGACTGGCAGATAGACTAAGTAATATCTATCTCCAAAAAGGGCGATAAAAAAAATGTAGAAACTATCGAGGTACAAGCCTCCTGGATTCAGTCTATAAATCTGTATGTAAGACTTACATACCATAGAAAAGCTGATTTCTGAAGAGGGAATCATGTTTTTGGACAATGAAATTTCCTGGCAGATTAAAACTGTGTGCCCGACCGAGACTCGAACTCGGGACCTTTGCCTATTGCGGGCAAGTGCTCTAACATCTGAGCTACCGAAGCACGACTCACGCCCGCTACTCACAGCTTTACTTCTGCCAGTATCTCGTCTCCTACCTTCCAAACTTTACAGAAGCTCTCCTGCGAACCTTACAGAACTAGCACTCGTGAAAGAAATGATACTGCGGAGACATGGCTTAGCCACAGCCTGGGGGATGTTTCCAATTGGACAATGTTTTTGCACGGCAACAAGCTATAGAGAAGAGAGTTTAATAGGGAAACCCATCTTTTGTGGATTTTGAGAAAATAACGTGAATAGAGAAATGATATGGAATATAATGGCTAAACGAGGTTATCCATCTCACCTCATAATGCAATTAAGAGTCTATGCACAAACACAGATATTGTTATAGATATGGGACGTATACCAACAAAACCAGTGAACAGAAAAAAGGGGTACGGCAAGTATGCTGTATTTCCCCAACACTACACATATACAGAGCGTCCCATTTTAATCTACGTCTCTCGATATCTCTGGAGCGGCACAGTTCTTCAGAAAACGTCTGTAGTAAAAGTTGTTAGGTTTTAACGGAGTCGTGTAGTGGGTACCTCGAAACGACCTTGAACCCTGTTTTCAAGATCAAACCAAGGTCAAGTTCGTTTTTGCAAATAGTAACCCCCATTTTTTTCCAAATTCGTATTCTACGTGGAAAAAAATTATTGTTTGTAGGGGACATTTTTATCGAAAAGTCACTGGTTTGTCGCCAGGTGGCACTTAGTTGTAACATTCCCAGGTTACCAATATCTCGAGAACGAAGTGAGATCGGGAAAAATTTTCAGTGAAAATCTTGTATAATTTCTGAACTCTGTCCACTGGTGAAATTTTCGTGAACGTGATATCGCCTTGAAATTATTCAGTAGGTATTAACCTAAAAGCAAATACCGTCCGAATTAACGGAACCCAATGTGCACGACGTGGACATTACCCAGCGGTCTTCGCACATCGTTAGCCATGAAAAGGGTTGATTTACATGATTCTCACTGAAAATTTTAGGACTCAGGTGCTCTATCAGCTGCCCATTTTGCTTAATGCAGATTTGCACTGTCGGAAACTGGTTTCGACATCATTCAATGTCTCATGGGTAATTGCCTGGAAAGGCGCCACAATCCTTTCTCTCAAATCGACTGGCGGCGCCGGGGAAGTGGAGTACATCTTCTGCTTCACAACTCCCTATAAGAAAAAATCCAATGGTGTTAAGCCTGGCATCTTGGAGGAAATTCACGAATTGCACTACCGATACCAGTCCATCGATTCGGGTAAGTTGCATTGAGGTACCTTCTGACAGATAAGGCCTGATGTGCCGGGGCGCCATCCTGTTGAAACAACATGCGTGCTCGTATGTCTACGGGGATGTTTTCTAGGAAAGAAAGCACCAGATTCTGCAGAATATGATGACAGCGCAAGCCGTTCAACGTCTCGCCATAAAAAAAACAGGACCTATCATGTAATCTCCAACAACGCCCGCCCAGATAATGATTGACCACCGCCTCTGTGTTCTGTGATCTCGTTGGCAGCGAGGATTTGCTTCCGCCCAGTAATGTGCGTTATGGAGAATGACTCCTCCCATGTTGTCGAAGTTTGCCTCGTCTGTAACGAGAGTGCGCGCAAAGAAAAAGGGATCACGCAGTATTTGCGTATCGGCCCATCGACAAAATGCCAGGCGTCTCATAGGATCGCCAGGCTCAGTTGCTTGGGTGATAGGAAGCGATATGGGTGGAATTCAAAATATCTTGAAACACGAGATACCGTCGATCGAGTCACGCCATGCATTCTCTGAATCTGACTAGTCGAAAGGTGTGGATCATCGGCGACGATAGCACGAACTCCAAGCGCAATCATCTCTCTCGGGCCCGTCTTTTATCTCTGCCTTTTCAAGGCACCTCTTTCAAGTCGTCTTACCAGAGGCATAATCGTAACCTTCGTGGGATGTTGGGCATCGCGATACCTTTCGGCATACGACCTTTGCGAGGTTGCATAATTATCTCGACACTCGCCAACAGTTTTTATCATTCTCAGTATTATTAACGGCGTGTAATCATCCATTGCTGACAGATCAGAGTCGAAAAATAAATTGTACTGATCGTTTTGCTATTATAGGTTTTCTTAGGTTTTTCCATCAACGAAACATCCGGCAAGAGTGTTGCAAGACAGCTGACTTATTACAGTGTACGCGACTCTTTGTTTTACACATGCTCGCTGTTGTTTATGCCACAACGTGAAGGCAAAACGTGGAGTATTCAAGCGCTCTTCCAGAAAATTACTTAGGTGTCTAACGGACTTGTGTCTTTCAAGAGAGCACCTTTACATATCTCGATACTGACGTAAATAATAAAATAATGAAATACCCCATTGTAAACCGTCCCTTTCAAATATGGAGAGAACGCAGAAACGAAAGATGGGACCCAGAAAGTCGATTGTGAGACAAGATGACTAAGATAAATTTTTCTCTTATGGGCCCCAAACATTAGTGTTGAGAATAATTTTTTCTTGTACGCATTGGGAAAAATTTCACTGCGCACGAACTCATTAGAGTCTCGCAAGACGACATTGTTATGAGCCCCACGAGGCAAAATTCATCAGAGTTCGACCAAGTGGAATTTTTCTAAATCCCTCAACACACATTTTTTTTTCTAAGTACATAAGAGAAAAAAAATTATGAGAGTCACGCCACTCAACAATCATTCTAAGTGGGCGCAGACGAGGCATTTTCAGTCTTCAAAGGTAAAGCTTCTCAGAAACCCCGGTCATAATTTCAAATTCCCCGACAGTGACGCTTATTAGTTAACCTCAAAGCTCCACCCTTCTCTTCTCTTATTGTGCCTGCACAATCACAACGCTGGTCTCTGATTCAGCACCCTCCAAGTGCCCACATTGGTTTCCGCTGATGCCGACGGTATTTGCTTTCAGATTAATCCCTACTGAAGAATTTCAAGGTGATTTCAAGTTCACGAAACCTGCACCAGTAGTCAGAGTTCAGAAACCATACAAGATTTTCATTGAAAATTTTTGTCCCGATCTCGTTTCGTTCTCGAGATACTGGTAACCTGGGAAAGTTACAATGAAGTGCTCCCTGGCAACAAACCATTGGTTTTTCGAAAAAAATGTTATCTATAAACAAAGAGTTTCTTTAACGTAGAATTTGAATATTGAATTAAAAAATTAGGGGTTGCCATTCTCTAGATTTAATTTGGCATTGGTTTACTTTGAAGACAGGGTTCAAGGTCAAGGCTTTTTTTGAAGAATTGTGCCGCTCCAGAGATATCGGCTGGTATAGATTAAAATGGGATATCCTGTATATAGATGATATTATCAGTAAGTGGAAACTGTTGAATATGAATGGAGTTATTTTAGATCGTGACACTAAATGTACGAGGGTTGTAACTGTTATTCACAACCGATACAAAAGAGATACATGTTTTCACCTGTTACTGGCCTTCAAAGAAGTCACCGGCGTTGTGCAGAACCCGCTGCCAGCGATGTGGAAGGCATAGAATACCGTTAGCACAACCTGTTCTGTTGATGGTGCGAATGGAGCGGTCTACTATCTGTCGAATCTCTGGAACAGCTCTGAAGCGAATGCCACGGAGTGGTTTCTTCATCTTCGGAATCAAATCAAAGTCACAAGTACTTAAGTCCGGGGAGTATGGTGGATGGTACAGTACTTTCCAGTCCCATCGACCGAACACAGCAGCAACAGCTTGCGCTGTAATGCAAAATGATGGGAAGGTTGGGCACGAAGTGTCGCCGCTTCTTTCGCAAAGCCGCTTACAGGTGACACTCAAAAACCGAACAGTAATAAAACAGTCTGCCGTGAAGGAACGTAATGTGTTAGGATAACACCATCACAGTCGTACACGAACAAGAATCACCATAACTTTCACCATACTGGCGCTCTGACCCATAATTGCGCCATTCGTTGGATTGGCGTTTCAGTTTTGGTTCGTACGATGTGGCCCATGTCTCATCCAGTGTTACCATACGGCGTAAGATTCGATAGCCAGTAGACCGCTCCATTCGCACCATCAGCAGAACAGGCTGTGCTAACGGTATACTACGCCTTCCACATCGCTGGAAACGGGCTCTACACAACGCTGGTGACTACTGTGTAGGACAGTAACAGGTGAAAACATGTAACTCTTTTGTATCGGTTGTGAATAAATAGTTGCCACCATTTAAGTTACAAAAAAATGGTTCAAATGGCTCTGAGCACTATGGGACTCAACTGCTGTGGTCATTAGTCCTCTAGAACTTAGAACTACTTAAACCTAACTAACCTAAGGACATCACACACATCCATGCCCGAGGCAGGATTCGAACCTGCGACCGTAGCAGTCGCAAGGTTCCGGACTGCGCGCCTAGAACCGCGAGACCACCGCGGCTGGCATTTTATTTACAGATGACCTGACTCTGATTACAGAGAATGATGATGACCTTTATATGGGAGTCCATAAGTTGTAGCAGGTTGTTGGTAGGTAATACGAAATTGATGGCATTATAGGGCAGACTACCTGTAAGATCTAAAATAGTCTTGAATAATAAAATCTTGGAGCAAGTAAAACATTTTAAATATATAGGATGCGAGATCACTTAAGAATATAATCATGAAAGAGACTAAAAATTATATTTACATCCATATGTGGAACCATCGTAAAACATTTGCTGAATAAAGCCAGGAAAGAACACCAGCTGAAATTTTACAAAACAATAGCAGTACCAGTCGTTACTTGTAGAAGTGACGCGTGGGAAACACAAAAACGCCAAGAAATCAGAATACGGTCTCAATAAATGACATTTCTAAGAAGAGTGGAAGTATGTAAACGGCAAGATCGAAAAAGAAATAAAGATGTGAGAAAAGAGTGAGGAATATATAACATACACGAAAAATAAAGGTAAACAGAAGAAAATTGAAGAAGCATGTAGACTGTAATGGTGGAGAAAGATTCCCGGTAATGGCTCTCACTTGTACACCCACTGGAAGAAGAAATTTTGGAAAACCATAACAGAATATAATAATTCCAATCCCAAAGAAAGCAGGTGTTGACAGATGTGAAAATTACCGAACTATCAGTTTAATAAGTGACAGCTGCAAAATACTAACGCGAATTTTTTACAGAAGAATGGAAAAAAACTGGTAGAAGCTCTCCTCGGGGAAGATCAGTTTGGATTACATAGAAATATTGGAACACGTGAGGCAACACTGACCCTACGACTTATCTTAGAAGCTAGATTAAGAAAAGGCAAACCTACGTTTCTAGCATTTGTGGACTTAGAGAAAGCTTTTGACAATGTTGACTGGAATACTCTCTTTCAAATTCTGAAGGTGGCAAGGGTAAGATAAAGGGAGCGAAAGGCTATTTACAATGTGTACAGAAACCAGATGCCAGTTATAAGAGTTGAGGGACATGAAAGGGAAGAAGTGGTTGGGAAGGGAGTGAGGCAGGGTTGGAACCTATCTCCGATGTTATTCAGTCTGTATATTGAGCAAGCAGTAAAGAAACAAAAGAAAAATTCGGAGTAGGTATTAAAATCCATGGAGAAGAAATGAAAACTTTAAGGTTCACCGATGACATTGTAATTCTGTCAGACACAGCAAAAGACTTGGAGGAGCAGTTGATCGCAATGGACACTGTCTTGAAAGGAGGATATAAAATGAACATCAACAAAAGCAAAACGAGGATAATGGAATGTAGTCGAGTTAACTCGGGTGATGCTGAGGAAATTAGATTAGGGAATGAGACACTTAAAGTATTAAAGGAGTTTTGCTATTTGGGGAGCAAAATAACTGATGATGGTCGAAGCAGAGAGGATAAGAAATGTAGACTGGCAATGGCAAGGAAAGCGTTTCTGAAGAAGAGAAATTTGTTAACATCGAGTATGGATTTAAGTGCCAGGAAGCTGCTTCTGAAAGTATTTGTATGGAGTGTAGCCATGTATGGAAATGAAACATAGACGATAAATAGTTTGGACAAGAAGAGAATAGAAGCTTTCGAAATGTGGTGCTACAGAAGAATGTTGAAGATTAGATGGGTAGATCACATAACTAATGAGGATGTTTTGAATAGAGTTGGGGAGAAGAGGAGTTTGTGGCTCAACTTGACAAGAAGAAGGGACTGGTTGGTTGGACGTGTTCTGAGGCATTATGGGATCAAAAATTTAGCACTGGAGGGCAGCGTGCAGGGTAAAAATCGTAGAGGGAGACCAAGAGATGAATACTCTAAGCAGATTCAGAAGGATGTCGGCTGCAGTACGTACTGGGAGATGAAGTTGCTTGCACAGGATAGAGTAGCATGGAGAGCTGCATCAAACCAGTCTCAGAACTGAAGACCATAACAACAACAACAACAACAACAACAGGCAATTTGCCTAATGCATGAAACGAAGAAGAAGAAGAAAGAACAAGAGGAACTTGCTTTCTGGTAATCAGTCCCAAGGCGATTTGACGCAGCTCACCGCCCCAGCCTGTTCTGTACAAAGCTCTTCGTTTCTGCATAGCTACTGCGTCTAAATCCAATTGATGTGGCTTACTGAATTCTTGCTTTTTCTCCATATAATCCCTCTCTCCCACACGCACCTACAAATAATGTGGTGATTTGCTCACGCCTCATAAAGTGACCTATCAACAGATCCCCTTATTTAGTCGAGTTGTGCCATAAATTCTCTTGCTCAGAACTACCTCCTTATTGATCACCCAATTTATCGGTCTAATCTTCAGCATCCTCCTGTAGCGCCACTTTTCAAAAGCTTTTCTTGTATGAACTGCGTATCGCCCATACAACCTCTCCTTACAATATTACACTCGCGACAAATATATTATTTTTTGAGTCACCAGTCTTCCGACTGGTTTCTTGCGGCCCACCAATATTCCCTTTCCTGCGCCAGTCTTCATCTCAGAGTAACAATTACAACCTACGTCTTCAGGTATTGATGGATGTATTCCAGTCTCTGATTTTATGCTCTACAGATCCCTCTTGTACCATCAGTGTCATTGCCAGATGCTTAACAGATGCCATATCATCCTGTCCCTTCTTATCAGTGCTTTCCGTATATTCCTTTCGTCAACGATTCTGCGGAGAACCTCATTTCTTACCTTATCAGTCCACCTGATATTCAGCATTCTTCTGTAGCACTACATCTCGTATCCTTCTGTTCTCTATTGTTCCGGTCGTGTCACAGTCCATGTTTCACAGTCGTACAATTCTGTGCTCCAAACGTACATTCTAAGAAATTTCTTCCTCAAATTTCTTACTAGTAGACTTGCTTGCTCTTCTTCCAGTGCCAGTCTGCTTTTTATGTCCTTGTTCTGTTTGTCATGGGTTATCTGTTGCCTAGGTAGCAGAAATCCTTATGTTTAAGTACTTCGAGATCACCAATTATGAAAAGTTTCGCCCTGTTCTCATTTCAACGACTGCTCAGTACTTCAGCCCTCCTTCGATTCACTCTATATGCATATTCTGTACTCAGGCTGTTCATTGCACTCAGCACATTCTCTAATCCTTCATTTTCACTCAGGATAGATATTTTATCACCTAATCTTATGAATATCCTTTCACTTTGAATTTTGATCCCACTGTAGAATCTTTCTGTTATTTCCGTTATTACTTCTTTGACGTATAGATCGAACAGTATCCCTGTCTTACATTTTAACTTGTCGACTTCATTCTTGGTCTTCCAATCCTGTTGCTCCCTCTTGATTGTTTTATATATTGTATGTTACCAGTCATTCCCTGTAGCTTACCAGTACGTTTCTCAATATTTAGAACATCTTACGCCATTTGACATTGTCGAAAGCTTTTTCCAGGTCAGCAAATTCTATGAGCGTGTCTTGATTTTTGTCAGTCTTGCTTCCGTGATCAACCCCAAGGTCAGAACTGCGTCTCTGATGCCTATTCTTTTCCGAAAGACGAACTAATAGTCATGTAACACATCCTCAGTTTTCTTTTCCATTCTTCTGCATAACATTCTTGTTAGCAACTTGGGTACATGAGCTGTTAGGCTGATTGTGCAATACTTCTCGCACTTGTCTCCTGCAGTCTTCGAAATTGTGTGGATGTTTTTCTGTAAGTCCGATGGTATATCGCTAGTCTCACACATCTGTGCACCAACGATGTGAAGTCGTAATGTTGCTACTTTCTCCCAATGATTTTAGAAACTCCGATGGTATGTTATCCATCCCTTCAGCCTTATTTGATTTTAAGGCTTTGAAACTCTTTCGAATTCTTATTTGAATAATGAACCCTCTTCATCTCCCACTGTGACTCCTGTTTCTTCTTCTATATGTGTATAAGAGAGAGAGAGAGAGAGAGAGAGAGAGAGAAAGAAATCTACAATGTACTTTTCATACCTATCCACTCTCTCCTCTGCATTTAACACTGGAATTTCCATTGTACTCTTAAAGTTACCGCACCAAAGGTTGTTTTGACATTCCTATATGCTAAGTCATTAATTCCGACAGTCATTATGTAAAAAAAAAGTAAATTTGTGGTATGATCTTATGGGACCAAACTTCTTAGGTCATCGGTCCCTAAGCTTACACGCTACTTAATCTAACTTAAACTATCTTACGCTATGGACAACACACACACCCATGCCCGAGGGAGGTCTCGAACCTCCGACGGGGGAAGCCGCGCGGACCGTGACAAGACGCCCAAGACCGCGCGACTACCCCTCGCGGCCAATCATTTTTATTCGATTTCTCCACATTTTTTGATGCAGCCATTTCGCCTTAGCTTCCCTGCAATTCTTATTTATTTCATTCCTGAATCATTTGTATTTCTGTATTCTTGAATTTCCCTGATCATTTTGAACATTTTTGGACTTCCTTCTTTCGTCGATCAACTGAAGTATTTCCTGTTACCCATGGTTTCTTCGAAGTTACCTTCCTTGTACGTAAGTTTTTTTCTGTCCGAGTTCAAAGATTCTCCTTTTAGAGATGCCTATTCTTGTTCAACTGAATTGCCTACTTAGCTATTCATTATCGGAGGAGCTATACACTCCTGGAAATGGAAAAAAGAACACAATGACACCGGTGTGTCAGACCCACCATACTTGCTCCGGACACTGCGAGAGGGCTGTACAAGCAATGATCACACTCACGGCACAGCGGACACACCAGGAACCGCGGTGTTGGCCGTCGAATGGCGCTAGCTGCGCAGCATTTGTGCACCGCCGCCGTCAGTGTCAGCCAGTTTGCCGTGGCATACGGAGCTCCATCGCAGTCTTTAACACTGGTAGCATGCTGCGACAGCGTGGACGTGAACCGTATGTGCAGTTGACCGACTTTGAGCGAGGGCGTATAGTGGGCATGCGGGAGGCCGGGTGGACGTACCGCCGAATTGCTCAACACGTGGGGCGTGAGGTCTCCACAGTACATCGATGTTGTCGCCAGTGGTCGGCGGAAGGTGCACGTGCCCGTCGACCTGGGACCGGACCGCAGCGACGCACGGATGCACGCCAAGACCGTAGGATCCTACGCAGTGCCGTAGGGGACCGCACCGCCACTTCCCAGCAAATTAGGGACACTGTTGCTCCTGGGGTATCGGCGAGGACCATTCGCAACCGTCTCCATGAAGCTGGGCTACGGTCCCGCACACCGTTAGGCCGTCTTCCGCTCACGCCCCAACATCGTGCAGCCCGCCTCCAGTGGTGTCGCGACAGGCGTGAATGGAGGGACGAATGGAGACGTGTCGTCTTCAGCGATGAGAGTCGCTTTTGCCTTGGTGCCAATGATGGTCGTATGCGTGTTTGGCGCCGTGCAGGTGAGCGCCACAATCAGGACTGCATACGACCGAGGCACACAGGGCCAACACCCGGCACCATGGTGTGGGGAGCGATCTCCTACACTGGCCGTACACGTCTGGTGATCGTCGAGGGGACCCTGAATAGTGCACGGTGCATCTAAACCGTCATCGAACCCATCGTTGTACCATTCCTAGACCGGCAAGGGAACTTGCTGTTCCAACAGGACAATGCACGTCCGCATGTATCCCGTGCCACCCAACGTGCTCTAGAAGGTATAAGTCAACTACCCCAGCCAGCAAGATCTCCGGATCTGTCCTCCATTGAGCACGTTTGGGACTGGATGAAGCGTCGTCTCACGCGGTCTGCACGTCCAGCACGAACGCTGGTCCAACTGAGGCGCCAGGTGGAAATGGCATGGCAAGCCGTTCCACAGGACTACATCCAGCATCTCTACGATCGTCTCCATGGGAGAATAGAAGTCTGCATTGCTGCGAAAGGTGGATATACACTGTACTAGCGCCGACATTGTGCATGCTCTGTTGCCTGTGTCTATGTGCCTGTGGTTCTGTCAGTGTGATCATGTGATGTATCTGACCCCAGGAATGTGTCAATAAAGTTTCCCCTTCCTGGGACAATGAATTCACGGTGTTCTTATTTCAATTTCCAGGAGTGTAGTTCTCTGAACTTCAAGCGTATCTCTTCATTTCCTAGTACTTCCATATCGCATTTCTATGCGCTCTGATTATTGCTGACTATCTCTTAAATGTCAGTCTACTGTTCATCATCGGAGTCTATTTCTGCTCCTCGGTACACTTTACAATCCAGTATCGGATTTCGGAACATCTGCCTGATCATAATGTAATCTAATTGAAATCTTTCTGTACCTTCCGGCCGTACCTCCGCAAGTGTACCTCCGCAATAGAGGATTCGCTGAAATTTATTTCAGAACTCTATTAGCCGTTCGCTTCTGTCATTCCTACTACCCAGCCCTTATTCTCCCGTAACCATTTCTTCCACTCCTTCCTCTTCAACCGCATTTCAGTCCCGCAAAAACTGTTAGATTTTCATCTCTTTTTAGGTATTCAATTACCCGTTCATTATCCTCATAAACTTTCTGTGTGTCTTCCTGTCCTGCTTGTGACGACGGCTAGTATAGGTGAACTATTGTTGTCGGTGTTCGTTTGCTGTTCTAATGAAAACAACGTTGTCACTAAACCAGTCACAGTGTCCTACACTCCTAGTCACAATGAATCCTATAGCCTTTATACCATATCTGATGCTATTGATATTACCCTATGCTCGTCTTGCTAAAAGTCCTTATCTTCATTCCTTTCCACTACGCTGACGCCTACTATATCTACATTGAGCCTTAGTATTTCCTTTTCGGATTCTCGAGCTTCCGTATTATGTTCAAACTTCTGATATTCGGCACCGCAACTCGGAGAATGTACCCTTTCGTTGGTTATTCAGTCTTTTTCTCATGGTCACCTCCTCCTTGGCGGATTCTCTAGCTTACGTATTATTTTCCAACTTCTGACTTTCGGCGCCCCAACTCGAAGAACGTACCCTTTCTTTGGTTATTCAGTCTTTTTCTCATGGTCACCTCCTCCTTGGCGGTCCCCTCCCAGAGATTCGAAAAGAGGACTAGTTCGAAATCTCCTAGAAAAAGGGAAAGATCGACTTTTTCAATTACAGACCACATGTAGATACAGGCTATGAGCCTTCTGCATCCTCATGCTGCTGACCATTGATGTTTCTTTCGTATTTTAGGGACAGTTTCCCACCTCAAAGGCAAGAGAGTGCCCTGACCCTCTGTCTGCTACACCGCTCTCTTCGACAAGGTCATTGGTAGAATGAGGGTGATTTTTATTTATACTGAATATTAACAAATTCCACTTTTTAAGAAATGCTTACTTGACATAGCCAGCCTCCATTTTATATCCTCTCTCCTTCACCGGTCATGTTACTTTTCTGTATAAATAAGTTGTCTTTTAGTGCTATTACATATTGCGTGTGTTAATGCTTTCTTTGAGTGACGGCAAGGAGCAGCAGTAATAAAGACTGTTTACAGAAAATAATAATGGCAGCAGCTGTGATCTCACACTTCTTTTTAATCCTTAAATGATTTAAGGTGGTCTCATTTCCTATGTAATACTTATACTGAGTGAGAGAGGACTCTGGGCAGTCATGGAAGCAATGTAAGGTTTTCTTGAATTGCAAATAAGAAAAAGAGGTACAGGACAACAAATATTTCAATTAATGTGTTAGATAAAACCAAATTTATAAACAACTGCATTTATTGTCATTCTGAGTCGATATTTGTTTAGTATCTAGTGCAGACAGTGCATTACATGACAAACCTTCTGTACTCTTAAGTCTCTGAAGTACACACTCAACAGAGAAAAGAGGGCCTCATTTGTTTTTACAGTGATAACCCCGCTACAGTTACTCCTGGTACATAATTATGTAGTACTAATAGTAGTAGTAGTTGTTGTAGTAGTAGTAGTAGTACGTTTACGATGACTGGCTGTTCCGACGCTTCTTGGTAGATCACGTTACACAACACATCATTTAGGAAAACACACACAACACTAGTTTAAAATTGCAAAAAATGGCTCTGAACACTATAGGACTTAACATCTGACGTCATCAGTCCCCTAGAACTTAAAACTACTTAAACCTAACTAACCTAAGGACATCACACACATCAATGCCCCAGGCAGGATTCGAACCTGCGACCGTAGCAGTCACGCAGCTTCCGACTGAAGCGCCTACAACCGCTCCCCCACCGCGGCCGGCTTAATATTGCACAATGTTCATTATTTTGTGTTACAAATTGACTTTCCGTTCTTACGTGCTCAACATGTACGTTTCTACTTAATGATGGCGTAACAGCCGAGAGCGTGTTTGTAACCAAAATCATAAATATTTTGTAGACTATTGCACCAGAGTCATGTCTGTTTATGTTAATAAAGTAATAGTTTTATTCATCTGTAGAACACTTTTACAAGGATATTCGATATGCGATGGTATTAAAATTTAACAAAAAAGTAGCGTAATTGAAATATACAGGCGTGTATATAATTAAAGGCGTAATTTAACAAGGATGGAAAGAGTAGTCGGTCGTGTCCTTATAGTAGGAAACATCCTAGCGTTTCTCTGAAGTAATTTAGGGAAACCACGGAATAACTAGATCAGTATGGAGAGATTAAGATTGGAGCCTTCACTCTCCTGAATACAAGGCAAGTGTATTTAAAACTGTGGTACCTCATTCGGTTTATCCTTAATGTACAATATTGTTTTACGAAGAAATTATTTAATGATGCAAAAGGCTGTTTCTCGACTTTTCATTTATTTCTCACTCCAAGTCACTGCACACACTACATACGCTACACACACATTGATGATCTTCTCATATTTTTGGGTCATAGCTGTGTAAGAATTTTGAATAGTACTAGCGCCATTTATCTGTACAGTCTTCTTTATTTTATATTATTATCATGATTTTAGCCTTTAGAAATTATCAACACTGAAAAGATATTTGCACAAATGTGTAGAAAGTGAGAAATACCAAAATTTAATGACGTTTTGCAATTCCAGTGTCAGATTAAAATTATCACTTACATGTTGGGTATTATTAGACTTTGTCAAATAAAGTTATCGTCAAGTAATAACTCGGTGTCCCAGCGTGTAGAGCAGTAAAAAGTCACTAAAATATGTGCTACACCGATAGCAAGCATATTTTGCAACCATAGATTAATTGGGCTACCGAATAAACATTCATATATTCATTACGTTTGCAGTGAACTTTATTCTCTTTTCTTTCTTTCGTGTGTGCCTTTGTCCCGCAATGACGCGGGGTCAGCATGGTTAATCGGATTTGGCAAGGTTAATTTAAGGGGTGGCCAGATGCCCTTTGTGCCGCCACCCTGTACCCTCTTGGACGGAATTAGTGTTCCCCAGCTGCCTGCGTCTAGTGTAATCCATGGAATAGTGCGAATGTGTTCAGATGTCTGCGAGCCGTGTAACTGAGGCGGGAAGTGGAGACCAGCCCAGTATTCACCTAGTGGGACGTGGAAAACCGCTTAAAAACCACATCCAGGCTGGCCGGCACACCGATCTCCGTCACTAAGCCGCCGGGTGGATTCGATCTGGGGCAGAGGAAGCATCATTACAGAACAAACAGAAGGAATTTGGGCTGAGGTGACAGATTTACCTAACATAAATGTACCTTTAAAATTATTCCTGGTAAGAGAAGCTGGCAGCAGAAAATCTTTTATGTAGAAGATGATATCCGTCGATGTTATATTCCAAAAAGAGAGCAGTTGTCAAATGAAAATATCATTGAAATAACCGTACCAACATGAGCTGTAGCGCATCTTGATCACAGAAGAAGCATTCATACTGCTTTAAGCGTCGAAAAAGGCAAAACAACAGTCTATAGACAGATGACGGTACAGCACCTGGGGGATAGAAAAGGGCGTCACATTCATTTGCTTATAATAGAAGGAATATCAATTGTTTTTATGAAATTTTAGGATCTATTCATCTCCATTTACAAGCATTAGAAAACTGTCAAGACAATTTTGGTGGGATAAATAGCTTAGTTTTCGGAAACATTATGTAGCTGTCACTTTTTAAGGGCAGTTGGTGGTTCAGGGAACCAATTATATACCAAGGACAGCAGCTTTTGTGTCCTTACTTTAGGCTTTGCAAATTACGAACCAACGTTCGACAACAGAACGATACCCAATTTATAGATTCTCTTAATAGCCTTCGAGTAGTTGATTTGAGTAATGTGCTGTATGAGATTTTGCTTGAAAGAAGTAGTGTGTCTTTGATGATGATGATTTTGCCGACGACGTTGCTGCAAGTATTTTTCCCACAGTGAAAATAATTGATGATTATAACGACAAAACGACAGAACTAATGGCTAAAACAGTAAAAATTTATACGTTACATGCTCTCTATGAATCCAAACAACTTTTTATTTATGCTCCAAAATACAATCAAGCTTCTGTTTTACAAGATCCAAACTGTACGGAAGGATTGCTAAATTCAATAAAAATTTCAAGTGGAATTAGAGTTATGTTTTGAATGAATTTGAAGGCTTCAGAAGGATTGGTCGCTGGTGATATGGATATCATTCGAAAACTGGAATGGAACAGACTACGAAGAGATCAACTGGAAGAAGGGGAACACCCAAACACGATGTTTATTGAGCTCGACGACAAATCGACTGGAGGAAGTTTTAAAGATGGAACCGAATTGAGTCGTGCGTGGCTCGTGTCTGTGCCATATCTCATTTGACATCCTGTTTCAGTGTACTACCACCTCATTACGTTCATTTCAGTTACTGGTGTCGCTGAATTACCGCTTTGCCTGCCCGTGAGCGGCAGCAGCGGAGCCTATCGATATAAGCCCTTGGTTATTATTTTTGCTGACTGCTGTTACTTCTCGGTTATCCTGTGTTGGGAGTTAGTTCAGATCTGGGAGTGGGGTGAGAGGCGCTAGCAGTGCAGTTCGAACCTGGCAGTGTTTGACTTAGGACGCAGCAGAAGTTCAGCCGGGGCGCGGCTGCGTTGAGGTCTGGACAGCCATGACTCCCCCGACGGTTGCCGATACATGTCACTTGAGTGCGGACCACTTTGGTTGGTCGTCTGTCGGTCGTCTTGTCGAACGACGTGTATGTTGGCCAGCGATCGCTTACGGGTTGCCTGCGTGTGCCAACTCGAGATTCGTCCTTGTCGCACAGTCGCTGCCGTTAGTATTGTCTAGTCCTTCGTGCAAGTGTTTGTGAAACTGTGTGTAGCTTGTGATGTCGACTGCTTAGTTATTTTAGTCCTGTCTCTGTGCTGATGTGTGGCAGTCAGTTGGTTGGCGTAGAGCAATTTACCTTGTCGGTGGGTCCGTTGACTGCCTGTTGGTTGGGATGTCATCCGATTGACAATGGTTCGGCCGACTGAATGTCTCACCTAATTTTTTTTCCCTTTATTGTAATTTTAATCACCTCATACAAGGCGGGCTGGCAGCAGCATATTACGCTGCTCTTCAGCCTTGAGTGGTACAATAATATGACATATAGGTGGCACAGACAATGCAATAAAAACGGCGGGCAAAAAAATGTAGATACAAAAAACAATAAGCATGAAGCCATTCACACTGGACAAGAAAAAAACACTAACACTTGTTGACACAGCGCACATAACACGGATGACTGTGACGGCACACGTGAACAGTGGTGGCGTGACGGCGAGAGAACTCTAAACACAAAACGAAAGCACACACACGAGACACTGATGGCGATGATCTCCGGCGCGCGAATGTTCACTGAGCATGTGCGAGTCTGGGGACCTGCCAAGGGAGGGGGAGGAGGAAGGGGAGTGGGACAGGGAGAGGGGAGGGCAGATGCCATGGGCAAGGGAGATAGGGGGAGGGGAGTAAAAAAGGGAGGGAGCCCGGGGGAAGAGGGGTGGAGGAAGGGGATGGGGGAAAAGGAAAGAGAAGGGAGGGAGGGTGCCAAGAGGAGAGGACACGGGAATGGTGGTAGGGAGGGTCAAAGTTGATAGGTGGGGTAGATGGAGGGGAGGAGGACATCATCAGGGAGGAGGAGCTGGCGGAAACCACCTTAGGAGAGGGTAAGGAGGGTGGAGAGATGGAGACCGGGTGGGACATGGGAATACAGGCATGGCAGCGGGCGGGGGTGGGAGAGGATGGGTGAGACAAGTGGGTGAGGAGGGTCGAGTTTGCTGGAGGTGTACAGGATCCATATCCTTTCAAGGAAAAGGAGGAGGTAGGGGAAAGGAATGACATCGTACAGGATCCGCATGGGGGAGGGGAGACGGATGCGATAGGCAAGGCGGAGAGCATGGCGTTCAAGGATTTGAAGGGATTTATAAAAGGTAGGGGGGGGCAGAGATACAGGCCGGATGGGCGTAGCAGAGGATAGGGCGGATGAGGGATTTATAGGTGTGAAGGATGGCGGAGGGGTCCAGACCCCACGAACGGCCCGAAAGGAGCTTGAGGAGACAGAGTCGGGAGTGTGCCTTGGCTTGGAGTGTCCGGAGATGGGGGTCCAGGAGAGGCGACGGTCGAGGGTGACGCCAAGGTGCTTGAGGGTGGGAGTGAGTGCGATAGGACGACCATAGACGGTGAGATAGAAATCAAGGAGGCGGAAGGAAGGGGTGGTTTTGCCTACAATGATCCCCTGGGTTTTGGAGGGATTGACCTTGAGCAACCACGGGTTGCACCAAGCGGTGAACCAGTCAAGATGGGATTGGAGAAGGTGTTGGGAGCCCTGCAGGGTGGGGGCAAGGGCAAGGAAGGCGGTGTCATCGGTAAACTGGAGAAGGTGGACGGGGGGTGACGGCGTCGGCATGTCCGCCATATACAAAAGGTACAGAAGGGGGGAGAGGACAGAGCCTTGGGGCACACCGGCGGAGGAAAAAAAGATGTAGGAATCCATGTTATGGATGGTGACATAGGAAGGACCGTGGGAGAGAAAGGAGCCGATCAAATGGACATAGTTAATTGGAAGTGCGAAGGTTTGGAGCTTGAAGAGGAGACTGGAATGCCATACGCAGTCATAAGCTCGTTCGAGGTCCAGGGAGACGAAGATAGCGGAGTGCCTGTCTCACCCAAGTGAACGTTAGTATTTCAAGTGCTGGTCGAGCCCCGCGACTTCTGAGCGCCATTATCTGCAGTGCCTTTTCTTATTTTCTGTTGTCTGTATTTGTATGGCTCTTAACCGAAAGTTTTGAATTAAAGCTCAATTGTTTTTAATGGTGTTATAAGACATGGGCGTTCAGCCGCTTTGAAATTAAAGTTCCTTGCTTGTCAAGTGATAGATTGTTTGGGGCCTTCAGCCTAATTTAAGATAAGGCTTTGTTGTTTAAATTTATTTTACCTTGAGTTTTAAGTCATGGAGCCTTCAGCCGTTAAAAATGAAGGATCTTTATCTTTCGAGCATCTGACTTTTTGGGGCCTTCAGCCTAATTGAAGATAAGGCTTTCTGCCTTGTGTTTGTTTATTTAATTTTACCTTGAGTCTTAAATCATGGGCCTTCAGCCATCTTTAAATTAAGGTTGTCGCTTTTCAAGTATTAGATTTTCAGCCTTCAGCTAGATTATGGAACTTACTTACCGTGAGGCCTCCTGCCTTCCAAATATTCTCTTTGGAGTCTGAATTTTAAGTTAATGGCTTTTAGCAGTTTTTTTAGTTAAAGTGGTTGTGCCCTTAAGGCATAAGATAGTGTGGCGTATGCAGCCGATAACTGAGTTCAAGAACCTGTACTGCAGTGTTTGGCTAAGTAAATAAAGTTATATGTGTTCGAGTGTAACTGACAGCGCTCATTTTGGCCTGTTTCCACAATTCCAACTACCTGTCCTGTCCTGCGGGTTTAGCAGGGCGTTTCACGAATGGATTCTAATACAGACAAAAGTCTAATATTTCAGGGTCTTAGAGGTTATGGCGTTGAAAGAATAATGTTTCCTGTGGGGCGTTGCCCACTCGTCACTAATAGGGTGCCTAATGGATGCAGCGATCTCGGAATGTTATACAGCAAGCAAATTAACAATATTTAACTCTGATTCAAGCAAATGTCGCTAGCGAGAGGCGACATGAAAACAGTAAAGTTCTTGCTATACACGAAGTCCAAGTAAGCACTTGATAAAGATCACAAATAGTGGTTTTTGTAGCACGCTCCGCAAATACATTACAGTAAAGTCTGTTGCAGACTGGGCGATCTGAGCCCCCAAGGCTGGCATGAGCGGTGCTTATATTCACTTCTTCCAGGTGTTGCACTTGACGCAACGCGGTCCAATTCCGCGCATCATTGGCCGACGTTTCCTCATCGCCTTCTCTGGTCTTGCGTTCCGAGTCTTCGTTTTGGCGCTTGTGGCTACATCAGAACATTTCCCATAATTTTACGTCGAGCTGTTGCGATCCATATGTTGCAAGCGACCACTGTACAAAAAGTTGTAATTTACTTAGGCGAAAGTACTTTTGCAGAAGTCGAAGTTTACGTGGCCTTAAGTCGCACAAAATACTTGCAGGGTGTTGCTATTTGTGAAATCAATCAAAGAAAGTTATTTAATTATCCTCATGAAAGTTCGCGCATAGAATTGTAAAGACTGAGAAGCAGTACTTCAGTAGTTTATATGAAGTGTCGTACCTTTATAATTTAAAAAAAAAATGACACTTAGAATACTTTGCAGTTTTCACTTACAGCTACTATTAGCAATTAAAATGCATTAAACGCTATCCTCTTATTTTTTTCCACTGTCGCTTATGTGATTTATTTGCATCTTTTTTTAATTCACATATATACTCATTAACTAAGGGTTTAGCTAATTTAGGTAATATAAGCATCAAGCAGCGACGATAATTCTAAATCAAGTTTGAAGAAATTGGGCTGTCACCTCGATCTCTTGCTACGAGGTACACGATCTATTAGGGCAAAATCATTTGATTCTGAGCTGAATTGTAGACCTTAAAAAAGACCTGCAACATATTTATGAGATCATATTTATCTTTTGCAGGCGATTCAAAGACCCCCTTTTTATGCTTTGTAAGTGTTGAACTGGGAAACTTCAAAAGGCAAAAAAACGTCGTTATTTATCAACTATAAAAGATAAACACATGTTCTCGTGGACTTTTATTTATATCTTTTTGAGCTCTAACTCCAAGTAGCTCTTATGTATCACATAGAGTGTATCAAGAGAGCTCGCTGATGGAAAACATTTTTAATTAATTTAGCTGATGCACTTTAAACGTCTCAACAGATTTTCATGGAATGTAATTGAAAACCATGAAGATTAAACGAGCAATAAAATAAAAAAAGAATTAAAATCGGACCTTTCGCTTGCGTACTGTGATACCACAGACGGGTATACAGATACACTCATTAACCTTATAGCACCCTTTTTATTGGGTATTAAAAATAGGGGAAGCCTAATCACTCCATCCGCCAACCCAACTGGTCGATGGTTTCATGCAACACCTTCATTTTAGATGGCGACAACCTACAAGGGGATTGGCGGACAGGGATTTGATCCATCAGATGGACCTTGCGTTCAGTCTCATTGACGAATTGTAGTTCATCAATAAGTACATGCAAAAATTCCCCAACCACTTCAGCACTTGCCGAGGCTCCCCTTGCTCAAATGATCAACATTAAAAGGAGCAACTTCCTCTTTGATATAGCAAAGCTTTTGCTATAATTGAGGTTACATGGTTAACACTTTTTGTTAGGCTGAATTTTGAAAATAACCCATTACTTAATGAATCTTCTTCAAAAAAATCACAACTAAGCAACACAACTGTTGACATACCTTTGAAAACAAAGTTTTCGGCGGTGATAGTAGCAGGGCTAGGCAGTTTCTGGGACAGCTTCCATGATGGCGGATCCAACATGGCTGCTGTAGATGTGACAATAATGCACTGACATCATGGTGGGAAAATCAAATTTTTTTGCGGAAGAGGGAACTGAGCTACCTCCACTAACTGAACTCGCCTCCTCCTCCCCCCTACCCCCACCCCTATATACCATCTACACCTTCTGCCCCCTTGGAAATGGTGGGAATTAAAAAAATTATGGGAATTTCAAATTTTATTTGTTCACTTTAGATTCAGATATCAACTGACCTAGTTCACCATATTACCACCACAGGGCACTTTTGCCCTCCATACTCCTCTCCTCCCACCACGCCCTCCTCCCCCACTCTCCCCTCCCCCTCCACTAGTGAGGAAGCTTCAGTTTGCACTGGGCTGCCAAATAGGATGGATGTGAGTCTTTACTTTATTCTATGTGTTGGACAAGGAAGAATTCATATGGTTAAAATGGCTCTGAGCACTATGGGACTTAACAGCTGAGGGCATCAGTCCCCTATAACTTAGAATTACTTAAACATGACTAACCTTAGGACATCACACACATCCATGTCCGAGGCAGGATTCGAACCTGCGACCATAGCGATCACTTAGTTCCAGACTGAAGTGCCTAGAACCGCTCGGCCACCCCGGCTAGCTAAGGAAGAATTCAACAGCTATATTAGTGGTATTCAGGCATCTGAGGATTGTATCCATGACTCCTTGCACAATGGTTGGAAAGTGGAGACATTGGATGAGCATATGAATTACAAAACATTTTATCAGATAATGAAGATGCAGTGGGATGGACTGAAGTTACTTTTTGCAACTCATGCTTATAGATTCTTGTGGTGGAACTGTAGATGTTTAATGAAAACTCCTATCAAGCTTTCAAAGCACAAGACGCAAAATGCTCATCTGCTCCAGTGTGGGCGTCTTTATCTGAATATGTTCAATTGAGGAGATGCTGTGGTGACAAGTATGGGGGATTTTAATAAGTGTACTAATGTAAGCACACACCTGAGAACTATGTCCAAAGCTACTTACATGAATACTGGGAAGGAAAGATAATGGCTGAGCATAAGGGAAATACTTTTCAGCAAATAATGGTGGTGCATGATGATGCTTTGAAGATGCACTTCACAAACTGTGCAGCTTATAATGTAACTGTCTATCTTTTTCGAAATTTCCCATCAATATGTCCAGGAGACAAATTTGTGTACGTGTCTTTGTGTGTGTGTGTGTGTGTGTGTGTGTGTGTGTGTGTACGAAGCTACATTGACATCGACCACAACTTGTGGGTGCTTCACTTCTTTTATCATTCAGTATACTATGCTTTTACTAAATGATTGTTAATTTTGCTCATTGCGTTGGCATACTTGTTTGCCCTGTGACGAGATAACTGTAGTATGCGTTCACACCATAATGATCTTCTTATATTAGCTCTAAATATAATTGCTCGGTTTGTAACCATTCTTTCTCATATAATAAAAATGAACATAATAATTCCTACAATAGAAATTGTAGACCCAATTCTTGATACTACATTTCATTATGTATATGCGTCTGGGTAGTCTGACTATCGTCGAGGTATTCCTGCTAATCCTAAGAAGTGTTGAGGAAAGAATGTTAAGTTTACTCCAATGAATATAATTGTAAATTGGATTTTTAATCATGTATTGTTTATAGTTAATCCTGTGAATAGTGGATATCATTGAATAACACTCCCTATAATTGCAAATACTGCTCCTATAGATAATACATAATGGAAGTGGGCTACTACATAATATGTATCATGTAATACAATATCAAGTGATGAATTTGCTAATACTAATCCTGTTAATTCACCAATTGTAATTAGGAAAATAAATCCTAGAGCTCATAATAATGCTGGATTGAACTTGAATTTAGTTCCATATACTGTAGCTAATCATCTAAATACCTTAATTCCTTTAGGTACAGCAATAATTATTGTTCCTGATGTAAAATATGCTCGTGTGTCAACATCCATTCCTACTGTAAATATATGATGTGCTCATACAATAAATCCTATTAATCCAATTGATAATATAGCATAAATTATACCTAATGTTCCAAATGATTCAATTTTTCCTCTTTTTTCTTTCACAATATGTGAAATAATTCCGAACCCTGGTAGAATTAAAATGTTAACTTCTGGGTTTCCAAAGAATCAAAATAGATGTTGATATAGAATTGGGTCACCCCCTCCTGCAGGGTCAAAGAATGATGTATTTAAATTTCGGTCTGTTAATAATATAGTAATAGCTCCTGCTAAAACTGGAAGTGAAAGAAGGAGGAGCAGGGCTTTAATAGCTACAGATCAAACAAATAAAGGTGTTTGATCTAAAGTTATACTCTCTGATCGTATATTAATTGCTGTTGTAATGAAATTTACTACACCAAGAATGGATGATACACCTGCTAAGTGTAGTGAAAAAATAGCTAGATCTATAGATGCACCCCCGTGTGCGATAGCTCCTGCTAGAGGAGGGTAAACTGTTCATCCTGTACCAGCACCATTATCTACTATAGAAGATGTAAGAAGAAGGGTTAGTGAAGGTGGTAGTAATCAAAAACTTATATTATTTATTTGTGGGAATCCTATATCTTGTGCACCAATTATAAATGGAACAAGTCAATTACCAAATCCACCAATTATAATAGGTATTACTATAAAGAAAATTATTACGAATGCGTGGGCTGTAATAATAACATTATAAATCTGGTCATCTCCAATTAGAGGTCCGGGTTGACCAAGTTCAGCACGAATAAGAATTCTCATTGATGTTCCTACTATTCCTGCTCATGCTCCAAATAGAAAGTATAAAGTACCAATGTCCTTATGGTTTGTAGAGAATAATCATTTTTGTGGTAAGATGGCTAAATTTTAGGGAGTAGACTGTAAGTCTACTTATGAGATTTTTTCTCTCTTACCATATTTAGGTCTTATATTCAAATATGATTCTAGACTGGAATTCTAGAGGTGTAAAATTTTACTAAGGCCTAAAAGATCATTCTTTTAATTATAACTTTGAAGGTTATTAGTTTGATTAACTTAAATCCTTAGTATAATGAAATTAAGGTTGATGTTGAAATCAATCCTATTGTTGAAATTATTACTGTTATAGCAAGAATAATTCTTGATTTTTGAGACTTTATCTTTATAGATCATGAATTTTCCGTGTATGGTACAATTAGGGCTGAGAATCCAATACACATGTAATAACAGAGTGTAATTGAAGTTAATACAACTATAATCGTTATAATAGTTGTTATATTGTTTTCTATTAATGATTGTCTTACAATTCATTTTGGCAGAAATGCAAGAAATGGTGGTAAACCACCTAGAGATAATACAGATAAAAATATTATGAATTTAATTTCGGTTTATACACTTCTGGCTGAATAAATTTGCTTTATGAAAAATAAATTTATTTGCTTAAATAATAACACTATAATTAATCTTAGTAGTGAGTAAATAATAAAAAATAGTTCTCAGATGTTTTCTCTGACTGTTAATGATCTAATTATTCACCCTAAATGTCTAATTGAAGAATATGCTAGAAGTTGTCATAGAGATGTTTGAGTTAAACCTCCTATTGCCCCAATAATAATTCTTAAGATGATAATTGTTCAAATTAAAGTTCTTAGTTGAATACAATAGGATAAAACCATTATTGGGGCAATGTTTTGTCATGTTATTAATGTTAAACAATTATTTCATCTTGAGGCTCCTATCACTTCTGGAAATCAGAAATGAAAAGGTGCAGCTCCAATCTTTAATAATAATCTAGATCTGATTATTATTGATGGGATAAATTCTGTTTCCCATCCTATTGGATATTTTATTTGAATCAGCAAAATTGAGAATAATAGTATTGTCAATGCTATTGCTTGGACAATTAAATATTTAATTGATGATTCGTTTATTATTATATTTTTATTTCTTGTTAGGAGCGGAATAACTGAAAGTAAGTTGATCTCAAGTCCTATTCAAACCCCAAATCAGGAATTAGATGAAATGGACAGGATCGTTCCTATCATTAATGTTGATAGGAAGAGAAGTTTTGTAGAGTAGTTGGTCATTAAAAAGGAGAGGATTGATACCTCTATAAATGAGGTATGAACCCATTAGCTTGATTAGCTTACCTTTTTACATTAAGGTGTATTATGCAAATTATTTTTTGATACCAAAGGAGGTAGTTTAATTCTAAATTATGTAATTTTTAATGAAGGTAATTTTATTTACTTTATTTACCCTATAAAGGTAACCCTTTAATCAGGTACTTCATTTATTTAATACATAAATTGAAAGTATTTTTTTGAAATTCAGTTTGTATTATTTTGTTTTTTGCGGATTAATTTATCCTGGTTTGTTTAATTATATATATATATATATATATATATATATATATATATACAATAATTAATTTATATTAATGTATTACATTTAATTAAATTTAAATACCTATAAGTTCATTTTATTACCATTAAGTGATTATTTTAATAAATTATTGTACCAAGGATTATAGCTACTTATGTTTTTAGCTTAAAATAGATTATTATAATATAATACATATAATAATATGTAATTTAATATTTAATATTATTATAATTGGATATAATAAATAAAATAATTTATTTTAAATATAATATATTATAGTAATTTAAATAATTTTATTAATTATAATAATATAATTGAAGGACTTATCTATAATTAGATTATTTAATTATTACATATTTAAGTTAACTTAATATGAAATTTCATATTAATACCATATTATATTAATTTACATAATTGTATAAAATAATTTTATTATATTATTTAATCTTTCTTTATTATTAGTGAAAAGAAAGATTAAATAAGAAATAATATAATACATTTATTGCTATACATGTTCCATATTAATCTTTAATAGAGAAGTTGTTGTGGTCATACGGGGGTGCATTGTTTTTGTTAAAGTTTGTGATTTTTTCTTTTTTTTCTTTAAATATTTGGATCTTTTAGTCTTTCTTAATTTTATATATTTTCTATTTTCTTATTTTTTATTCATAAAAGTTTTATTCTTGCTTGTTTATACACTTTTTTTTTGTATTATATGTAAGTTTTGTTAAACTAAATATTCTTTTTGCAGTAATTTGATTTAATTATCAAGTGATTTTGGATTTAGTAATTGATTTAGTATCGGCAAAATTCGTGCCAGCTGCCGTGGTTATACGATTGATACAAGTGAATATTATTGGTTAAAACAGTTGTTTATATTATGAGGGTTAAAATATAAATTTGTAAGGTGAAATGTTGAAATTTATTTGTGGCTCTTTTTATGAATCTGTGTAATTTAAATAATAAACTAGGATTAGATACCCTATTCTTTTAAATGTTAATTATATTTACCAGGGTACTATTAGTTAAGGTCTTTAAACCCAAAGCATTTGGTGCTATCTCATTCCATTCAGAGGAACCTACCCCGTGATTGATAATACACAATTTACTCTACTTAATTTATTTGTTTGTATATCTCCGTTATCAGAGAATCTTTTTAGATTTATAATTCTCAAGATTTATAATTATAAAATATTTCAGGTCAAGGTGCAGCTTATAGTTAATAGGAGGTGGGTTACAATAGATTTTTGTTTATAACGGATTTGATGGTGAAATACTGTTAATGAAGGTGGATTTGATAGTAATTTAATTTATTTAATTTAACTGATATTCGCTCTGAGGTGTGTACACATCGCTCATCGCTCTCATTATTGATTATTCTATTTTATTTTAAAGTAGCTTCAATTTAGATGAGATAAGTCATAACATAGTAGATGTACTGGAAAGTGTATCTACGAAGAGGTTCAAGATATAACTTATCAGTAAAGTGTTTCACTTACACTGAAAATTTTTCTGTGCAAATCAGGACATCTTGATTATTTATTTTATTATATTTATTTTTTGTTTATTTAATTACTTAATATAAATAATTTTATTGAATTATGTCTAAGTATATTTTATAGAATCGATTTTTTAAATTATAGTGTATTGGTAATGTAAGTGTTTTATGAAATATAATTTTAATTTTTTTAAGTAGATTTTATTTATTGTACCTTTTGTATCAGGGTTTATCAAAATTTTAGTATTTATTTTACTTGTCTCGATTTAGGTTGATTTATAAATAATTTATAGTTAATGTATCATAATTATTATTAGATTATTTATAGAAATGAGATGTTAATCGTTTCTCAAGATATCTAGTTTCTTAAGAAAAAATTAAATTTTTTGAAGTTAGTTGTTTTTATTTAATTTTTAAGTATAAATATTAACTTATTTTATTCTCTAAGGGATAAGCTTTGTAGTTAATAACCTATAATTTATTTCATAAAAATATTATAGTAAGCTGTAAACCAGCTATCTTTAAGATTACGTTTTAGTTCATTTATTTTTATTTTTATTTTATAAACATTTTAGGTTTTTAATTAAAATTATTAATTTAATTTCAAAATTTTTGTAATAATGTTAGAATTAGTATATTTATTTGTATAAAATTTATACCTTGTGAACTTATTATAAGGAACTAGGCAACATTGAATTCCGCCTGTTTATCAAAAACATGTCCTCTTGAAAATACTTTGAGCTCTGGCCTACTCACTGAGCGGATTTTTAAAGAGCCGCGGTATTTTAACTAGTGGCTGGAATCAATGGCTTGACGAGAAATCAACTGTCTCTTAGTAAAGTTTTGAATTTAACTTTTGAGTCAAAAGGCTTAAATTCTTCTTTAGGACGAGAAGACCCTATAGAGCTTGACATTTTACGTATATATAGTTTTTTGTTTGTCTTTCTATATTTAATGGTGATGTTTTGTTGGGGTGACATGAAGAATAAATAAACTCTTCATTATTATATCATTGATTTTTTTTGTTGTTTTGATTCATAATTTATGGTCATAAGATTAAGTTACCTTAGGGATAACAGCGTAATTGATCTTGAGAGCTCATATCGACTAAGCAGATTGCGACCTCGATTTTGGATTAAGAAAAATTTTGGGTGCAGCAGCCCAATGATTAGGTCTGTTCGACCTTTAAATTCTTACATGATCTGAGTTCAGACCGGCGTGAGCCAGGTCGGTTTCTATCCTAAGACTATTAATCCATATTAGTATGAAAGGAACATATGAGTGAAATTTTTATGTTATATTGATTAATATTAATTTATTTACTATTTTGACAGATTAATGTGTTGATTTTAGAATTCATTTATGTAGATTTTTTCTACAAATAGTATTGATACTTCGTGATTTATTTAAATTTATTTTGAATTTTCTTTTATTAGTTATTTGTGTTTTAATTAGTGTTGCTTTTTTAACTTTGTTAGAGCATAAGGTTTTAGGTTATATTCAGATACGAAAGGGTCCAAATAAGGTAACATTTGTTGGAATTCCACAACCATTTAGTGATGCTATTAAGTTAATTTGTAAGGAGCAGCAAATTCCTATTGTATCTAATAACTTACTCTATTATTTTTCTCCTGTTTTTAATTTAATAATTTCTTTGGCTGTTTGAGTAATTTTCCCTTATTTGACTTATATATGTTCTTTTTTTAAGGATTTTTATTTTTTTATGTTGTACTAGATTAGATGTTTATACCATTATGATTGCTGGTTAATCTTTTAATTCAAATTATTCATTTTTAGGTTCTCTTGGTTCTGTTGCTCAAACAATTTCTTATGAAGTTAATTTAGCTTTAATTTTATTATCTTTAATTATTGTAATTGGTAGTTTTAACATGTTTGATTTTATAAATTATCAGCTTTATTTTTGATACAGTATTATTTCTTTTCCTTTAGCTTTAGCTTGTTTTTCTTCTTGTTTAGCTGAAACTAATCGTACTCCTTTTGGTTTTGCTGAGGGTGATTCTGAGTTAGTTTCAGGATTTAATATTGAATATGATGCGAGTGGTTTTACTTTAATTTTTTAAGCTGAGTATACTAGAATTGTTCTTATAAGAATATTATTAGCTTTAATTTTTTAGGTGGTGATTTTTATTCTTTTATATTTTTTATTAAGCTTGCTATTATATCTTTTGGTTTTATTTGAGTTAGTGGAACATTACCAAGATTTCGTTATGATAAATTAATGTACTTAGCTTGAAAAAGTTTTTTACCTGTCTCTTTAATTTTTTTATTTTCTTTGTTGGTTTAAAGATTTTATTTATCTCATTTATTTACTGAAATTTTTTAAAAAAGTTAATAGAAGAGTTAAACTTCTAATTTTATGTTTTCAAAACATATGCTTTTCCTAAGCTAATTAACTTATTATTCCTTAATTAATTTATCTCATGCGTTTGCAACATGGACATCAAGTAAGAAGTATGTAAAGTAGATCATTGTTAAGATTTGCCCTGTTATAATATAAGGTTCTCCAACTGGTCGTTTACCAATTCATGTTAATAAGCAAACAACTACTACTATAATTCAGAATAAAATTTGATTAATAGGATAGAATTGAATATCTCAGCATGGTGTTTTATTGTAAAATGGTAAAATCATTAAGATTCTAATTGATAAGAATAATGCAATAACTCCTCCTAACTTATTAGTAATTGACTGTAAAATTGCATATGCAAATAAGAAACATCATTCTGGTTCAGTATGAACTGGTGTTACTAATGGGTTAGCAGGTACAAAGTTGTCTGGATCTCCTAGTAGGTAAGCATTAATTAAGCATAATATAATTAATAATGATGTTATTAATACAAATGTAATAGAATCCTTAAAAGTAAAGTATGGATGGAATGGGATTTTTTTCAATATCTCCATTTAGGCCTAAAGGGTTATTAGACCCTGTTTGGTGAAGAAAAAATAAATGAATTGCTGCTATAGCAGCAATGATAAACGGTAATACAAAATGGAATATAAAAAATCGACTTAATGTTGCGTTATCAACAGCGAACCCTCCTCATGCATTGAATAAATCTGTTCCTAAGTATGGAATTGCTGATAATAAATTAGTAATTCCTGTCAAACCTCAAAAAGATATTTGACCTCAAGGTAAAACGTATCCTATAAATGCAGTTGCTATAACTAAAAATAAAATTACTGTACCAATTATTCAGGTATGTATATATATGTAAGATCCGTAGTAAATTCCCCGTCCTCCATGCAAATAAATACAAATAAAAAATATAGATGCTCCATTTGCATGTAAGGTTCGAATAATTCACCCATTATTTACGTCTTGGCAAATGTGTACTACACTACTAAATTCTATTTCAATATTTGATGTATAATGTATAGCTAAAAATAGTCCAGTTACGATTTGGATTACCAAACATAACCCTAGTAGGGACCTAAAATTTCATCAAAATGAAATGTTTGTTGGTGCAGGTAAATCAATTAAAGAGTTATTAATAATTTTAATTAAGGATGTCTTAATCGTAAGGGTTTATTCATTAGTGAGTTATCTTATTTTTCGAATAGGTCCCTGATTATTAGTAGTGATTTTAACAACTGCTAGTAGTGCTAAAAATAAATAAATTATCATTATTATTGTAATAATGAATGTTGGTCTATTATATAATTTTTCTAAAGATATTGTTATTTCTTGATAATTAATTGAATTATCAATATTTATAGTTTCAGTATTTATGTAAAAGTCTCTAAATATTGTTATATTTAGAATAATTAATGTTGATATAATAAATACTCATATTGTTAATGTAATAATTATAGTAATTGATTTAAGTTTAAATATTTTGTTTGATGCAATTCTTGTAATATAAATAAATAGGACTAATATACCACCAAGAAGCGTTAAAAATAAAATATATGATAATCAATATCTTTCTATTATTGTTCCTGTTATTAATCCAACTAGGAAAGTTTGAAGGTAATAAAAAGCATTATTGATATTGGGTGTCTCAATTTAATAAAATTAATATTTATTACATTTGATAGTGATATAATTATTATTTTAATCATTTCAGGGGTTAGTTTATTTGGTTGTGGGGACCTATGTTGGAAGCTTTTCCACCTCTGAAGTTTGAAAAGTTATTTCTGGTTTACAAGACCGGCGTTTTTTTTAAACTATTAAAACTAATGTTTGTATTCTCTGTTTTTACTTCGTTGTTGATTTATTTTGCTGGTGTTTATGTTTTTTCTTCAAAATGTAAACATTTATTAATGGTTCTTTTGAGATTAGAATATATTGTTCTTTCTTTATTTATATTAATTATTGTTTTTCTTATTGAGTTTGATTATGATTATTTTTTTTCTCTTATTTTTTTAGTTTTTTCTGTTTGTGAGGGTGCTTTAGGTCTTTCTATTCTAGCTTCAATAATTCGTTCTCATGGTAATGATTTTTTTAATTCTTATGGTTTATCTTTATGTTAAAGTATTTATTTATAACTATTTTTTGATCCGTCTTTGTTTATTTAATAAGTATTGATGGTTGGTTCATTCTTTAATGTTTCTGTCGAGTTTTGTGTTTATAATGTGCGTTTATTCTTATGCTGATTTGAATATAATTAGATATTATTTTTGTACTGATTATTTTTCTTTTAGTTTAATTTTGCTTAGTTTTTGAATTTGTTCCTTGATAATTACTGCTAGAGGTTCAGTTTGTTTAAGTTCATATCATTCTAATTTTTTTGTTTTTATGGTTTTGATTTTAATAATTATGCTTTATTGTTCGTCTGCTAGATTAAGTCTTCTTTCTTTTTATAATTTTTTTGAGGCTAGATTAGTTTCTACTTTACTTATAATTTTGGGTTGAGGTTATCAACCTGAGCGTTTACAGGCTGGTGATTATTCAATTTTTTATACATTAGTTGCTAGATTACCTTTATTATTAGTTTTATTTAAGGTTTATGATTTTTCTAATACTTTGTATTTTCGTTTATTGTTTGATTTTCGTTCCTATTATTTTATGTTTTATGTATTTATAATTTTGGATTTTTTAGTTAAGATGCCAATATTTTTAGTTCATCTATGGCTTCCTAAGGCTCATGTAGAGGCCCCTATTTCAGGTAGAATGATTCTTGCTGGTGTGTTATTGAAGTTAGGTGGTTGCGGTATTTTTCGTGTTATAAAGGTTATTTCTTATTTGGGTTTAAATTTTAATTATTTTTGATTATCTTTAGGCTAGTCTGGTGGTGTTATTGTAAGATTTATTTGTTTTCGTCAGGTTGATTTAAAGTCTTTCATTGCATATTCTTCTGTTGCTCATATAAGAATGGTTATTGGTGGACTGATGACTATAAATTGATGGGGTTGTGTAGGTTCTCTTTCTTTAATGGTTGGCCATGGTTTATTTTCTTCTGGTTTATTTTGTTTATCTAATAATATTTATGAATGGTTAGGTAGACGAAGATTATTAATTAACAAGGGTATAATTAACTTGATACCAAGAATGACTTTATGATGATTTCTTTTAAGATCATCAAATATGGCTGCTCCTCCTTCTTTAAATTTGGTAGGTGAAATTAGATTATTAAATAGAATTATATCTTGATCTTCTTTTAGATTTTTTGCTTTTATTTTTTTATCTTTTTTTACAGCTGTTTATACTTTATATATATATTCTTATTCTCAGCATGGTAACTATTATTCTGGTGTTTATACTTGTTCTCTTGGTTATTTTCGTGAATATCATCTTTTACTTTTACATTGATTGCCTTTAAATATTCTTTGTTTAAAGAGTGAATATTTCTTTGTTTAGTTTCTTTAGTATTTTAATTAAAAATATTGTTTTGTGGAATCAATGATTTGAAGTTTTTCATCTTAGGCCATGAATTTAGTTTCTATTTGTTCTTTAAGTTTTTTTCTTTATTTTTTTCAAGAACTATAATTTTTATTTTAGGTATTTATTATTTAATAATTGATTATACAGTTTTTGTTGAGTGAGAACGTTTTAATTTAAATGGTTCTATAGTTGTTATGACTTTAATTTTGCATAGAATATCTCTTATTTTTATGTCTTTTGTTATATATTTCTTCTTTGGTTATATATTATAGAGAGGATTATATGTCTGGCGAAAAGAATATAAATCGTTTTATCATTATTGTTTTAATATTTATTCTTTCTATAGGTTTTTTAATTATTAGCCCTAATTTGATTAGAATTTTGCTAGGTTGAGATGGTTTAGGTTTAGTTTCTTATTGTTTAGTTATTTACTATCAAAATGTACGCACATCTTAGTTGTAACCGTACAATGATTTCCTCACTGCAAATGGCAACAAGTTGATTATTCTGGTCCACACTATACGACTCCAAATAGCCCAATGTCTGAACAGTCACTGGAAGGTATAGTGCACTGGCGGGAGTCTCAAACAATCTTATATCCTGTTGCAACTAAGGAGAAGAATCTGTAAATGGTATGAGTCAGAACGTCGTTGGGATAGAAGTGTGTTGCAATGTTACGCTGGACATGGATTGTACTGACAGGCATTATGCCCACTATCTGATCTGCCTTGTAAAATTTACTAGTATCCTTCTTCAAAACCTGTTCTTCTGTGTAAGTCAGTAATCGCCCTGCTGAATATTTTTGCTTAAAGTCAATCGTTGCAATCATAGTCCTTACTTAAGGTTTAAATGTACCGATGTTTTCACGTAGCTCAATACCTTTTCCAGACTGTTTTAAGACTTTGTATGCACCTGGTTCTGTTCCCACAATGTCTTTTTCACCATTAACATCTAGATGCAGCTTGTTGTTAGCTGCAGTGATGTTTGGGATACTGTTGTACGTCTCCAGTCTAATAATTGCAATATTCCATTCACCAGTGCTCAAATCAATTGGCGGGAAGTAATTTGCAAGTAATACAGATGATCGTTCATTTAAGTTCAACTGCATCTGATCCTCAATTTTTGAAGAATGTTTTAAGTTCTTCCTTATACATTCTTCTTCTTCGTAAAAGTCAAGAGAAACATGATGCATAGGTGCCCATTGTGGTGTGTATTCAAGTCCTGAAGGCATTGAAAATTGTGGAACACACGTTTTCTGCCGGTGAAGTATCGTTGTAATTCTTTTGTCGCTTGCAGGTAACCAAATGAGTGGAAGCAGTAGACGTAATTTCCATTTTTCATAACATAACCCAGTTGGTGCTGAGACCTCCAGAAACAGCTAAATTTAGAACACCACATCCATCAGTTTCTACACAGTCTTGGGTAATGTATCTCGCATAAATACGCCACGGAATCTTGGAATACCCAATTTTTTTTCTGACGAACGTAATCAGATTAGTATTTGTGAGTGTCTAATCTGGCAGGACAGCTAACAGGCCTTTTTTATGAGTAGCATATCTTTTTTCCTGTAAGGTTTCAACTATATTCCTTTTACGATGGCTGTGGCTTCCATCATGCGGTTATGTCTTATTGCTTCTTCTAACTGCTCTTGAAAGTTTTGCGCATTCTTGACTATTCGAGCAATAGTTACACTACCACCAGCGAGAGACCCCAACGCCGAGAGAACAGAAAGGGCTGGGATGAGGAATGGAAGAAAACCACCAGATATCTTTAGCACTGGCAGAACTCTAGGTACTTTAACTGGTCCTTTGCGCTTGAGAGCACTTTTAGCTGCATACATCGACGACAGGATACAGTTTTTTGAACACCCCTGCCCTGGCTTCTTCTTCTTCGTCATTTTCTTCTTCTTCTGCCTCAGTGATGACGTGCAGCATTCATAATTTGTTTGAAATCCATCATCGCTGAGCCCAACTTAATTTTTCCATGCATGGTTTTATCAGCTTCAAATGCTGCGATGCGTTGACCTGTATCAATACCCTTGCTCGCATGTATTGCTTTGGCTTTATCAGCTAAAATCCGGTCTGGACCTGACGACTTGGGAGAGTTTTATTTGCAGCGTATGCAATGCCGTCTTCCAAACGAGCCTTATCAAGCATGTTAAAACCCTTATCACTAGTGCCAACCATTTTTGAAGTTTTGTTGCAGGTATGCAGTAGTTATATCACGTAATACGTAATCACGCTGGCAGTTTGTCTAGAATACCACCATCTCCTCTTCTAGCATGCATGTCATGCTACTCCTGTGGTTGTGGACTGTGCACGTGACTTTAAAGCAAACTGTTGTCGTCAATCCAACTGTTTTGTGCTGCAGGAAAACCTAGCCATTTGACTAGCACTCTATTTCCTCGATGTCTTATGACTCTCTCCACGAGAAACACACCCAGTTCTGAGATTTTCTACAACTCTTTGGTATAGAAGCAACCTGCAATTTCTTCATTATTACTTTCCTTCAAGATGTAAGTTCTCAGATTCATTCTTCGAATCTTGAAAACTGTAAATATCTCTGTTGACCAGTTTGGCAGGCATGATTTCTCGAAAGTATTCTTATACTTTGAAACTCACAATAAATCACCCACATTAATTTTTTGTCTGTGCTGTTCCACAATTTTAATGCCATTGTACACTGTATTCAGAAGCTCATTATCACGAACATCGATAGATCCTATTTTTATTGTATGATGTTTAGTTTGGTTGTACAGGTCAATTATTTCTGGGAAAATGCCTGTCCATTTGTATTACCCACGAAGCTTAAAATGCATCCACATTTGATCTTCTGTTGTCTGGTGCAGCCGTTCAACAATGTTAGCCTTCAGGCGAGTGAATGTTAAGCAGTGTTGCAGCCCATACCATCCTGTCACAGTCTTGGAATATCTGCTGTAAAACTGTAAGCTGTGATCTGTTTGAAGATTGTTGAGGCATCGATTCGTGCCCATTTGCAGCAATATGCAAACACCCTGGTGACGTCTCCCTAGCTTTTGTTTTTACAAATAAAGTCCAAGTACATTTACAGCATGTTTCAATAACCATTAAAATAAATCTGAATCCATTATTCGTATCTGAATATTCCAGCATGTCCACAAGATCCATCTGCCATAATCATCCAAGCCTTCCAGCTTTTAACCATAAAATGCCTGCGAGGTTATGCTTTATGCTCAATGTCAGTGCCACCATCGCTGCTGCTACTGTTTTTTTTTCAGCATCTAGTATTGGTTTTATAATGGTTTTATTTGTCATGTTTTTTTTGTTATACTTAGGAAAATAATGTCCATTAAACCAGCTGTTCTCTCAAAGTGCCTATCACCAGTCTGTATAGCGCCATTAGTTACATTTATTACCCAGCGTGTATGGTCTTCCCATCCTGGCGCCGAATGTTCTATCTGTGTGTCCAGAGGCGTCAATGGCGACACCATCATAATCGTGTGTTTTTGTTTTTGCTGAGAGCTGCCTCAGAGATTCAATAATCGGCTTATAGGTCTCTCTTAGTGTTTGCTGTCGATCCATATGCCCTAACCTTAGCAACTGGAATTTCTCTCAACGGCTTTCCGCGCCTGAATGTCTGCTTCATCGACATCTCGATGTATATCAGTCAGACTTCTCTGGAGTCTGAGGCTTTATATATCTGCTCTTCTTCTTCTTACCATGCAGCTGTTCCCCCCTCTCATAGCAAAGATCTCTGTATCTATTTTCCGCTTAATAGCCTCAACCTTTTCAGTTAAGTCAGTTACTTTCCTACCAGTTTCATTAACTAACGCTTAGCTGCTCCCTGCACATACCACAAACTTCAAGCATGCATTCTTAAAAGTTTTGCCTATATCTACAATCATTCAATTTTCTTGTTTTACCAATAACAAGAAACCCATACTGTGAATGATCCCAGCAATAGGTGCATATCTTTACAAAATCATGTGCTTGGTAAATGTGTTTTAAATTCAGATTGTCTTGTTTGAAGGCTATAATGCGCTTTGCATTATCCCTAACCAACTATTTTGGGATTATGCTAAATGTTTGGCTTAGATAAAATATATCGACACCAATATGACGACCGAAAGATAAATATTTTCGAATTTGGTGCTGATTTTCCACAGTAACATCATCAAATATGAACACAGTGGCTTTATTTTTTCAGGTGGGGCGATATCACTGCTCTCACTGGATGTCATGAATGTAACGTCTTTTACAACACGCAGTGTCACCTGTAATAGGTGATACTTGGGTTGAAACAGTCTTTTTTAAAATAAACGTGTTACATTTGTACTCCATCTATGTGTGTTAGCAGCGTCATGAGAACATTAGTCTTGTTTCAAGTGGATAAACCTACAATAATTGCTCGTATGTTATCAGGAAGGAACATTCCATTCTTCAGGTCTTCTTTTACATCTTCACAAGAACAGTCGCCTACAAGAAAGTGATTTTGATGAGGGTGTTTCACCCACTCTGCCATGGTACGAAGTATGTTAGGTGACAACAAGTAGTGAGAATATACAGAAAGACCCACAAACACATTTGTAAGTATAGTAATAATATGTCTAGCCACTGTAGCTCTGTCACTTAACAAACTGAGCTATAATGGCTACACAGAGAATTCACCTGGTATCTTATTCATTCAGTTTGACAATATCTGGTGAGGAGTGATGTGGAGGTGTTTGAGGCAATTGTCTGCTGCTGTAATGATAATGGGTACAGCATCTAAAATAATGATATTAATAAGTGTAATACTTGGACTATAATGGGAGAGGTATGAAATAAAACTGAAAACATAGTCTGAGAATATATATACACATTATTATTTAAACATAACACATCAGATGCAGTAATTAAAAAAATTATCAGACCCTATCTTCTTTGGACTTGTACAATATTTCCTAAATAAATATTTTTAATATGCAATAAATTCCGCATATATTTATTTTAACCCGATGGGCACCCCACAATACTCCAGTTTTCACATGTACATTTAACCTGTGTCTCTTTTGGCTCTGCACTGATGCAGAAAAAAGGTACTGTTCCAAATCATCAACAAATACACTTTCCACATGTAGAACGTTTACAACATCATTGTATTTGGATTCTATCCTTGACAACCACTGATTCTGTCTCAACAGTGCAAGGCATAGCATAGTATCCACATTGTATAAGTTCGTAACTTGGCTTGATAAACATATGTTGGATAACTTGTGCAGTATGCACTACAGGATTACAAGTGGCTGCTGCAGGTTTGGACACATTGTAGGTTGCTGCTGCTGCAGGTCGAGAGGTTGGTGCAGGCCTCAACAAAATGGCGGCTGATATTGCTGCGGACCCAGATGCGACAGAGGTCGACATGTTGGTGGTCAGGCTGCAGGCATCAACAGGTCAAAGGCTACAGCCGAACTAGGAAAAGGAAGCACCGCATACAGACCACGACATGAAAAAAGCAATAATAATGCTAACTGCAGATAAAGATATAATATGTGATAGGTACTTTTCTGCACGGCTGTGATGTACCTCAACTGCTGCTGCTGACACTTCATGTTACTTCTTACGCTGCAGCTGGCTGACTGAGTGAACCTGCCTTATATCTCCTCCAGTGATGTCACTAGATACTGCAATCCTACTGGCTGAAACCTATCACATGACCAGATTTAGCACTCCTATTGGGTTCTACCCCTTTTTTATGGACTGCCGTCTTGGATTATGTCACCCGGCAGCTCGGCACAGACTGGGTCCTTTTCCCATCAATTTCCAGATTGGAGAAGGTAGGGAAGAGGAGAGGAGGTGAGGGGCGGGTATTAGAGGGCAGGGGAGGTGAGGGCTAATGGGAGTGGTGGAGGGCCAACAGTCTCCTCTGGTGGTGATGATGTGAACTAGGTCAGCTGGTCTCTGGACCTCAGAGTGAACACACAGTATTTGATATTCTCATACTATATTTGAATTTCTGACGATTTTTTGAATTTCCCAAAAAGAATTCAGTTTTTTGGCATTTTCGTGAGTGGAGGTGGAGGGTTAGGGGAGGAGGAACGGATCCACATGCCAGCAGGGGAAAACCTATGATGTTATCATGGGGTATGGGGTGCCTCTGAAAGTTTCCAACCTGCACTAACGAAATGTGGTCGTACCGACTTTATCCCAATACTCTGGTGCTCATATTGAAAGACATTCTCACTTGTTACACCTTTTCTTCCTATGTCTCGTTCCTAATCCATTACTCCTACTACTACTACTACTACTACTACAGGCCCAGTGGACTGCACGCATCTACAAGTTTCCTCCTCTACTGTATTCTGTCCATTGTTGCTATCTGCCATCTGTTCACATCTGTTAACACTTTTTTCTAAATCTTCATGGAGTCAATGCCTCCAAAGCTTCCTGAGTCTCCCTGGCGGTCTCTTTCCTGTAGGTGTGAAATCCAGGAGCCTCCGAGGCCATCTGTGATCCTCCATCCGGGCCACATGGCCGGCCCACAGCATTTGTTTGGCTTTCACAGTTCCTGCTATGTTGGGCTGCTGGTATAGTTCCTCAAGCTCTTGGTTGTATCTGATCCTCCATTCCCCTGTATCTGCATCCAGAACTGAAGCGAAGGTCTTCCATTATGTGTGGAATTTTTTACTTTCCTTGAAATGATAAAGGCATTTGACCGAATGTCTAACGAGTTGATCTGGCTTGCACTGCGAGAGGATGGAGTGCCCTGCAAGATTTCTTGAATGTAAAAATGTTTACTCTGTCCCAGTATATTCATTGGGACCGGACATGCCTATAAGACCCAAACTGTGATTATTGTGCACAATGGAATGGATAACACGAAGAATTTATCGCCCTAGCTACGAATCCTAAAATGAAGAACTACAAATAAATAAATTTAATATGAATGGAAAGCTTTAACAGAAACAAACTTTGGATTAACTAATAAATTTATTCAGTTAACACACACATTAAACGACTGTGACTCTGAAAGAATATCAGCTGACTTTACAATGTCTCCTATGTGAATCCTGCCAAGTGAACGTATTAATGTTCGGCATTGCTTGAAAGAACAACGTAGCCTTTACCTGTAACTAACAGTCTAGAAATTACTCATAAAGGTTTATCTAAACGAGTGCAGCGACTGTTTATGAGAAAGTCACACATCTACTAAAGCAATATGGAGTTGAGACTGATTATCGCAATGACTTGAACAAATGTGTACCAAGAGTTGTTCTATAATACCGTCGCTGCTAATTATGCTCACTGCATTTAACTAGCGTTGGATGTATTGAACGCCACCGACATGGGTATGGCTTTGCGGTAATGGACGAGGGTCAAGGAACCCTTAACCTGAGCTCTGGACCACCTTGTCTGTTACGATGCGCACCAAATGAGACGCTTCACTGACTCTGGACGAAAGCTACTGATATGCACAACTCTTCTCCCTGTCTTCCAACAAATTCCAAGATTTTAGTTGAACTTTTGAACTTTACAGCCTGCTATTCCTTCCCTCCATTTAGGATATGCCCGCTAGACCGTGGCGGCTACCAGCTTAGCGACAGCACGTAGGTTGCCAACGATTTATAGCGTCGACCCAAGGCGTGCATGGCCTCTTCTCCGGCGTCTGTTGATGTCATAGTCTCGTGACGCGAGAATTAAGAGCAAGCCTGGGCTCTGTGAGTCTCCCTCCGAGGTAATGAAGGTTGAGCAGGTTGTTATGGCAGCAGACTAATGCGCCAATGTTCATGTAAACCAACGAGAAAAAAGAAAAATGGGGAAGAATGGGATGAAATGAGTGAGCGAAGCGTGGTGTCTGCGGTAGTTTAAAACCTACATAGTCTGGCCAGGAAGTTCCGAGAGTGATTTTATTCCTGGCTATAAGCGACGTCAGCGCAGTAATTACGATGGCAGCTTGTGGGCGGCTGGAGAGGGCTGGCGATAGACGTAACAGCATGGGGTGAGCCGGTCGTTCGCTCGTACACTTCATTTTGTCTTGCTCCGCGGTGACAGTGATTCTGTTAGTGGTTCGACAGCATCAGTAGTTTAACTGTTCTCAACATTCTTATTAATGACACGCAAAAGAGGTAAGTACACGTTTTCTATGTTAAACACTTTTTATCTAAACTAGGTGTTACAAAAGCAAATATAGACGTGAGTATATCTATGTATGTGTGTACCGCAGAAAGTGTGCAACAGTTAGGTACGTTTCATTGACTATGTAATTAATATGTCTATTACATAGCGATACGAAATTAAAAATAAAGATAATAAGAGCATATTTATCTATTATTTAAGTATTTTACTACCAAAAATGCACTTTTTTGTGCTTTTGACTGTTATGCTTACGTTTCACTGCATTTCTGTTTTACTTTCAGGAAATGGGGCGCAGGAGAAAATACGAAATTACATTATATTCGGAGTTACTTCGATAGAAAGTAATGAAAAAATAAAACTACAATGCGTTATATGTGCAACCCTTGTTGCGAACGATTCCTCAAGCCAGCGAAATTCAGAAACGGTCCATCCTAATTTCTCTGACCGACCGCCAGAACTTTTTGTAGAAAAATTAGAGAATCTGAAAAAAAAGATGAAACTCCGCCCTTGCGGTACACGATTTGCGTCACTGGAGAAATCGCTAGGAGCGTCGTTCGAGACAGCGTATTCAAAAAAGCTGCAAACAATTGGAGAAACACCTGCGGAACATTGTTTGATGAAAGGTGCAGAAGTTTTAGGGTTAGAAGAAAAAAATATACAAGAAATATGTCTATCGAAAAACATGATAAAAGTTGGAACTAATGTCAAATGATATCATTGCACAACTTATTTCGAAAGTTAAAAGTCGCCGTGCTTCGCTTTGCAGTGTGATGAATCGACTGACATTTCTAATTGTTGTCAGTTACTCGTGCTGTCCGCTGTTTATACGACGACAATTCAATCAAAGGAGAATCATTGATTTCGCGAGAAATGGAAACCGCATCAAAAGGTATCGAAGTCAAGGAAACAATAACGGAATCTTTTCAAAAAGATGACACTATGTGGGAAAAGCCCGTCAGGTACTGTACGGAAGGCGCTGCAGCTATGTCAGTATCATGCACTGGTCTAGCGACGTTAATAAAACAGGAGATCCTTCGGCACTAACATCATATATCGCCAGACGTTAGCTTCCAAGATTATTCCTGAATGCCATGATAAACAGTGTAGTTTGCCATAGATGTGGTAAATGTGGTCAAAAGTAGCACCTTAAATAGAATCTTTTGTTAGAAAAATAACTGTGCACTGAAATAGACTTCGACCATTAGATGCTTCTCTTTAGTTCAGAAGATCGCGGGCTGTCGAGAAGAACATGCTGGGACGATTATAGGAACTCAGAAACGTCGTCTCTAGATGAGAAATAAAAGGAATACTTACTAGAGAAGTTTTCTAATCAGACATCTCAGATGTATTTAGCATATTTTGTGGAATTTTTCACACACTTGAATGAGATGAACTTGAATTGGAAGGATGCGAAAACAGACTTTTAGAAGGCGTTGCAAGTACTTTTATTTTTCAAGATAGGCCTCGTGCCTTTATTTGCACACTTCAGTACGGATTGGTAAAATTGGCGAATGCAATAATTCTACATTCGCGACATTAAAAACACTCGTTAATATTTTTAAAAAGTATGATATGATTAGGGCAAACATACAAGAAAATATCAAGGGTCATCTGCAAATGTTGACTGACGAATTCAATCATTACGTCCCAGAATATAACAGAAAAGAAGCTGAAAATGACCCCCCCCCCCTCACACACACACACACATACACACTGATTCGCAGCCTTTTTAGCACTAATTCTGGATAAATTTCAGAAAACTTGCAGGAAGGGCTCACTCAATTGGAAAATTATATAAGCTGTAAGAACGAATCTGAATTGGACTATCTTGAAAAGTTATGACGTAAAAAAGCAAGTTCACGTTCTAAAATTCGAGAAATCGTGTTGCCTTATGTCTTTCTCCACACTTGTTTATGTGAACAAAGGTTTCCTACTTTGGTGGTAATTAACAACAAGTCCAGGAACTGATTAAAAGTCAGTGACGATGTATGTATAGTTTTCAGCAATAGTATTAGCGCCAGGATTACCGGACTTATACGGATGAGGATAGCTCAAAACTCACACTGACGCTAACGAAATTTAATTTTCTGTGGAGGGTAAAAGTCGTAGAGGGAGACCGAGAGATGAGTACACTAAGCAGATTCAGAAGGATGTAGGTTGCAGTAGGTACTGGGAGATGAAGAAGCTTGCACAGGATAGAGTAGCATGGAGAGCTGCATCAAACCAGTCTCAGGACTGAGAGCAACAACAACAACTACAACTAAAAACATTAGAATAAAAACTGTCCTGGGTGTGAAATTGTTGTAACATCAATGATGTGTTTCATCCGTTTGGGGTATCATCAGATTGTCTATAAAAAGAAGAAACCAATCAATCAGGAACAAATAGACGAAGGGATGTTGTCCTATTTTGTACGACTATGTCGGTGAAAGGAACTAAAAGTAATAGGAACTTAAGTGAAAGTAGCTTCATGTGCAATCCATCCGTCATTAAGCCATATAACATGCAAGATGAACACAAAACTGACTGGACATAAGAAACATTCGTCATAAAAGCATATAAAATGCAAGGTGAATGCAGTTAAAAGAAAAGAAATCAGCCAATATATCATGAAGAAGGTGGTAGAAAAACTTCTCAACGACTATCGCTCGTCACCTAGACTCCGCCACAGTAGTACAAAATAGGCTCACGTTTACACATTAAACACGGTACGGGCCGCAAACAGCACAATGCTCAATCATAACGTGTAGGCTTTCACAGCCGGCGTCTTCGTTAGTTAAAGCTTCCGGGCTGAGTCGTTGCCAGCAGTTGGCAACGAAACGTCAGGAAGAAGAAGTTTCACAGATCGATCACAGCCTCTCAGCCCGGAAGTTGTAACTAATGAGCACAATGCCCGTTTGGCGCGTATACAAACATTACTACGACATATCAAGATGCAAACGCCGCATAGAGTGCGGAAAGACGTACCAGGTGGCGTGCATGACGGGTGTTACGCACATTTACGAAAAACAAAAACTAGGTAAAACGAATATATACGCATATCACTGAAATCGCATGAATTCAAAATTACTATAAGTACCCATCAAGAAAGCAGAAAAAACTTAAAATGTAGACATAAAAATGGCAAGTCAAAATATGTCAAAACTCTCATACGAAGTAAAATAGTTAAATTTTACAATGCATGCATCGCTTATGCATAAGGCACCAACAACCCAAACATGAAGGTATGAGAATCAGGAGCAACAGTTGGCGTTGCACACTAAAGACAAAGACCTATTTTAGCAACTAAAATAAAAATTACACATAAATACAGAATCTAAACAGGTAAAGTGACCTACGATAAAATAAGGTCATTAATAAGTCTCTCGTGAAATATAACTCCCTTCACTTCACTCACAACAAAACGAATAAGTTAAAAATTAGGCTTTAGGTATAATAAAAGGTATTATTACAACAACATTCCAAACAATGGTAGCATTGTATTATAACATACACTGAAGCGCCAGAGAAACTGGTATAGAAATGCGTATTCAAATACAGATGTATGTGAACATAGAGAATACGGCCTATGTAAAACAACAAGTGTCTGGCGCCGTTGTTAGATCAGTTACTCCTGCTACAATGGCAGGTTATCAAGATTTAAGTGAGTCTAAACGTGGTGTTACAGTGAGCGCACCAGCGATGGGACGCAGCGTCTCCGAGGTAGCAATGAAGCGGAGTTTTCCCGTACGACCACTTCACGAATGTACCGTGAATATCAGGAATCTGGTAAAAAATAAAATCTCCGACATCACTGCGACCGGAAAAAGGTCTTGCAAGAACGGGGCCAACGACGATTGAAGAGAATTATTCAGCGTGACAGAATAAGTGCAACCATTCCGCAAATTGCTGCATATTTCAATGCTGGGCCATCAACAAGTGACAGCGTGCGACCCATCCTACGAAACATCACCGATATGGACTTTCGGAGCCGAAGGCCCACGCGAGTACCCTTTGTGACTGCCCGTAAACACCGAAATAGTACTGTTGATGATCGAGCGGATGGACGTGTACGGGCATGGGGACAACTTCTTCAATCCATGGACCCTGCATATCAGCAGAGAACTGTTCAAACTGGTGGAGGCTTTGTAATGGTTTGGGGTGTGTGCAGTTGGAGTTATACTGGATCCCTGATTTTATGGGATCCCTGATGCTGCTAGATACGATTCTGACAGGTGACAAGTACGTAAGCATCCTGTCGTATCCGAAGGACTTGGGCAGTTCCAGAAAGAGATGCGACACCCCGCACGTCCAGAATTGCTACAGAGTGGCTCCAGGAACTCTCTTCTGAGTTTAAACACTTCCGACGGCCACCAAACTCCACAGAAATGAACATTACTGAGCATATCTGAGATGCCTTGCAGCGTGCTGTTCAGAAGAGATCTCCACCCCATCGCACTCTTACGGAATTATGGACAGCCCTACAGGATTCATGGGGTCAGGTCCCTCCAACAGTACTTCAAGACATTAGTCGAGTCCATGCCACGTCGTGTTGCGACACTTCTACGTGCTCGCGGTGGTCCTACAAGATATTAGGCAGGTGTACCAGTGACTTTTCTTCTTCAGTGTACCTTATTTCTACTAATCACTTCAGCAGCTTTTCCTTATCAACACAGAGTTGTTTAACAATTTCAAGATCCCTGAATATATTCTACTTTTCCCCCTTCTGAATAAGGTGTGGTACTCCAAAGTTATCTAGTATAGGAGACTGGTGCCTGCTTGACTTAAGTTGCTCAGCAAATTCTGTTTAACCTGGCCTTTCCTCGTTAGCAAGTGTTCGTTGGACCTAGTCTTCAACATCCTGCCAGTCTGGCCTATATGGGCTGTTAAAAAATGTGTCGAGTCCTTTGAGTGGTGATAGCGCTTATCGAAACAAGAAAAGAATGTCCATTAGACGTTGATCCATAAGTTCAACTTTCTGAGATGAGTCCAATAAACATAAGTCCTCCAACAAATACTCGTTTACAGGAGGTATTCAACGTTGCGTCCATTCACGACGATGCACCCCTTTCCCCTCCGATGTAAATGACGCAGTCCTTGAAGTATTCACAATTGTTATTGCACCTGCTGGCACGCATTGAAGACGCACATCGTTGATTGGCATGGCGTAGACCAGTTCCTTCAGTTGTCCCCATAACCAAAAGTCTAGGAGATTGAGATCTGGGTAACGAGCATGCGAAGGTGTGGGAACCAGCCCCCCACCCCTCCCCTGGCGGGGATAGAACAGACCAAGGTGTGCCCCCCCCCCCCCCCCCTCCGACCAATCCAGCAGTCCTGAAATATCTGTGTCAGATGTTAGTGCACATTGTGACACTGTGACGACAGTTTGCTGGTGCGCCATCATGCTTGAACCACAGCTGTATTCTTTCCTGCAATGGCACAGCCTCCAGCAAAGAGGGCAACACATAAATGAACTCCAGTTAACCTTCGTGGTAGCACGTATGACACTATTAATCTTTCGCCTGCCCATTCACTGATTGAGAATCGAGGTTTACGACCTCCTTCCTGAATTTACAATTGCCCATATATGCTGGTAATGGGAATTCACAGCACCATCTCTTGTGAATCCTGCCCCATCGTTATGTAAAATCTTGTATGTTAACATTGGATCGGCGGCACACTTCTGCAAGAGCCATTGACAGAACCGCCTGCTGCCATGGTGATTCTATGGCCTTAGGGCCTGAACGCGCAGTATATGATACGGGTACAGCAAATGTTCACGAGGTACCCCCAGATAAGAGAGTGAGATACGCCTTCCGCTGCTACTAATCGTGGCACACTGGTTCTACGGGTTTCTTCTCTGCAGCTTAGCTCACGCCTCGCCACATCGGGCGTGCGGACTGTGTTGGGCATTCCACTGTCAATCTTCCGAGATGCAAGGGTACTTGTGTCCCACAGACGCTGGAAAAGTCTGCTGAATAGCTTATCAGAGGGCACTGTGCGCTGTAGATACTTTTCAGAGAAGAGGGCACGGGCTCGCAGGCTACGTCCATTTGCTAAACTGTAGCAGAATATCATATCCGCCATTTCACTTGTCGAGTAGCAGGCTTCCAGTACTAACAAGTGGTGGATGAGAGAAAGTGGAAATGTGGTTAACGATTCGTGCGTATAAACAGCTCAATAATAGTAAACATATAACTGAATCTGTATTTGGCAAAAGCTAAAACGCCATGATACGTACCCAGGATTGACAGTACTGTGCAATAAGGCACACATACACGACGAAAACTAACGTAGATTAGAGCAGGACTGGTATCACACAGCTGACTGCAGACACCTGATGACAGATAGTGTACTGTTAGTAAGACATCATCATACCCTGCCAACACTTTCGATGGAGTGCCAATGCAACGTCTGTGCTAATATCCGCAACCAAGAATCGCGCAGCCGTTCCTGGAACACCCTGTTTATGGCATTTCACTACACTTTAATTTGTATCGAGTATAGACCGTTGTCCCAGTATTTTTTGTCCTAACCTGGTCCTTTCCTCAGATACCAGTCCTTCGTACCCAAATAAAAGCTTGTATGCCTGTTTCCCGATAGGTCTGATAATTAGCGGTACAGGGAAGCCGGGCGAACCTGTCTCTAAATACATGTTACAGTTATTACGGCAAAGTTTTTTTTACATAACACAGTTTATTTTTATTGAGTCTTGTGGTCACCGTTAATAACAAAGAAATCAAAGTGGTTCTTGGTCAAAAAAAGGTTTGGAACCACTGCTGTAGACGTTATAAAAGTGCTGAAGACTGTAGCGTCCCTGTGCCTGTACGGTAAGGACTCCTGGGTGCCCGACAGTTACCGAAGTTCAGGGTTTCCACTCAGAGTGTCCAGAACTGCTTCTCGGAACGGATTCAGGGACATTCCTCGCACCGTACGAAATGAGCGCCGTACGCAACCACCGCCCGGAATCAGCAGCGCCGGGTTCGTATCTGCCCAGCAATCGATCGGATTTCGCAGAAAAGCCTGCTGCGGAGACGAGACCTTTGACTGGCCTTTTTCCGGATCGGGCGCGAGGATCTCTACTGCCTGCCGGGTGGCGCGCGTGTCTGCGCCGAGTGCTCGCTGCTCGCACGTCTTTCAATTACACAGCAGAGGCATTTCGCTGCCGTCCTTGGCATTACGCGATCCGCGGTCGATTAGACCACAAGCGCGGTGGCCGGCCGATTAATCATCGGCAGAGGAGCGCCGCGTGTCTCCGGGTCGCGAGATGGACGCGCCGATAAGTCGGCGCAGCGCGCAACCCCTCGCGGGTCCGTTGTTCGCCTCCCAGAGGCGACCGTCATTCACGCCGCCTGACGCAGCAGTTCCTGCACGTCACACTGCTCGCTCTCTCCCTCTCGCAGAAATGCTTATTTTTTGTAATTAATGTTTACCTCCTCGTTGCTGCGAGGTCGTTTCAATTACGGCTCCGCGGGGCAGCTATTTCGACCGTTATCTTCACTAGGCGCTAGGTGCTACCTCACTGTCCCACGGGACTGGATATCTGCAGCACGAACACTGGCGCAGGATTCGACAAACAGTCGTCTGCATCCGTGCTCCGCAGACCACTTTGTTGTGTGTGTAGCAGAGGGTACTTCTGGTACTTTTGGAACTGCCGCATAGAAAATGTTGTCGTAAAGACGAATCAGAGGCTTCATTTTATATGCAGAACAGTTTGAGGATGCAACATACCTACGAAAGAGACTGCCTACACTAAGCTTGTCCGTGCGCGGTTTGAGAAACTTACCAGATATGATTCGAGGAGGACATAGAAAAAGATCGAAGAAGGTCAACTTGTTTCAAAGAAAGTGGCCCCGAAAAATGTATACTGTCTTAATGGTCCATAGACTTCAAGCGACAGAAATGTCTCATTTTGATTTTTTTTTTTTTTTTTTTTTTTTTACGAGACGTTCACCACATAAGCGTTGTTTTGCTTTATTGGATGATAGCCGCCACATAAGCGTTGCAATGTTTTATTTTCAGTTCGACATGGCTGGTGCAGGGCTCAAATTCAGCAATAGTACATTAACCCTCGCAATACCAGGAGGAGAAGGGGGAGTTACTTTGTGGCTATCTTTGGAAAATATTGTGGTTTAGTCATTTACTTTATATTTGAAAATTTTGAAAAATATTAATTGTTTGTAATGAACTCCTTTACCAGATGAGGTATATGTTTTAAATTTATCAGTTAAACTGAATCCAAAAACTTAAGCCTTAGCAGTAGTTGTCACTTTATACCGTGAACATTATTCATTATTTTCTGCTCCAGGACCTCACTTACACATAAAAATCTCTTTAGAAAATATGTTTTGAGCAAAAATCAACAAAAATTATCGTTATTGAAAATGCATTGATATTGCTAGGAGTATGCAAAATACATATTTTCTCTTTCTGGATCCTACTTACACGTCAAAACTTCTTTAAAAAGTATGTCGTTATTATAAACCAACAACAGTTAACTTATTTTATTTCCTCTTACAACTTTGTAAGATGGGCATAATGTGCCCCCCCCCCCCCCCCCTTCGTAATAATCATTATGTAAAATACGTTGGTATTGCTAGGATTAAGTACGAAAACATTAAAGAGGTTGAATGACAAACGCGAAAATGAATTTCCAACAGGGCCGTCGACTCCTGTAACAATTGCACGCATTGGAGACTAATGACAGAAAGCTGTCTTACACATGCAGACAAACTGCAATCTGGACGTCCCATCGACCTCCCGTTATGTGCGACGACAGTAGGCTTGCTCACCACAGAAGCCATGTGAGACAGTTTGCCCATGAAACCAGCGTGATAGCTCAAGTATTCGTTGCATTTTGAAGACAGCGAAGTTTAAATACTACTTCCCAACATTGCTACATGTAATAAATGAATAAATGTTATGTGACGCTACGGCATAATGCAAGTCTTTCAATTTTAAGCCACTTCGGCGAATTGCGCGTCCTGAAAGCCAGTGGCACCCGACGTTATCCAGATGGTCCCAACGTTGCCTAAACTCGGTGATCGGGTGGAAACCGGAGCCACCAACGTTGCAAGGCCGTTGGCACACACGTAATGAACGAAGACCCAGACAGTAGAATGGAGTACTACGGCTGATTTAATGACATGCTGGACAAGAATGAAGTGTTTGTCGAGATGATTGTGTGGCCTGATGAGACGCAAATTAAAATCAGTGGTACAGTAACATGCCACAGTTGCGTCCACTGATCTGCTTCAGATGCCCAGGTCAGTGCGGAAGAAGCCGGGAATTTAGTGGCAGCGACTGTGTGATGTGTGTTTGACTGGGGCGTTCATCATTGACGGCACGGAGACCGAAGAGGCGAGCCTAGAGGAGCTTGAGACATTAAATTTACCCACCGTCTGTGAGCTTTATGGGGACGAAAGGTTTTACTTTCAACCCGATGATGATCCACCCTACTACCACAATCGTGTAGGTGAGTAACTCGACGAAAATGTACGTGCACGATAGATACACATAAGAGGCGCTGTCGAGTCTCAACCACGTTCTCCACACTGAGCATCTGTCGATTTTTGCCTACGGAGAACAGTAAAGGACGTCGTTTATCGACAAAAACCACGCAAGCTGGATAAACTGCGAGAATGTACCGAAGATTCCTGGGCAGACATCCAACTCGACATGTTGCAGTCGGTAGCCCGTGCAGCAGTAGAGCGACATCGTCTATGTGTAACTGTTGGTGACGAACATTCAGAAAACCAGTGTTAATTTTAATAATTTGAACTTTAAGCTACACTTTCACCGGAAATCAGAGTGAAACTGTCGAGAAATATTGTTAAAGTGGTCCTATGAACCTTCTACCGAGCACTTAGTGCGAATTGGAGAGTACTGATGTACATATACTTGTACCTTTTTCCCTTTACCCTATTCCATTCGCCAACAACTCTTAGGAAGAATTACTATCGGGAAATCTGGGTATTACATAAAAAGTTAACCATATGTATGTGGGAGGAACTAATACGTTGGTCAGCCCTTTCCGGAACATACTGTCTCGGGATTTCAGTACCAATCCTGTCCATGAAGCATAGCGCCACTTGTGATGTCTGATATACGAGTCTACCTCGCACTTACCAGACGATCCAGTGACAAAACGCTCTGCTCTTCGTTCTATAGGAAGACATGATTGTTCAACAGGCCAATCTCTCTTAAATTTCCTTTACTTATCCCATTATCGATTCAGAGCGAAGCTCATCATCACAAGGACCTATCTCATAGGCTTATGACTATATATGAAATTTTACACTTTATACACAGTAACATTAACAGATTAGCATTTATCTCTAGTTTTCTTGCTGCGTAATGCATGTTCATCGACGTCACTAAATTAGGAATTAGCGGAGGCACCTGCGTAAATATTTTGCTTATTTCGGTCTACTTGCCCCGTCGATGTTCCCTACTATACTATTCCTGCCAAATTTAATGCGTTTAGTGAGTTGAAGTTTTTTCTTTCTAGTACCTTTCAGCCCTTGGTCGTTACTTTGCACGTTCTTTAGCAGTCCACTAAAAGTGTACAAAGCTTGAGTTAAATCCGTGATCTCAACGTCGTGGCCTCCCCTCGTATGTAACATATCATCTCCAACGTGCGCCTGCTTGTGCTTTAGTTATTGTGATCACCACATCCGGTTTTTGGGGTACAGGAAAAGAAAGTCTTTGCGCTGACTGGAGAGAATGGGCGATTTTTCCCTTAATTCTGGTGATCTGGACTGACAATACTTCTGTGGAATGGCCATTGTTTTTTGGTACCTGTTGAAGCCCTAGCTGCCAGTAGCTTTTTGCCGTGTGATATCAGTGGGATCTGAGAATGTTCAATGGAAATGTTTGGCTTCTTTTCTTGAAGCTGATTGAGCTGAAGGCCTAATCGTTAGAACAGTTTCATGCAGTGGTATTGGCGCTGGTGAATTCGGAAGTCGACTGGTCACCCTCTTATGGTGCAGCCGACAACTTCTGTCCCGTCCGGGGTGCTGCCGATTGTATGTCGTCAGTCGGTAGTCAATTGTCGTCAGTGATCGGTAACGTTGTTCTCACCTGACGGTTAATTTCGAAAGATTTCCCTTTTGCCTTCCCATTTGCCAGTTTTCAAGGTAAGTGCTGCCTTCACTGTTGTGTCCCCCCTACCCTCCATTTCTACACACTTCATCTCCTTTCCCAAGGATTCTTCCATCAACTCCCCCTCCCGGATGACGCCCTCTCTCCCTCCATTTATCCCTCCTATCAACTCTGATCTTCATCTCCCCCTCCTTTCCTCTGTCCTTTTCCCAGGCTTCCTCTTTCCCCCCCCCCTTCCATCATATTTTTCTCTGCCTAACCTCTCTCTGCCTCCATTTCCCCCCCCCCCCCACCCCCGAGTCCTTTTGCATTCCCCTTGCCTTTCTCCACTCCCTCTCAAGTCTGCTCATCCCCCACCCCCCTTCTTATGGGTCCTCGTCCTCTATCAGCTACTTCCCCCCCCCTCTCCCCTTTCGTTTTTCGTCTCCTTCCCCCCTTTTCTTTCCCATCACTGTCCAGCTTCCCCTCATCTGCCATCGGCTGTGGTATGTCATATTTGTGCCAACTTTTTAGTGCAATGTTCAATTGAGTTTTCTGTGTTGTGCGTCTTTCCAAAGTGTTGCGAACGGAAATCATGCTGTCACTGGGTGTGAATTTTATATCTCTTGCAAACAGAAACCAGACTTCGTGTTCTTTAATTGTCTGTCTATTATTTTACCTGTCTGTTTCCTGTGTATTTTATTAGCATTATCAACCCTTTGTTTTATGCTTTAAGTTCCACAATTTTCCACCATTTTACCATTTAAGTCACCGGTTTTATCGCCTACTTTTATTATTTATTATCTTCATCTTTTCAAAACAAATTCTGTAGGCTGAAGAGCGGCGTACTAAGCTGCTGCGAGCCTGCGCCCCTTTGGGGGCAATCGAAACTCAATAAAGTAAAAAAAAAAGGTAAGTGCTGCAGTTTAGTGGACGTACACTTAGTCTGTAGAAAGAAGCCACACAACAGAGCATGGAGCCGCTAGTTGTGCGTATTGTTTGAGCAACAAGATGGACTTGATGAGGTCTGTTAGATGATAATAAATTCGTTTTTGTCGTCAGAATGTTACTCTGCTATATTTATGAGGATATTATCGGCAGGAGTGCTTAGAAACCAGTTAGGGAGGAGTTGTGAATTTTTGATGTGCTCGTTTTCCAATTAAGTAGCCGGATCAGAGTGGGTATGAAATAACAATGTGCAACAGAACCGAAGGTTCACTCTTTCGAAACCACATAATTTCCGCCCCCTGCGAAATTCTGCTCCACGGTGCATAAACCTTCCTCTGTAATGGTCCAAAAGTGTGACGCACGGAGACGTCAAACTCGGGCTTTACGAAGCTACGAACATGTGGGAAAGAAAAGCCAAAGCTCAGGATTTCATGTGACTTGTTAGGTGAGTTAATCAACTGACATTGGACCAATTTTCACTGTAATTCTACCGAATGTACTGTGGGCGTGTCACACGATGGCAACGTCGTCATAGGATCTCTTACCCAGTTCACCCCTTGTTTAGACGCCTTTGAGACGGAGATTAGAAGGGCGATACACCGCGTTGAAACCACGCGGTTTTCTTATGAATCACTTGAGGTAAATACCCAAACAAGCCGCCGCTCAGAATAGGCACGAAGCGGTCTCGTGGATGGCATAAAGGACATCAATGAAACCACACTTTTCCTTAGGGTATTAATGCCCACACGTTTCACGGTCGAAAACGACGGTTTTCAGTGGGATGAGCAGCCAGAAAGACGTTCCTGACAACACCTTCGGATGCTTCAGCCCTTACCTAAAGATGTTGTTGGGGTGCGTCCCCATTAAACGCTATCACAAACGTTTGGAGCGCAGAACAGCCGCAATTTCTGCTCTCGTGTTCAGATTGGAACCACAGGCACCATTCCCAACTACTCGGCGAAATATGAACGTGAACCGAAGGAGCAAATGGTGCTTATGCTTTTTCATCCCTACTATTTCGGATCCTCCCGTGGCATGATCTGGCTTTGTGGAGTTTGAGGGCGCAGGGTTGCGATGTGTGATACATGGTTGAATAAATCGGCGAAAGAACCTTCTGAGTTGCCCAAGTTCGATAAAACCAACGGTGTCACCGACCCGCCCTTCGTTGTACACGTTAAACATGTACCTGTACAAACGGAAATCGTGACTAGAGTGGCAGGCTCCCCGCAGGCATGTTATTCTGTTGCTCTTTCGCCGCTACACTGCTGCTCATGCGCCTGTTAGTAGGTCATCCGGAATCGGAGGGTGTCAAAGAGTTGCCAGTCTGCAAGCGCCTAGAGCTTCTTCACGGGCTGTGTCTGTATAGATACATTTTTAAATTTCTCAATAAATGTGGGCGGGAGCCACCGTGGGTTTTACCGCAGTGGAGAATCTCAAGGGTAACTGTCGCCTCTTTTTTTTTTTATTCACTCATGTGTCAATGTCACATCCCCTCCCGCACCCCCCTCCCTCCCCCGAGACCACGCACAGGAGAAAGTGAAATAGGAGGAATGAAAAGGCATAAGCATCCTTTCCTTCTTCGGATCGGATACAGATTTCGTCGGATGGTGTTGAACGGTCCCTGGTGGTTCCAGGCTGTACACTAGGGCAAAAATTGCAGTAGCGCTGCGCTCCAAAGTTGTCATATCGTGTTTAATAAGGATACGGCCCCACAATGTCCTTAGAGCAAAGGTTGACGCATGCGACGGTATCAGTAGTGTCAAAGATTGTCAAGAACGTCTTCCGTTGCTCATTGCACTGCGAAATTCGTTTTCAGCCGCGAAATGTGTGAAGATCAGCATCCTAGGGGAAGACCAACCCTTGGATCCTTTTCGTGCCGATTCAGAGAGGCATGTGTTTGGAATGTTTTTCTCAGCCACTCATAAAGAAACCGCGTGACTTCGACCCTTGAGCGTCGCGGTTCTACCCTACATCGCAGAGGTGTCAAAAGAGTGGGTGAAATGTGGGTGATAAAGATGTGACGACCTTCCGATCGTGTGACACGTTCACAATAGCGTTGGTCAGAATTGTGATGAAACTTGGTGTCAGTGATCGTCATCAAGCCACCTTACATCTCACATGAACTTCTGGTCTGCGGCCACTATTTCGGACGTATCGACACCTCGTTGATGGAGCGTCGTCGAGCTCAATTGCGACGTGCTAGAGAGCCAGGCTTCTTCACCATTATAGAGGAAGACTGTACGCATCTTTGAGAAAAATTTCAAACCTTAGTGTCGCAGTGGATGGTAATTTAGGGGGTTTCCAAGAAATGATCTTTTAATTCTGTTGCGCAGTGAAGTTGGATTTCTGTAGGGTATTGGTAGAGTGGGTCTAATCTGTCTCTAGAGTCTCCGACCACCCTTGTCGAGAACGACAACATATGCGTGACAATGCATAAAATTAATCTGGGACCGACAGTCCGATCCAGTCAGCCGGGCAGGAAGTCGCGTAATACACTCGTAAGTCTCTCGCGGTGCTCATGGCGCTAAATGTGCGCCAGTTCTGGCGGCGGCTGCGACTTCGTGTGACGAAGCGGAACCTCGGAGGGCTGACGACAGGAACGCTCCATCCTTTGCACTCAAGTCAAATCATAGCCACAGTAAGCTAAAACCGAGTCTCATACCCTGAACACACACTTCTGGGTTTCTTGCTTTCCCACTTCTTCCCCAAGTTGGAGTTACTTATTCTTTATTTCTGCACTTGATCACCATCCTTATTATAACTTAGAACGTTGACAAAAAGTTCTTTCTAGATTCAATAGTGATATAAAGTACTTAGTATCTACTTACTCTACAATTTCTAGCAGCAAGGTCTCAGTTGCTTCACTGGCACCTTTTCCAAGTCTCTCCATCACTTCTTTCTGTTACTCTCTGCACTATTCTAGTCTAGTTCAATATTTCTCGCACATATTTTCTGTCATTCCTTCTTCGGTAGAGTGTTGATGTTCTGGCTTTCAACAGTGTGCATTCATATATCTAAGCTTTCTAAAATTTTTAATTCATTACGCCTCATTTTCTCTTGCTTCAGTACCATAAAGTATTCAGTCCCTGGTATACTATCTAAACTCACTGTGTAATACTCATATCGATATTCCATATACCTATCTCAACTAATTTCTTTATCTGCTTATGCTTAATATGTCTTTTGCATCACCATGTTCTTTGGTGCAGCTTATATGTAAATGTCTTGTTCATATTTCGTGTCAGCTTATATCACTGTAGTTAATGTGAGCATGTAATTTCTGAAGTAATGTTCTGCCAAAGTACTGAAATATTAAGACCGTACCTGCAGAACTGGTTCGTGCATAAGGATAATAGATTTGTGCTCATGTAAAACCTGGAGGGAAATCGCCTCGCAACGAAACAATCTTGGCGGGAATAGAAAAGGTGGACACGGTGGTTGATCTACATGTTATCATTGTGGCACAAGGCAGTCTGTGCCTAGCACACAAACTGTCCGCATCGTAGTGAATACCATACAGAAAGCAGCTATTTTGAACATTAGGGCCTCGGGTTTGGTACATTACTTGCTAATTATTCATGGTATAATTGTTGACTCTGAATTACAAAAATTCGGTTCAAAAAGGTAATTTTCAGGGCCTTTTGTACATCAAGAGCCATCTGTAAGTTTGTATCCCTTACCTTACCCAAAAAAGCGGGCGACAGCCACCACCTTCGTCTCGAGTCATGAGTTGAATACTGTAATCTTGCAAGGATAAATTATTTTCTTTATCTGCAAATAATTACTGCTTTTCGTTTAATTTTGTATTGAAAACCTGTTACTTATCCTTAGTCATCCCTAGACTTGATCCTTTTCCTAGCGATGCAATATACCCGAGTGTCCCTTTTTATCAACCCGCGAAGCGATTCTTGTTTTAACTGTGTTCTGCAACTTTTGTGGAGCAGTAAATTCCTTAAGTGACCAGTTAATTTTGTTTCTGAAATAATCCACGTAAATTTTCGTAAGTGAAGAGTTAAAGTATTTTTGCATAAGTCTGATGAAAAGAAAAGAAATAATTCCTTTACTTAAAGAACCATTCTTTACCGAGCGAGGTGGCGCAGTGGTTAGCACACTGAACTCGCATTCGGGAGGACGACGGTTCAATCCCGTCTCCGGTCATCCTGATTTAGGTTTTCCGTGATTTCCCTAAATCATTTCAGGCAAATGCCGGGATGGTTCCTTTGAAAGGGCACGGCCGATTTCCTTCCCCATCCTTCCCTAACCCGAGCTTGTGCTCCGTCTCTAATGACCTCGTTGTCGACGGGACGTTAAACAACACTAACCTAACCTAACCATTCTTACTAAAACCACAGTTCTGCATTAAAAGTATCTACGTAGAACTGTGATCATAGTAAGTTGTTATTGGCCGTTGCAATTTAAGACCAACTTAATGAACACCTGCTTCACTGGTTTGTTACAGTGTCTATTTTCATGTATTTTTCTTTAGAAGTGTTTCCTCCTTGTGCCTGACCTGAAGTGTTTGGTTTTTAACTTCGCCAACTAATAGAATAGTTTCTGGAACCCATACGAAAGGCTACTTATAAAGTGCAGTAATCATTTTAATAGCTTTTGTGTTCTTAAAAGAATGCTGGCTGCTAACTTTTCAGACAACAGATTCAGGGACTACAGGTTTCATTAGTACTCTATTTGGTTTATAGAAGTAAATGCTACTAAAGAGAACAGATAATAATCAGGTATAACCATTTAAAGATCAGTTCTATGTCAGGGATTTTCCGTAATTAATGTGCAAAAGTTCCTCATGTCCAAGTTAGTGGTGCTCCTCTCTCATGTTGTGAAACTCTGTATTGCCATTTGCTTTCTACAGTTGAATACAGAAACTATATAAGTCAGTGACAGACAGTTATTTCTCAGGATATTTGTAGATTCTACCTGTGTTACTCATGACAAATTTCTGTTTCAAGGTTTGCTAGGTTGTGCTACTGTTTCGTGTCCTATGTACAAACCAGAGTTTAGTACCAAGTAAGCCATATAGTAGTTGATTCTCTTAATGAACACTATAAGTATTTGTTGTCACTTTGCCTGATTAAGCTGACGACCACTTTCCGTAACGTAATTACAGTTCACTTTATGACCACTTTGGTTCGATCCCCGCTAGTTCAGCTACTGCTTCCTAATGAACGCAATGTTTTGCATAACGAAACACAGCGCGATGCCTCTTTCATTACACACAGTCCGGTCATTTTAAGTTCCTTTCATAGGAGTGATATTATCCGCGAATTGTTCTTGTAGTGGTAAACGGTAGAGTTATAATTATTACATTCGTCCTATAATTCCTTACAAAACGTGGAAATACGTATACTTTTCTAGTCACAATTTCGGTCCGAGGGCAGAGTAAGGGAAACAACATGCGCCGATGACGGATATTTTCCGTTATGCTTTCGAAGCACACGTCCACGAAGTACCAACGACATGTTATTTTTTCACGCACCGGATGTCTAACCTAGCTGACTGCCGAGCACACAATGCTCGTCAAGGTGATATGTATGGAAGTCTACCAGTGACGTATGAATCATTCACCATTCGTTACATAGTAGAGCGTTTGCAGCCGAAACGTCAATTCGTACTGCAGACGATTATCGTCAACAGCTGTCATTTCTCTTATTTGTTTTCACTTTTTATTTATTCACTTCTTTTTTATCATCATCATCATCATCATTTAAGACTGATTATGCCTTTCATCGTTCAGTCTGGAGCATAGCCCCCTTATAAAATTCCTCCATGTTCCCCTATTCAGTGCTAACATTGGTGCCTCTTCTGATGTTAAACCTATTACTTCAAAATCATTCTTAACCGAATCCAGGTACCTTCTCCTTGGTCTGCCTCGACTCCTCATACCCTCTACTGCTGAACCCATGAGTCTCTTGGGTAACCATGCTTCTCCCATGCGTGTAACATGACCCCACCATCTAAGCCTGTTCGCCCTGACTGCTACATCTATAGAGTTCATTCCCAGTTTTTCTTTGATTTCCTCATTGTGGACACCCTCCTGCCATTGTTCCCATCTACTAGTACCTGCAACCATCCTAGCTACTTCCATATCCGTAACCTCAACCTTGTTGATAAGGTAACCTGAATCCACCCAACTTTCGCTCCCATACAACAAAGTTGGTCGAAAGATTGAACGGTGCACAGATAACTTTGTCTTGGTACTGACTTCCTTCTTGCAGAAGAGAGTAGATCGTAGTTGAGCGCTCACTGCATTAGCTTTGCTACACCTCGCTTCCAGTTCTTTCACTATGTTGCCATCCTGTGAGATTATGCATCCTAAGTACTTGAAACTGTCCACCTGTTCTAACTTTGTTCCTCCTATTTGGCACTCAATCCGTTTATATTTCTTTCCCTCTGACATTACTTTCGTTTTGGAGATGCTAATCTTCATACCATAGTCCTTACATTCCTGATCTAGCTCTGAAATATTACTTTGCAAACTTTTAATCGAATCTGCCATCACAACTAAGTCATTCGCATATGCAAGACTGCTTATTTTGTGTTCACATATCTTAATCTCACCCAGCCAGTCTATTGTTTTCAACATATGATCCATAAATAATATTAACAACAGTGGAGACAGGTTGCAGCCTTGTCTTACTCCTGAAACTACTCTGAACCATGAACTCAATTTACCGCCAACTCTAACTGCTGCCTGACTATCCATGTAAAGACCTTTAATTGCTTTCATAAATTTGCCCCCTATTCCATAATCTCGTAGAACAGACAATAACTTCCTCCTAGGAACCCGGTCATATGCCTTTCGTAGATCTATAAAGCATAGATACAATTCCCTGTTCTACCCATAACACTTCTCCATTATTTGCCGTAAGCTAAAGATCTGGTCCTGACTACCTCTAAGAGGCCTAAACCCACACTGATTTTCATCCAATTGGTCCTCATCTAATACTCGCACTTTCCTCTCAACAACACCTGAGAAGATTTTACCCACAACGCTGATTAAAGAGGTACCTCAGTAGTTGTTACAATCTTTTCTGTTTCCATGTTTAAAGATTGGTGTGATTACTGCTTTTGACCAGTCTAGTGGAACCTGTCCCGACTCCCAGGCCATTTCAATTATCCTTTGTAGCCATTTAAGACCTGGCATTCCACTGTATCTGATGAGTTCCGACATAATTTCATCTACCCCAGCTGCTTTACTGCACTGCAATCTATTGACCATTCTCTCCACTTCCTCAAATGTGATCCTACTTCCATCATCATTCCTGGCCAATTCTACCTCGAAATCTGAAACATTACTGATCGTATTTTCACCTACATTGAGCAACTCTTCAAAATATTCCCTCCATCTGCCCAAGGCATCCACAGGACTCACTAGCAGTTTTCCTGACCTGTCCAAAACACTTGTCATTTCCTTTTTACCTCCCTTCCGAAGACTGCTAATTATACTCCAGAATGGTTTTCCAGCAGCTTGACCCATAGTCTCCAACCTGTTTCCAAAGTCTTTCCAAGATTTCTTCTTGGATGCTGCAATTATCTGTTTGGCTTTGTTTCTTTCTTCAACATAACTTTCTCTGTCTACCTGAGTTCTAGTATGTAGCCATTTTTGATACGCCTTCTTTTTCCTTTTACAGGCTGTGTCATTCCACCAAGCTGTTTGCTTCATCCTACTTTTCCAAACTACATTCAACTAACAGGTACCTTTCTGAGATCACTGTTATGTACTTGTGCCTGATTTCCTTATCCTGATGTGTCTCCACTCTTATCCTCCTACATATGGACCTGACCTCCTGCACTTTCGGCCTCACAATCCCAATTTCACTGCAGATTAAATAATGATCAGTGTCAGCAAAGAATCCCCTGAATACCCGTGTGTCCCTCATAGCCTTCCTGAATTCCTGATCTGTTATTATATAGTCAATGACAGATCTGGTTCCCCTGCCTTCCCAAGTATACCGGTGAATGTTCTTATGTTTAAAAAAGGAGTTTGTGATTACTAAGCCCATACTGGCACAGAAATCCAAGAGTTGTTCCCCGTTCCTGTTGGCCTCCATATCCTCTCCAAATTTACCCATAACCTTTTCATACCCTTCTATTCGATTTCCAATCCTAGCATTAAAATCACCCATGAGCAGAACACTGTCCTTGTCCTTTACTCTAACAACTACATTACTGAGTGCCTCATAAAAACTATCCATCTTATCTTGATTTGTCCCTCCTTTTATTACATAAGGAAATTAGGGTGTAAAGCTGATCTTCATAATCATCTATCACACTTCATTGGTGACGGTTTAAAGCTTTCCTTTTCATGTTACCTGTACCATCTAACTAACACATACATCTTAATAACATGATCAGAGAAAGCACAATGATCAGCGCCTCTCGATATGTAGTTAGGGAGCATTTCTTGTCATTTGTTACCGCTGAACAATAGTCCATACAGAGTGCTCACAGCATTGGGGAAGTTAGTGCTTGTTTATTAAAGGAACTGATTGTCTAGTAATTTTTAGGGAGCATATGTTTTCTTATTCTCGGATGTGATGGAGAATAAGACATGTCTTCCATGTTTAGCAGGCGCTGCTTCGACCAGTAGATTCATGTGTTGTGGCGCGGCCATTGAAACTCCGTGGCCCTTGACGCTGCGGCACTAGGATCGCAGAATTGCTTACAGTTCGTCAACTATGTCAAACGCTTAAAAAGCATCTCGAACTACGTGCAGTAAGTGCATGTTATGCCTAGGTTGAAGTCAACTGCCGGTATGGAACGCTACTTTTATTCCGTCTTCATAACTTCCATGGTGTGACATGAAATCCAACAAAGAGGCAGCAGCGGAATCAACATGCTATGAAGATCGGCAGATTCGTTTTGATCTCATCGGAACTTTGCAGGCTTGCTGTATTTCCAGACGTTTCATTGCTAAGGACCACTGACGATCAATCTCAGAAATACACTTTATAATACCATCTCCTTACCATATCTACCCACTCCCGCGTCGGCACCTCCTCCTCCCCCCCTTCCCCCCTGTCCGGGTAGAAGAATTACCTTCTTGCAAATTTCTCCATAGCATTTGTTTTACTTTTCATGGCTTTCCACAAATCATCCTCACGATGGAACCAGTCATCTCAATTGGCCAATTCCTTTGAAACATCCCCTTAGAAAAATTTATAAATGACTGTGCTGGTAAATCTCTTACATTATTTTATCTTCAAACAGCAGAGCAAAATTGAACGTACTCATACATTTCTCTCTTTACTTATTCTGATCAGTAGTAAACTGACACCCAATATTTTTAGCGCAACGCAATCTGACATTCAATAATCCCCACAAAAGAATGGCCCTGACTAACAATAATCAATAGCTTTTATGAATCACTTTGTTCTAAAGTCATTATATATATATATATATATATATATATATATATATATATATATATATATATCGTCCTCTCTCATAATTCTGCCGTCTCTCCCCCCACATCCACCACTGCTGGCGGATCACCTCCAACTGCACAACGCTTCGCGCTGTTCACATACACCTGCTCAACACTACACTAGCAAATGCAATGCAAACCAGCCACAAACTGCACACTGCACAGTCAGTGATTTTCATACAGAGCGCTACGTGGTGTTACCAACATAAAAACCTAAACAGCCTGCTTACACCTTCTCGCGCTAAAATGACTGCCCAGTAAAATACTGCTTCTTCCAAAGGGTTCTCAAAGGTTTTTTTTTTTCTCCAAAATATGCCAGAAAACGACGGCAGACCTGGGACATACACTCACTCTGTCAAACAGCATAACAGGCCCAGACCACAATCCACTTCCAAAGATTATGGGAAGACGTGCCCATAATTGCCAAGCTGGACAAAAGCCTCTACTACCACGCGGAGTGGCCGAGCGGTCTTGGGCGCCATGTCACGGACTGCGCGGCCCCTCGCGCCGGAGGTTTGAGTCCTCCCTCGGGCATGGGTATGTGTCTTTTGTACTAGCGTAAGTTAGTTTAAGTAGGGTGTAAGACTAGGGACTGATGATCTCAGCAGTTTGTTCCCTTAGAAATTCACACACATTTGAACATTTTGAAAATCCTGTATTTCTGGGTATCAGAAATTGTCATTCACAAAAGCCAAGTCGCTGGCTTATGATGCAGACAGAAAATGATAGGTTACAGTTTTATCGAGATTTATGACGTATGCTGATGGAAAATATACCGGTATTTCAAAATTTTTTAGAATCTTCAAGCACTTTCATTTTAAATCAAGTCTGAACTACATATAGTTAATGATTGTGGGCCGGACTGTGATTTCGACAGCACTCACGGAAAATAGAAATGCGGGGTTTTAACCATTATGGCACCTACTGCTGAAAGAGAGTCTGAAAATAGAGCTGAGATATAGCAGGAACATAACTAAAAATTGAACACACTGAAGCAGCTGTCCGATACGAAGCTACTACACATTATGATAACTATCATACAGGTTGACTGCCTTGGAAAACAGTTTCATCGTGTTGTATATCCTCTACTGCCTACAGAAGAGAACTGCAATCGTGCATAGACATCACAGAGATGTTGGACGCCATCTTGAGAAACAATTTTATTAAAAGTGCCTAGTTTCAAGTGTAACTTGTATAAATTTGTAAGAAAGCTGCCATGGAGCGTTGCAGTAGCTACCATTGGCTGCTAAGCGCAGTATGGCCATACGTAGGTTACAGCAGCATATACGCAACAGGATTGAGAGATGGGCTAGCAGAGCTCATCAAAACATCCACTGTGTAGTAATAGTAGCTGGATCAGGCAGGACAGTGTAACCACACAGGGGCAAGAACCATGATATGAGCTGCGCTACGTGACGGGTTGCCTGATAACAAAGCAACTAATGCAGCGTGGAGCAATATGAATAATTCTAAATTTACGACAGATTCATTCGAACCCGAGCGGCACAAACATGATGCCAGGTCTAGGCTACACGATGAGACGACTGAGCACCACCAGCTGCACCCATGGGGTTGAGAATGAGTCGGGGCAGCCGCCTCTCACACAATGGGACTGGGTGCCTCAGCGCAGCAGACTTGCCATCTGCGCCTGCCGTCACCAGACTCCTACTAGGGACAGCGAGTCGTGTCCCATACACGGCAGTCGTCTCTCGTCAGGGCATGTGGCATCAGAGGACAGACGCGGCTAGAAGTAGTAGCGCGCCGGTGACGTCAGGGTCTGGCCTACTGACCGGACCCCTAGCCGCCGGAAGACCGGACGTCAGCTATGCAGGATGCCTATGCGCATTGCGTCCCGCTACGGCGGAAGCCAGCCATCCACAGACCATTGCCGACCCACCATGATGCAGCAGGGCGTACAAACCTACTTTGACAATAACGAAATGCGTAATTGAGGAATAATAAACATCATGAGTCTGAACGTGTCAGGGAAGCTAGAAAATCTGAAAGGGAAATGGAAAGTTTCAATCTAGATAATGTGGAGCAAAGCGAAGTGAAATAGAAAGAAGACAACGACTTCTGGTACCATGAGTACAGGGTAACATTAACAGCAGCATGAAACGTTATAACGGAAGTAGGATTCGTTGTGAACAAGAAGGTAGGGCAGAGAGTGAGGTACTGCGAAAAGTTCAGTGATAGGGTTGTTCTCATAAGAATCGACAGCAAACGAACATCGACAACGACAGCGCAGGGATATATGCAGACGTCGCAAGCTGAAGATGAAGAGACAGAGGAAGTATATGAGGATACTGAACAGATACATCTACATCTACATCTAAATACATACTCCGCAGTCCACCATACGGTGCGTGGCGGAGGGTACCTCGTGCCACAACTAGCATCTTCTCTCCCTGTTCCACTCCCAAACAGAACGAGGGGAAAATTACTGCCTATATGCCTCTGTACGAGCCCCAATCTCTCTTACCTTATCTTTGTGGTCTTTCCTCGAAATGTAAGTTGGCGGCAGTAAAATTGTACTGCAGTCAGCCTCAAATGCTGATTCTACATCTACATCTACATCCGCACTCCGCAAGCCACCTGACGGTGTGTGGCGGAGCGATTCACGAAAAGAATGCCTCCTTTCCTCTAGAGACTCCCACCCAAGTTCCTGAAGCATTTCCGTAACACTCGCGTGATGATCAAACCTACCAGTAACAAATCTAGCAGCCCGCCTCTGAATTTCTTCTATGTCCTCCCTCAATCCGACCTGATAGAGATCCAAAACGTTCGAGCAGTACTCAAGAATAGGTCGTATTAGTGTTTTATAAGCAGTCTCCTTTACAGATGAACCACATCTTCCCAAAATTCTACCAATGAACCGAAGACGACTATCCGCCTTCCCCACAACTGCCATTACATGCTTGTCCCACTTCATATCGCTCTGCAATGTTACGCCCAATTATTTAATCGAGGTGACTGTGTCAAGCGCTACACTACTAATGGAGTATTCAAGCATTACAGGATTCTTTTTCCTATTCATCTGCATTAATTTACATTTATCTATATTTAGAGTTAGTAGCCATTCTTTACACCAATCACAAATACTGTCAAGTCATCTTGTATCCTCCTACCTTCCCGCACACCACAGAATCACCAGCAAACAGCCGCACATTGCTGCCCACCCTATTCAAAAGATCATTTATGTAGATAAAAAAAACAACAGCGGACCTACCACACTCACCTGGGGCACTCCAGATGATACCCTTACCTCTGATGAACACTCACCATCGAGGACAACGTACTGAGTTCTATTACTTAAGAAGTCTTCGAGCCACTCACGTACTTGGGAAACAATCCAATATGCTCGTACCTTAGTTAGGAGTCTGTAGTGGGGCACCGAGTCAAACGCTTTCCGAAGGCAGATAATTCAGTATGTAGATGGAGATGAAAACCTAATAGTCATGGGGAAGTGGAATGAGGTTATACAGGAAGCAGTAGAGGATGACGTTACGAGAGAATGTGAGATTGGTACAGTGAATGAACGGTGAAAGACTTATTGAATTCATCAATAAATTTCGGATGGTAAAAGCGAATAATGTGTTGAAGAATCACAAACTGAGGAGGTATACTTGTAAAACGCCAGGAGGTACGAGAAGATTTCAGATAGAGTACATCTTGGTCAGGCAGAGATTCCGAAATCACATACTGGATTGTAAAGCGTATCCAGATCACAATTTAGTAATGATATAGATCAGACTGAAGTCTATGAAACTAATCAGGGAGAATCAGTTTACAAAGTAGACGTATCCAGGAGACTAAATAGATCACTAGCAATGAAGAGCAGCCTGAAATTAAGAGACTGGCCAAGAAGTATCAATGCTCAGATGGGTGGGATACGGAAGTACTAAGGAGTGAAGAGACACTCTTGAAGTTCTCTGAGGCTATAGGTACAGCACTAATGAACAGTTCAGTAGGTAGTTTAGTGGAAGAGGAAATGACACTTCTAAAAAGGGCAGTCACAGAAGTTGAAAAGAAAGCTGCAGGTGCAAGGAAGGTAACCACGAAGAAACCATCGATAAAAGAAGAAATACGTCAGTTGATCGACGAAAGACGGAAGTACAAAAATCTGCAGGGAAATTCAAGATTACTGAAATACAAGTAATTTAGGAATGAAATAAATAGGAAGTGCCGGGAAGTTAAGGGGAAAAGGGTGGACGAAACAAAAAAAAAGCACACACAGAGCAGTGACTGTCGGAAGAACTGACTTAGGATATAGAAAGGTGAGAATAATCTTCCATGAAATTAAAAACAAGGGCAGTGGCTTTCAGAGTGAAATGAGAATTTCTCTGTTTAACGTAAAGGATGGGGTCGTGCAGAAAGTGTCATCACTTCTGTGGACCTGACCATCATTTTGCAGGACAATGCTCAAGCACGTACAGTGAAAGCTGTTACTGATTTGTTTGACTGATGGGGCTATACCAACTACTGCGCTCCCCTGACTTAAGCCCTCGTGAGTTCAACTCGGTTTGTAAACTGAAGGAAACACTTCGCGACATTTGCTTCAGAACTGCTACAAATTCGTTGAGCAATAGACCGCGCAACTCGTATTGTCAACACAACTTGCACTACTAAGGGTATCCTACGACTTCCACATCGCTGGCAACAGGTTACAGAAAGTGCTGGTGACCACTTCGAATGTCAGTAAAACTTTGGAACACGTATCTATTTTGTACGAGCTGTAAATAAATAGCTGCCACTGTTAAAGTTCCAACCCTCGACTATGTTATGATAACGATTACTTATAACCATTGGGTGAGTAGTCATCATTGGAGACAGCAGGCGTTTGCTGAGCAGGGAAATGGTTCCTGTCCCCAGGTTGCCGTTTGGCGAGTGTAAGGAAGGAAGGATGATAGTTCTGAAGATGCTGTACCTCTTCGCCTGGGGCGCTACAAGATCACAAGATCATCAGCTGGAAGGAAGAGTTTTGGTTTCCGGGCTGCAGGGTGTGGTATTTTCTAGTCACAAGTGGATGTTCAGTTTGGTAGTTAATGCATGGGAACTACAGAATTAAACAGGGAGACTGTAAGTGTGTTCTAGTGTTTGCAGCAGTTAGCGATCAGTAACGGAGAACTCTGGGAGGTGGAAGAGGAGCAAAAGTAATTGCTCGCAGTATACGTGCTACTGAAGCAACAAATGCAGGAGGTAATTGTGGAGAAAAGTGGATGAATATATGTGGGAAGAAGGATACTGAAGACATTATGTGGGACAGTGGATGCATATGACGTGAGTGAGTTAAATAGGATAGCGGGAGCTGCGAGAGAGTTGGCAGAAGGGGACAGGGCATCTGTAGAGTGGCAATCCACACATACTGTGAGCTTGGAGAGCAAAGTACTGAGCAACACACGCATGCTTTGACAGCTAAGAGAGGAGCTAATGGGCTTTGTGAGAGCACCAGCTAGCGCTCTAATCCAAGATTAGATGAAATTCAAACACGAATGAAAGTGTTGGATGCGATAATAATGCTGACAAGAGTGTAGCAATCACTAGGAGCTGTATATGGGATGCGAAAGTGGATTTAATGAGTTTCCAAGAAGGCATTCATCAGCCACTGCATGGGAAATTAAGTCCAGTCCTATTATCACCCAAGCAATACCTAAAGGGACTGAGGAAGATGTCGACAGACCTGCCGCCAGAACTACAGCTAAAAGCGGAACCTAACTGTCAAACCTGCCCTTCTTCTGACATGGAGCAACTGTGAAAGTGATAACTGATAGCGCATGGTTCTATGTATCACTGAAGATGCCAGTGGCAGACAAACATGCGTTGTTTACGTTTTATATTGTGCACACCTGTACAATAAGGATAGAAACTGTAGAGAAGTTAGTGTAGTTAAAAGAGGATAGAGTATTACTGATACCAGAAGACGGGATTGGCATGGGGTAGTGACTGAGGGAGAGCTACGGCAATGTCAGAGCAAGGTGATCACCATATGTCATACTTGCGAGATACAAAGGGAGGATAAGCATTTTCGACCAAGTTATTCAGAGGAAAGGCAGAGGTCAGCCATGCCAAAAGGATGTGATGGAACTAAAGAAAAATATACAGTGTGCAGATTTACGTGGAGTATGCTCGGTGTACAGCAATGTAATTTTAGTTCAAGTGGTTATGAACACGGGAAGCTCACGAGAACGAGACAGAGTTAATGGGACCCTGTGGAATATTACTGGATGGACGTATCATTTACCAGCTGCCATAACAGGAATTACTCTTTGAAATACAACACACCTCCAGCTGTATTGTCGGACAAACCCTTGGCAATGCTTCCTGAACAAGATCTTACATTCTTTAATGATACGTGGGAACTAAGTCTAGTTCATTCGCTGGGTCAGTTGACACCTGCACAGGAGGGGCAGATCACTGCAGAGGAACAAATACAGCACTTCCAGCAGTGCTGGTTTCATAGATGAAGAGTAACAGTGACCATGAGTGTAGCAGTTCCTGGCTCCATAGGTGTGATTTTGTTTTTCACAATATTTTTTATTTGAGACGGTGATCTATGCAGCAACCTTATCCATGGGTAACTCAGTTTCAAGTGACTTGATCCGCCGACCATAAGGTGAGCAGAATTCTTTTCTTTAAAAAGATGAATCTGTTAGAGCTTAAGCATGTTTGGAAGCATGGAGAAAGCCATGTAGGAGCAAAGATGTGTAGTGTAGACAGATACTGTAGACCAATGGATTGAATAAATTACAAGGCAGCAGCTTTAAAGTTAAATGCAATGTAAATTCCAGGGGGCAGCAAGTCGCGTCCCGTGCACAGCTTGTACACAATAGCAACGTGTACGCAAAAGGACTGCGATTCGGACTAGACGCTCTCTACAAAAGCAGAACTGCGCAGCAGTAGTAGAATGGCGGGCAGGACATTGTCACTGAACTCAGGAAAAACCATGATATGAGCTATGTGACAGTTCTGGCTACGAGTACAACAAACACGTCCTGGAGCAGTATAAGTAGCTGTGAATTGTGAGACGGATTCATTCTAACCCCAGAGGCACTACCATGATGCCAGGGCTACGCCAGGAGATGAGATGAAGGGGCGTCACCAGCCACAGCCATGGGTTTGAGGCTGGGCCGGCCCAGTCGCATCTCACACTTTGGGACTTTGGTGCCTCAGCACAACAGACTTGCCATCTGCGCTTGCCACAACAAGACCCTTTCCACGGGGCAGAGAGTTGTGTCCCGTGCACGGCAGTCCTCCTTTTCAAGTGCAGAAGGCATAAGGCGTGACAGAGTCTCCCGGGCACGGGCGTTCAACACCAGAGGGCAGATGTAGCAGGTCATCAAGAGGTAGGCCTACTGACGGACTGCCGCCCACAGTCCGGGCTGACGTTAGAAATGCAGGGAGCCTATGCGAGTTCCATCCAGGTTCGGCACAAGCCAGCCATCCGCTGAGAGTTCAACGTCAAACAGGGCGACGAGCATGTTCATTTACTATGGGTCTCAACAATGGTACATTGATACCAACGAATGTCCAACGTTTCGTCTACTTCTTCAGGAGAAAAATGCATCCTTCCACAGATGCCCAACACGACCTCCTTGCCACTCAGTTAATTGTAGAAATTGGACTCATCGGTGCCAAAGCGTAATTATTTTAGAAAGCCAAATTAAATTTTACAGAATGCTCATAATGCATATCAACAATGAGACACAATGTAGTTGGGTTTATTTGGTTGAAATAGCACCGTTACCGGTTTTTTTGTTTACCCTTATCTCAGTAGGATTTCACACTTTTCTCAAAAACACAGTAGATTGTTTGACATGTGAAATAAAAAAATGAAATATTGTTTTCCACCGTCTCTCTCCAACGGGTAATGTTCACATTGTTCTTTTTTTTCACATTCACTGACAGTGAGAGCAGACATCGATGGTTATCTGCAATAATTATATAGACGCACCAGTTGTTTGGACTGACTTACAGTAAATTTGATATTAATGTTATTCGTTGAAGAAAGACGGTTGACAGGAATATTTCAGATGATAATTTCACGGCATTCAACTGTAAATCAGCGTTTTACGCATTTTGATACCGGCGATGACTGTGTAAAACCGGAACAGGTAACGGTGCTTTTTCAATAAAGTTTAGCAAAAGCAAATTTTGTAGTTTGGACTATCACCTCTAAAGAAATAAAGCTACGTAAATAATTTTTTGTGTATGTGTACTGTCCCAATTCTTACAGGCGATTGACAATCTGGAGTATGGTGCGCTAGCTCGTTTTCTGTATTTGTAGGGTAATAACACTGAAACAATATATGCCGAACTCTCAGAAGTGTACAGAAACAATGCATCATCATGTGGCACGGGATACAGACGCTTCCATTGTGGTCAGACACGTCTAAATAGCGAAGAACACTACGAAGAAACGAAATCGCAGAAGTGGAGGCTCAGGTGTTAAGAGGAACGATGTATTAGACACGATTACAGAGTATCTGAGTAGTCAGCATCAAATATTCAATAATGAGGGCGAAGATGTCGAGGACAGCTGGAAAAAATTCAAAATAATCATTCAATAAGCCTTCGACAAGTATGTTCCGAGCGAGGTCTTAGGGGATGGGAAAACCTAGCCGTGGTTTAATAGCCGTGTTAAAAAAACTGCTCCGTTAACAAACGAGAGTTTCACTTCAGATTCAAGAGAAGTCAAAAGTTAGTTTACAAACAAAAACTTTATGAAGCAAAATTGAGTGTAAGGAGAGCAATGAGAGAAGCATTCAATGATTCTGAAAGTAAAATTTTGCCAGCAGATCTGAGTGAATACCCTCAGGTATTTTGGCCTTATGCAAAATCATTAAGTGGTTCGAAATCACCTACTTTTTCCCTAAGCGATCATACTGGCACCGAAACGGAAGCTAACAGAGAGGATTGAAATACTGAATTCGGTCTTCCCCAATTGTTTCACCGCAGGAGATAGCAGCGCAGTTCCTGCGTTCAATCATCGTACGAACGTCGATATAACAGATATTGAGATAACCGACCACGGAATAGACAAGCAGCTACAAAAAAATAAATAAAAAAAATGGCTCTGAGCACTATGCGACTTAACATCTGTGGTCATCAGTCGCCTAGAACTTAGAACTAATTGAACCTAACCTAAGGACATCAAACACATCAATGCCCGAGGCAGGATTCGAACCTGCGACCGTAGCAGTCGCGCGGTGCCGGACTGAGCGCCTAGAACCGCGAGACCACCGCGGCCGGCCAAGCAGCTACAGTTGCTTAGTAGTGGAAAGGCATCAGGACCATGTGAGATAATGCAAAGCTTACATTTACCAAGAAAAAATAAACATATAACTCAAAACAGCATTTCTACCAAGGAATAAAACTGTACAATAAATTACCAAAAGAGGTTAAAGAAATTATCAAAATACACTTATTTAAAAAGGTAGCTAGAAAGTAACTGTTATGCAATACATTTTTTACATTGAAGGATTATTTAGCTAAAACAGAATAGGGGTTTGATAAAAAATGTTATACAAATAAATAATAGTAATAATAATGATTATAAAATATCCAAAATTCCACATAATACCTTCACTTTATGTTTTTTTCCTTCTTTTTTTTTCCTTTCGAGAAATACTTACCCCCCCCCCCCCCCAAGCTATGCATAGCACAATACTGACACCTCTTCCTCTTTCTCAGCTCGACATCTCATTCATTATGGAGGGATGGTGACTCAGTTTTTCAGGATAACAAATGGGAAGTTGTGGTGCAGAAAATGGCCCATAGACCACCAGTGTAGGTGTGTGTGTGTGTGTGTGTGTGTGTGTGTGTATGTAGTGAGTGAAGTGTTATGAAACGATGTGTGTAGAGTGTGTGCAGTGACTGACAGTGAGATATGAGTGAACAATGTGGCATTACATTACTTAATAAGTTATTTGTAAAATAAATATTGTATTCCAGGAGTAAATCTAATGATTGTCTCTAACTAGAAGTCTGTAAATATATGTGTATACGAATTAGCTTGTTTTAAATTGATCTAAATTTGTAAATTCTTTAACATATCATATTGTTGTTGCTGTGGTCTTCAGTCCTGAGTCTGGTTTGATGTAGCTCTCTATGCTACTCTATCCTGTGCAAGCTTCGTCATCTCCCAGTACTTCCTGAAACCTACATCCTTCTGAATCTGCTTAGTGTATTCATCTCTTGGTCTCCCTGTACGATTCTTACCCTCTACACCGCCCTCCAATGTTTAATTTGTGATCCCCTGATGCCTCAGAACATGTCCTACCAACGAGTCCCTTCTTCTTGTCAAGTTGTGCCTCAAACTCCTTTTCTCCCCAATTCTATTCAATACCTCCTCATTAGTTATGTGTTCTATCCATCTAATATTCAGCATTCTTCTGTAGCACCACATTTCGAAAGCTTCTTTTCTCTTCTTGTCCGAACTATTTATCGTCCATGTTTCACTTCCATACATGGCCAAAATCCGTACAAATACTTTCAGAAACGACTTCCTGTCACTTAAATCTATACTCGATGTTAACAAATTTCTCTTCATCAGAAACGCTTTCCTTGCCATTGCCAGTCTACATTTTATATCCTCTCCACTTCGACCATCATCAGTTATTTTGGTCACAAATAGCAAAACTCCTTTACTACTTTAAGTGTCTCATTTCCTAATCTAATTCCCTCAGCATCACCAGAATTAATTCGACTACATTCCATTATCCTCATTTTGCTTTTGTTGATGTTCATCTTATATCCTCCTTTCCAGACAGTGTCCAATCTCCTCCACAAAAATCAGCATAGATTCCTCAAACGAAGATCTTGTGGAACTCAGTCCTCTCCGTTCATTCATGAGATCCGTACGCTATAGACAAAGTGTTCAGGTTGATGCCATTTTCGGTGACATTAGGAAAGCGTTTGACACAGTCCCGCATTGCCATTTAGCGTAAAAAATGAGAGCTTACCTAGTATTGCACCAAATCTGCGACTGGATTCAAGACTTCCCAGCAGACAAAACTCAACACGTTGCCCTTAACGGAACAAAATGGACAGCTGTAAAAGCTATTTCCGGAGTACCCCAATGAAATGTGATGGGACCATTACTATGTGAATTGAGATTACGAGAAAATGATCAATCAGAAAGCGGCGGAAGCTCTATAAGACTGTTCGCAGATGACGTGGTTCTCTATAAGAAGGTAGCAGCGCCAGACGACTGTATCGATTTGCAAAATGACCTTCAGAGGATTGATGAATGGTGCAGGCTTTGGCATTTGATCCTGAACGTAAATAAATGTAACGCAGTGTATATACATTGGAAAAGAAATCCACGCCTGCACAACTACGTTATGATGACAAACTGCTGGAAACAGTACCTATAGTAAAATATCTAGGAATAACCATCCAAAGTGACCTTGAGTGGAATGACCACATAAAACCAATAGTACAGGAAGCAGATGCCATACTGAGATTCATAGGAAGAATCTTAAGGAAACAGCTTACAAGGCGCTTGTTCGACAGATTCTTGAGTACTGTTCATCAATATGGGATTCTTAGAAATAGAACTGATAGAAGAGATAGAGAAGATCCACTGAAGGGCTTGGCGCTTAGTCACTGAATCGTTTAGTCTGTGGGAGAGTATTACAGAGATGCTCAACAAACTCCAGTAGCAGACGTTACGGAAGTGGCGTTATGCAGCACGGAGAGGTTTACTATTGACACTTCGAGAGAACACTTTTCGCTAAGTGTAGGGCAGCGTATTACTTCCTCCCACTTATATGATGGGAAATGATGACGACGAGAAAACTCGAGAAATTTGCTCGAGTACAGAGATTTTCTGACAATCATTCTTCCCATGTGCCTTCAGCGGGTGGAACAAGGTAGGGGGAAATCAGTGAGTGGTAGGAGAAGTATCGCCCATCGAGCACCATTAGCTGGCTTATGGAGTATGATGTAGAGATCGGTAAAGGAGCAAAGTAATCATTTTAAACATATTGATTCACCACTGCCGGAAAATGCAAACACAGAACCGTCATTTGTCAAGATGATGATGGGTTTCTGGAAATGCCACTGATGTAGTACTAACAGATTTAGCACTTAAAGGCCTCTGGTAAGCTCTTAATGAGACAGACATGATGGTGGCCAAAGGAGTGTTTCTGCTACAAGATATGCCTCAGCTTGTGTTGCACATGTGCATCTCCTTTGGGGTTTCAAATTTCGCCTCACTCTCTGTATTCTTCTGACATGGTACACAGCATTTGTTTCTCGTTCCTCGAATGAGCAAACCATCTCGTGACAGACGTTACCGAAACGACAACGAAATTATTTTCGAGGTGGACCGTTTCCTGAACATTCAAAATGCAGACTACTGCAACCAAGAAGTATACATCCACAAAATCACACATCGTTGAGAAAAATTTGTCGCATTGGAAGGTGGGTGGTCTCTGTCTGATGTTTTCGAGGTGATACTTGTCATACAGACAGCATTTTTGGTTGGGAAATCTTTCAGTGTTGCTACTTGTACACTACTTTCCATTAAAATTGCTACACCAAGAAGAAATGCAGATGATAAACGGGTAATCATTGGACAAATATATTATACTAGAACTAACATGTCATTACATTTTCGCGCAATTTGGATGCATAGATCCTGAGAAATCAGTACCCTGAACAACCATCTCTGACCTTGATACGCCTGGGCATTGAGTCAAACACAGCATGGATGGTGTGTACAGGTACAGTTGCCCATGCAGCTTCAACACGATACCACAGTTCATCAAGAGTAGTGAGTGACTGGCGTATTGTGACGAGTCATTGACCAGACGTTTTTAATTGGTGAGACATCTGGAGAATGTGCTGGCCAGGATAGCAGTCGAACATTTTCTGTATCCAGAAAGGCCTGTATAGGACCTGCAACACGCGGTCGTGCATTATCCTGCTGAAATGTAGGGTTTCACAGGAATCGAATGAAGGGTAGAGCCAGGGGTCGTAACACATCTGAAATGTAACGTCCACTGTTCAAAGTGCCGTCAATGCCAACAAGAGGTTACCTAGACGTGTAACCAATGGTGCCCTATACCATTATGCCGGGTGACACGCCAATATGGCGATGAGGAATACACGCTTCCAATGTGTGTTCACTGCGATGTCGCCAAACACGGATGCGACCTTCATGATGCTGTAAACAGAACCTGGATTCATCCGAAAAAAGGACGTTTTGCCATTCGTGCAGCCAGGTTCGTCGTTGAGTACACCATCGCAGGCACTCCTGTCTGTGATGCAGCGTGAAGGGTAACCGCAGCCATCGTCTTCCAGCTGATAGTCCATGCTGCTGCAACGTCGTCGAACTGTTTGTGCAGATGGTTGTTGTCTTGCAAACGTCCCCATCTGTTGACTCCGGGATCGAGACGTAGCTGCACGATCCGTTACAGCCATGCGGATAAGATGCCTGTCATCGCGACTGCTAGTGACACGAGGCCGTTGAGATCCAGCACGACGTTCCGTATTACCCTCCTGAACCCACCGATTCCATGTTCTGCTAACAGTCATTGGATCTCGACCAACGCGAGCACCAATGTCGCGATACGATAAACCGCAATCGCGATAGGCTACAATCCGACCTTTATCAAAGTCGGAAATGTGATGGTACGCATTTCTCCTCCTTACACGAGGCATCACAACAACGTTTCACCAGGCAACGCCGGTCAACTGCTGTTTGTGTATGAGAAATCGGTTGGAAACTTACCTCATGTCAGCACGTTGTAGGTGTCACCACCGGCGCCAACCTTGTGTGAATGCTCTGAAAAGCTAATCATCTGCATATCACAGCATCTTCTTCCTGTCGGTTAAATTTCGCGTCTGTAGCACGTCATCTTCGCGGTGTAGCAATTTTAGTGGCCAGTAGTGTAAATTATTCTTTTGAAATGTAAGTACCGTGTGTTTGTACTACTTTCATTTAAAATGTCTGAATGAGAATTTCTCTAGAAGTAGTTGTTAGCTGTTTTCTCTGATCCGCGGAGTTTCAGCGTATGGTACCCTAAACTTTACGGAGTCCGGAGGACCGTCACGAATAACCGACAGACTGGCGTAGACTCACCGGGGGCTGCTCGCCGGAGACAATGGGCCGGCAGAGCGTTGCGGCTGTTCCAGTTTTTGATCGCCGGCTGAGTCACCCACCAGGCGCAGCAGCATCGGGTGAATCAGGCGGCGGCCGCACGCGGCACGCACGCACACACACACACACACAATGGCACTGTGACACGGCGCTCCCCTTTATTTGGCGACGCGTCACGGCGAACGGCCGCAAAAACATGACCGGCATCACCATTCTCACCTTAAGCTGCCGCCAGCCCCAACCCAAACCAGCGTCCCTTCCAACCGTCGAGCGCATGCTGCCAACGATTCCTGCGAAGGGACACAATGACAGCGTCACACATTATCTCTGCGAGAGACCTCCACTTGACAGTTGATATTTGTCCACACTCTACATCCAAATCGTGTCTCGTAGCCGCGCGGGATTAGCCGAGCGGTCTCAGGCGCTGCAGTCATGGACTAGGCGGCTGGTCCCGGCGGAGGTTCGAGTCCTCCCTCGGGCATGGGTGTGTGTGTTTGCCTTTGGGATAATTTAGGTTAAATATAGTGTAAGCTTAGGGACTGATGACCTTAGCAGTTAAGTCCCATAAGATTTCACACACATTTGAACACTTGTTTTAGTGTCTCGTAACTTCATTGAATTTTCCTTGATGTTTCCTCTCATTTAGTTTATTTCTTGCTTTATGTGGGTATTAAAACAAAATTTCATGAATTACTGTTAACTTTAATCACAATAAAATAAGTAATAATGGGACCGTTTCTCCAGAGAAGTTAAAATAGATAACATTTTTAGCCGACTACGATCCAGTTCATCTTGAATTTCCCGTTTCTTTTTTTCTTTTTTTTTCCAGCACATCTCATGATTTACACTTGTTCCCCTGAACTGTAAAGACAGAGAGTTTTCCAAAAAGATTCGTCCAGTTTCATATAACAACTACTACGATTATGAAGATACAAATTCGGAGTAAAGTTCAACTTAACCATAGAAATTAAATTTCTAGCTTGCTGCCAGTTATGTCTCTCACTTAGCTGTCGTTGCTATATTCAGTGTTGTGTGGATGACATTTTTTGAAAAGTTTGGTGGTCTTTATCCAGCCTCATGGATTGTACATAGCGCCTTGAATAGTTATTTCGCTGCCATTTATCCCAGAGATTTTAGAAACTCTGAAGCGATGTTATCTATTCCCCCTTACAAACTGGATTGCCCTTTTTGTATTCTCATGTAGTTTCCCCATATCTTCGTCTGATTGTGATATTGGCCATTTATAACTGGACTACTGCTTTTGGCGTAGATTTGCTGTATATTCTGATGGAAAAACCCTATCACTGAACTGTTCACAGCAAGTCACTCTCTGCCCAACATTCCTATTCGTAACAATCCTATCCCCATTTTATCAAGTCCGCTCTTGTTTGTGAATTATCATCGTACACTATATTGTATAGTATAGCTTAGTATATGGTATAGTATATAGTATGTTTCCATTTCATTTCACTGGTAGTGTTGATGCAGGTCCTCTGTGCACCCTGATCGCCAGATTGTTTTCTTTCCTGAGAGGCTTCTTAATTAAACGCAGTAGTGGTTCTCAATCCTTACTAAGATCACAACCACAGTCACGATTGATGACATCCTCCCTTGTGCGAACTTCTATGGCCTCTCTATCGATGCTGTCGCGATATTTGGAAGTTTGTGCCAAGATCTGAGTACGTACGTACTCCAAACTCTGCAAACGCTGACTTGGCAGAGGTCAGTTGAGTGTGGCGTACTCAGCAACGATCTTCGATGGTACGCACTGTTTGTCCAATACATATCTTTCTACGTTGACAGGGAATCTGGTACATGCAGGCCTTCCGCAAACCGAGATTTTCTTCGACTCTTCTCAGTACTGCTCGTGTTTTATTCCACTGGCAAAAGACAGTTTTCACTCAGTGCTGCCGGCCGCGGTGGTCTCGCGGTTCTAGGCGCGCAGTCCGGAACCGTGCGACTGCTGCGGTCGCAGGTTCGAATCCTGCCTCGGGCATGGATGTGTGTGATGTCCTTCGGTTAGTTAGGTTTAAGTAGTTCTAAGTTCTAGGGGACTGATGACCACAGCAGTTGAGTCCCATAGTACTCAGAGCCATTTGAACCACTCAGTGCTTCTTCAATATGTGTCCAATTTTTTTTCGTATAGTGCCACATTGTACGGTATAAAGGCAGTGGTTGCCTCTTCCTCCGTGGCTTCTTCCGCGCTGAGAGCGCACCTTATTTGCCAACCTGGGTATCCGTGTTTTAGGAATCAGTTTTGAGGTATTCCAGCTCCTGTGGCAGAATCTCTGCTTCTGAGATGGCATGCGCCCTATGTACTAGTGCTTTTAGTACCCCGTACCTCTGCGGATGGTGGTGGCAGCTGTCTGTTCAGATCGTTAGCGCACTTGACGATGGCGACATGTCTGATCGTCGAAATATTGTGCCCGTTGGACACTATGAACCTGCAGTACACCCGTGGGCTGTTCGGCCAACAAATGCGCTTCGAGTAACTGAGGAATCACACTTAGAAATAGAATTTAAGAACACTTTATTTTTCAATAATTCAATCTTACTCGGCGAATTGTTGTGACGGTACGTCTCATAAATGGACATATGGAGAAAGGGGACGGAAGTTTTTGTTATGAGACGTTTGAATTTTAAATTATTTCAAGACTGTGTACGTGTGCGCGATGGATAACAAAATGGTTCAAATGGCTCTGAGCGCTATGGCACTTAACATCTGAGGTCATCAGTCCCCTAGAACTTAGAACTACCTAACTCTATCTAACCTAAGGACTTCACACACATCCGTGCCCGAGGCAGGATTCGAACCTGCGACCGTAGCAGTCGCGAGGTTCCGGACTGAAGAGCCTAGAACCGCTCGGCCACCGCGGCCGGTCGATGTATAACAGATAGTAAAGAACGTAAGTTATTTTTATCAAAACACCAATATCGATGTGATTGACAAAACACAGTTTTTTTTGTATAATCTCTATGTAACATAGGCCATGAGGTCAAAGACAATGCTTTGATTGAACTCTCTCTCCTGTTTTTGTTTTGTCTAATGGTAGGCCGCCATTGTAAGTTTTATCTGTATTTTTAAATATATAATAGAAATTGTTATTAGAAAGTGTGTATTATTGACTTAGTTGTCACCTCTGTAATTCCAACCATTAATTATAATTAACAAAGATTTTACAGAACTTCGTAGTGCAGGGAGCTCATCTCCCCTAGCAGGATTTAGTCGGCCATTACGCTGACGATTCATTTTATTAAATGTAAATGCGAGAGACTTCTCAATTTTGATCTTTCATTTACCAAAATTCACAACACTGAATGAGTTCAGTGTGTTTCATTTTGGCTGCCTAACGGCAGACGAGATTCTCTCCATTTTTGCCTTGCAAAAAATGAACAAGTAATACCGAAAATCATTACATTCCGCAATATCTCAGTTAATCTTTATGTAGTTTGGTACATAAATAACCAGTAGCCCTGAGACCCATGTTAATAATTACAGCTTGCGTAAGAATACGCATATTTTCTTTTCTAAATAGCAGCGCTCACGTAAATGATTTTATTAGAAGGCGGTGAGTCGCGCGCTGTGTTTAAAAAATATTATATCGCGCGTACTTCGGAGCAGCCGAAGTCCGCACGAGTGTTATCGCGGTATAAGTTAACAAAAAGTCTCATGCTAGCCCACAATATTTAAAGCCACCCCAACCAAAATCATAAAATATAATTATAAAATTAAAAATGTATGATTACCCCGTGATAAAGTGCACCCAGACACACACACATACACACACACACACACACACACACACACACACACACACACACACACACACACACATACATACATACATACATATACACTTATACCGTGATGGTGTCTTGCGTGGCTTTTTAGCCATCAGTGACTACAATGTACCACCCTAGCAACCTCCTGTTCCTGGGCACTACCTTTTATTACTAACTTACTTTGCTAACGACTCTTTCCGACGTTATAATCAAGCTCTCGAATCGAGATAAGAGACGAATCTGAGACAGTGCAAGTTCCTTGTTGTATACAGAAAACCACAAATCATTCAGCGATGAAACTCACTCAACAACACACAAGGACACAAGTGTAAGGCACTTGTTCCTTTGCATATTCTTATGTATAGCAATACTGTTACTCCTTCCTACATCTACAGGCAGATTACACACGGTTTTTTTTTTTATTAACAGTTAGAAAACTCAATGTAAGGACTGTGGATAGATGATTAGTGCTTTCCTCGAAAGTGTACAGTCTTTCGTAGTCGACTGTAGCATCATAAAACTGTTACTCTACAGTGACGGTTCCTAAGGACTCAGCTGCTCCCTGGTGATGACTGCGACTCACTCGCCAACTCTCTTACTGCTTAACTCGTCTGCTACTGCTGATACTACTTCCGACTGACGTTTATGAACTGCTCTTGCAGGCTCTTGGAGGACTTTCCCGTGTCAGAGTTACCTTCACCTCCTTTCATTGAAGATATTTTTAATGACCGAAATTTTTCCAGAAGCTTCTCAGATCTTCTCGAATAGTATAGGAACACCCAACCTGGCCCAACATTTCCTTGTTTAGGCCTCACTCAGCTGGCAGTGGTTATTTCCATTGCTTATCGGGTGTTGTCACCTCAGGAGTGACTGTGAGTGCAGTAGTATGCTGCTTCCACCTGTAATGTACTAGCTGTTTCACACGCTTGCTCTACTTCCTGCTGGTCATATGCAGAATGTTACTCCAGTTTCATGGTTCTGCCTAATATTTGACGTTTAATGTTGATAAACCTTGAGACAGAAATTGCTACACATTGCTATATCGCCTTTGATCATTATTGTATCCGATGCAAAATAAAAACAAAAAAAATGAATAATTTCGACGTAATAGGTGTAGAAGTTTCGTAAGTGAAGGAAAGCAGAAATACCTTTTTATTTATAAGCAACTAAGAGAAAAGTGTCTCCCAACTCACACATTTATATACCTTTTCAAATATAGACTTTTCCAGGGCGACTCACACTCTTATTGGCAAGGGAAAGACAACCATTACATCCAACCAATACAGAGAGTATAGACTCCTGACGTAAGCTAACCCACATTTGCTAGTAATAAGGATTCTGCAGTAAATGCGCCAAGGATATCAAATACTCTTTTGGCAGTGGTGGGGCCTGACGATGGCGGTAATGTGCCGCCGAAACTAGTCGTGTAATAGAATAAATACATGTTCAAGACACAGCTGCGGCGGTACTTTTCTGGTATCTGTAAATCTAGAAAATTAAATTCAGACCAAACTATAGCATGTAGGACAGGCAGGTACATAAACCTAATGCGAAAATGTCTCTAAATAAATCGTATATGCGACAAATTCTTAAATTATCATTGTGATGTGGAAGGACTGAACTATCAGGCAGTGATGTGAGAACCTATACGTGATTACAGTTAATCACTTCCACAAAAAAAGACTGTGTGGTGGCTGTTAGGAAAAGTCGTTTACTTTCAAATCTTGTGTATTACTCGCATGGTCGCAGAGGAGGACTTTTATTTGCGTGTCCTCACGTTGGTGCCACGTTGATCTAAAAAGTCCTTAGCCCCAGCATCAAGACAAAACGGGGGTAGTCGCCCTGTAGCGTTGGGAATGTGGATTATGTTTCCAGTATTACAAGCTCAGTCTACCTAAGCTACAGAACTGACAGAGACGCCGCATTCCGCCTCAGCTCTTTTGTCGGATTCGTTTCTCGACAACGGACACACTGTTACAGCAGTCCACCGCCATACTAGATAACAGGATGCTCTGACTTCGATGGCCTTGCAGTTAGATTTGTGGCGATCACACTTATTATAAATTCCATCGCATCGCGAGAATATGTTGGCCACTTTGAACTAAAAGAAACGTCAGTCCAAGAAGTGGCTCCACACCACCTCTCCTCAAAAGGAATTGTTGAAAGCCGCACATTCAGCCGGTAGAAACATGACAACGGTCGTCTGGGACACTGAAGAGGTTATTCTGTTTCATTTCCTCCCTCATGGTGCGTTGATCATCTCTGAAGTACATACTCATGAAATTAATACTCATGAAATTAAAGAAACAACTTCAGCGTGTTCATTACCACGAAAATGCAAACGATCTTCTCTTTCTCCACGACAAAGGAAGGCCCCTTACATCTCTGTGCACCTCTCGTTCGCCTTGCAGCCAGGATTTCGCACATCACTCTGATCCAATGAAGGACTAGCTCCGCAAGGAGCAGTACGTGGATGATGGGGAGGTCACTGATGCTGCAAGACGTTGGCTCCGACTTCGAGCAGTAGAGAGCGACCACGCGAGCATGAGGATGTTGATGAAGTCCCATACTTCTTGACAGAGCGTAGGGGACGATGCGGGAGACCTGCACCGCTGTACTAGGCAAGGTGGTTTGCCATTGCCTTTCTCCGACCGTAATGGGGATGAATGATGGTGATGAAGACGACACATCAATACCCAGTCATCTCGAGTCACGTGAAAATCCCTGGCCCCGACGGGAACCGAACCCAGGACCCCGTGCTCGGGAAGCGAGAACGCTACCGCGAGAGCACGAGCTGCGGACCCGCGAGCAAATAGGCCCTCCCAGTAAGATGGCCAAAACCGTCGCACTGAATGAAGATTATGTTGAAAAATAGGTTTTTGCAGCCAAAATAGCGGGGAATAATATGAAAACTCGAATAAAACCACCCTGCTTACAGAAAAAAGCGTTAAATTACTTATTGAAAGCTCCTCAACTGTATTTTGTCTGCAACCGGCCCCGTATATACAAGTATGTTCGCGCAGCAGTTTTCAGCAGAAACATTTGCAATAAGATGAGAAATTCGCAACTGCTACTTTCATGGTGATCGGAGAATTTCACTAGAGGCAAGAAACTGATTGTCCGAGAGAAGGGAAGAAAGCGACTGTTAGACTTACAAACGTTGATTGCTTTGGTAACAGCTGTTAGACATTAGCGTACTGTTTCGTTTCCATGTGTAATTCAAGTTCATGAAATAACGTTACTTTTTAAGTTTTTTTTTTAATAACTGGATATTCTCCAAGTTATGAGAGACCACTGTTGGTCACTTCACCGAGACTTACGACAAACAGTTCACTGGCGAAACATTTAAGCATTAGAACTCTATAAGGAGAAGAGAGAATTCCTGTTGAAACGTTTACTTAGAAAAATTATTGTATTACTGTGCTCATAAATCTTATACATTATTTGATTTTCAAACAGCTGAGCAGAACTGAACGTATTCAGACATTTCGCTCTTTCCCAATTCTGATCAACACTACAGTGACACACAATATTTTTAGCGCAACGCTATCTGACTTTCAATAATCGTCCGGCCGCGGTGGTCTAGCGGTTCAGACGCTCAGTCCGGAACCGCGCGACTGCTACGGTCGCAGGTTCGAATCCTGCCTCGGGCATGGATGCGTGTGATGTCCTTAGGTTAGTTAGGTTTAAGTAGTTCTAAGTTATAGGGGACTGATGACCACAGATGTTAAGTCCCATAGTGCTCAGAGCCAATTCAATAATCCCTACAAAAGAATGGCCCTGACTAACATTCACCTATACGTTTCACAAATCAATTACCCCACAAAAATCTTCGTTACTCGAACTACTGCAATACAGCGAGCACCACTACTGCCAGCTAAATAAAAGATTCAAACTACTGAAGGCACTAACTACTGAAGGGCATGGTTAACAAATGAAAGATTTTGATAGAGGACTAGCGATGTATTTACTTTAATAGTGTTCAAAAGTCATAATATATATAGCAGTTCATGACATCCATTCTTACAAATGTACTGTTTCTGATGGACACACGTCCAGATGATCTGCTCTCAAAAATCAGCCATCTCAGTTCCACACATCCACCACTGCTGGCGGCTCAACTCCAACTGCGCAACGCTACGCGCTGTTAACAGCCAACTGCCCAACACTACAATAGCAAACAACAATGCAAAGCAGTCAACGACAGCACAGCCGGTGATTTTCATACAGAGCGCTACGTTGCGTTACCAATAAAAAAAATCTTAAACAGCCCACTTACACTGTGCAATTAACAGCTGTTTTTACTTCACTAAAACCTTGGTCCATGCGGAAAAAATAGATAACTTTTCATTCTAATTGCACATGTTTCTTTCTTATTTTCTGGTGTAAAACTGAATGTGAATAACAACTGTACGTGATTTTTTTTAAAAAAGAAAAGCTGACGATTGATATGGCTCGGAGGCCAAAAACATAAGATTTTGGCATTATCTAACAAGTAGTCATCAAAAACATTATTCTCGCTATCATCTTATGAAATGAAAACTGCCATTAACAGAATAGCGTCAATAGAGGAGTTTATGATTGCGAGTGAATGGTTGAAAAGTTGTGCTTCAACAATCTTAGCTACGAATCTCAGCCTGCATCGCCTAAACGACAGTGGAATGCCAGTACGGCTGTTATTTGGAGAAAGGTGACGTTCTGCCATTGTTTCGTGTCTAAGAAGACGAGCGGCAGTATTAGGCATGACAACAGTTCGTGTCTGTTGTTCCCGTTGATAATTATACTAATGTTATGGTACGTCATGAATAGCTATGGAAGTGGGCATAAACATACATGGATTACCTGCAAAATTCTGAAATAACCATTCGTGGAGGATGAAAATTGTGTATCGTAAAACACGCAGTCTACAGTTACAAACCGTTCCAAACATTCGTCGCATCCTACACTCAGCTAACGGGAAGAAACATATCATTTCAAGCTTAGAAACTTCCTCTGCCAACCGAGTCTCGCAATGTGCCAGCGGTGGGACACGTGTCAGATCGGTCCGAACATCAAGTTCGACCAGTATCGATCGACCTTTAGGACACCCACAACCAGTTGCAGTAACACTGAAAGCCAGTTTCCCCCACGAGACGACAAGGTAACTGTCCGACTCCGTTGTGAACCACATTGCCCCACTTAACTTAATCATAGGATTTATGGCAAAAGGCAGCACGGCGTTCCAAACTGTGTCATATTTTATATAATGTAATAGTAGTAAATCACGTAACTGTCTTAACAACGCAGCCTAGAACACAACATTATTTATTGCCCATAATGTGTTACTCAGATAATTTGAATACAGAGATCACTGTGGTGTCTCCTCGACAGCATAAGTCCGTCTTTTAGTACAATTACATAGCCTCTCAACGTTTGAAGCATGGTTTTCATTGACAGTAGTTCTTCTAAGTCCTTCCCATTGTCAATGGCTGACCGTGCAGGCATACTAAGCAACAGTAAATATTACACAAGGTAATTTGGAAAGTGATGTCTTGCAGTAATCGTGCACAAAACTTTAAAAAGAACTAGTGGCAATCGCACCCCACCATTTACAGTAATATCTACTGATGATCTTATATTTTTATGACAATTTAAAATGTAATTTACTTTTTCGAAGTTTCTTTCAATGGTTAGATCTGTTGCATTAGCTGAACTGCAAATGTTTTCAGAGTGTCAAAGTTTGTGAAAGCTATGTTTCGATGACATAAAATCAGCTGAATAAAGTTCTTTAGTACATAGATACTATAACAGCCTCCACTGTATTGAAGGCGGTGAAGCGCTAGAGAAATCTGACGATTAATGATCTCAGTCACATTTTTGTATAGGAATCATAGCCTACTGACTGTAACAATCTCTTCGATGGTAGCCATCAGCCTTACTAGAAAACTACAACCACAGTCTAACATAACAGTCTACATTTACATCTACGTGGATACTCTGCAAATCACATTTAAGTACCTGGCAGAGGGTTCATCGTACCAACCTTCACAATTGTTTATTATTCCAATCTCGTATAGCGCGCGGAAAGAACGAACACCTATATCTTTCCGCATGCATTCTGATTTCCCGTATTTTATTGTAGTGATCGTTTCTCCCAATAAAGGTCAGTCTCAAAAAAATATTTTCGCATTCGGAGGAGAAAGTTGGTGATTGGAATTCCGTGAGAAGATTCCGTCGCAACGAAAATCACGTTTCTTTTAATGATTTCCAGCCCAAATCCTGTATCATTTCTGTGGCATTCTCTCCCATACTTCACGATAATATGAGACGTACTGCCCTCCTTTGAACTTTTCCGATGTACTCCGTCAGTCCTATTTGGTAAGGTTCCCACACCGCGCAGCAGCATTCTAAAAGAGGACGGGTAAGCTTAGTGTAGTAGTCTCCTTAGTAGTGTGTTACATTTTCTAAGTGTCCTGCCAATAAAACGCAGTCTTTGGTTAGCCTTCCCCACAACATTTTCTACGTGTTCTTTCCAATTTAAACTGTTCATAATTGTAATTCATAGATATTTAGTTGAATTTATGGCCTTTAGATTTGAGTGATTTATCGTGGACCCGAAGTCGCGACACTTCGTTTCGTTTAGTGCGAATATTAACGTTATGTTCATTTGTGTCGTACGTTTCACTAAAGAGCGTCGGTACAGTGCCACAAAAAATGATAACTAAAATCATGACACCAAGCTTGTCACTATTTAGTTTCCTAATGGCCTTGGGTGCTACGAAGCTATACATTACAGGACAGTTTAATTACGGTTTTCTTGTAACATACAGACATTTACTGAATAATGTAGTTTACTTTTAAAAAAATTGCTAGTAAATACCAGAAAACCTGCGTACCAAATAAGCCACCACAACTGTAGCTTAAGGGACAACCACACAGATGTGATAATAAATCGTCGAAAGCAATGAAATTGTTTCCCCAATTCTGCAGAAACCAGTACGTCAATAGTTGCTACATCTGAGCCGCAAACGGCAAGTACCTCCAGCACATTCGGCTTTTAAGCAAAAATAACTATATACATTCAAAAATACTTGTGTATTGAGAGTCGAATCAAATATAAGAATGGGAGAATTTTTAAGTGCCAAGGGAAGTTCCTATGCTAATAACCACACTCAACAACAGAAACATATGCTTCTCATGCATGAAATATGTGTTTATATTTCCTTGCTTTCAGTGGGATAAGCTGCAAACATACACATATTCTAAGGTATTTCGTCATGAATAAGTTGTAGCTTATGTCAATGAATCCGTGTGATTCGGTAGTTTTTAAAAGTATTTTACAATAATTTATGTCCCTTGGTGGTCTACTAACGCATAGTATCCAACAATATAACAACTATTACGTTAATTAATTTAGAAAATAATTGAAAACAAACATACCCTTACGATGCATGTGAGATTCTGCTTTCGTACCTCTTGGAGGGCTACTGTCGCTCCAGCTGCTAAACGGTAACGACTTTCCCACGAGAGTGTTTCATGAGTGTATGTACTGGACTGTGCTATAGCTCAGAAAAAGTGAGAAAAAGAATCGCCAGATCCAGGAAACGATGACAGCATAGTGTACAAGACTATGTGACTGTGAGTGATTCATCGAACTCATTCTGAGGAAAATAAATGTAGTCTAGAGGAGAAGGATTTACTGAACTTACAGTGACTACATATTTATTGCATTTCAAATTCAGTGTATCTAAAAGAATTGCATTGATATCATTTAATGTCTGTATCCTCTTTAATTTCGTTCCCGTTTATCCATTCACAGAGCCTCGCTATGAGTACGGAGACATGTTTGCTCAGATGCCGTCTTGAGAAAAATACGTATGAAGAAAACAAGGTGAGAGCGTAAAATTAGAAAAGGTGTCGATATAGTGGACACAATAGCTGTGGAAAGAGAAATCCACCAGAGATGCCCAACTGGACGGAAAATATGACATGTTGTCACAACGATAAAAAAGACACAATAAAGCCTAACTCTAAAAATCAATTTTCACAGGTAGTGTAATTTCAGAAATAAATCGAGATCCGCAGAAGATAACAGAGAGCTGTCGAAACATGTCTGGATACATAAAGAAGAAATGCGTAATGTTTTGCATAAGATGTAGTTTTAACCATAATCAAACTTAATTCGTAAGCACGGGAAAAAAATTTCCTTTCCTCATCAATTCCTTTTAGAATTTGTTCGTCCGCTCTTCTTCGAGTTCAGGACGTCTTTATGAGTCTTCTCCGTATCCATATCTCTACTGCTTCTAAGTTTTTCTTTTCCTGTTCCTGTAGAGTCCAATCTTCACACCATAGCTTCAAATGCTCAAAATAAACGTCTTGATGAATTTATTTGATGATTCTATATTACTGTTGTTTTTGTTAGTATATTATGCTTATTTCTGAAGCTTGTTTGGCTACTGTGGATCGTCATTTAATATTCATTATGTTTCTGCTGTTATTCTGAAATAGGAAAGCTCATATACTTAAATTAATATTGTATTTGCTACATTAATTTTTGCTCTTATTTGTTGTTAGATTTGTCTGTCGCCTTTATTCTACAAGTGTTTGTGTTGATTTCAGTTTCTGCTTGTGTAAGGTGTCAGAGTATCCACAGTTGCACAAAAATGTACGTAGTTAGGATGATCATAGATAGATTTTCATACTGTGTATGATCAAGACAAAACAAAGAATATTTCTGTTAAAAAAATGTGGAAAGCGAGGGCTATCGCTCCCGCTTCCAAATTCAACAAATTATAAAAACATAAAAAATAAAACAGCTGTGAAATAGATATGAACATTGTAAGGTGTACTGCTATCTTTGATGTCACAACGTATCGATATTGTATTCCGTGTCTTTTGGTGGCTTCCGGAGCTTTCAGAGCTGGCGCGCCTTTCCTCTAAGGGAGTATATTGTCTTGCCTTATAATTCCAACAGTGGCCCAATGCTAGTAGTCACTGCGTGAGGCAGCGAAGTGGTGTTGAGATTTTATACGGAGGTGTCGCTCGCGCTGCGACGTCGCGGGTAAATAGTGTCCAGAATTTGGTTCAAGATGCGATTTATTAACAGTTAAAAGTGTTACATGGACTTCTAGAAGAAAAGTATTCAGTTATTTCGCGGATAAGCAAGCGGTATTAATTACGAGATTTATGAATCATACAGTGCAATGTTTAAGAATCAGCCACTGTCGTGGAGAAACATATTGGTAGTAGAACGAAATTGAAAAAGCTGCAACGTGGCAATGGTCACTTGAGTGTGGATGTGAAACAAAGTGAACTGCTAAACGAACATAGGCTTTGTCAGGGAAATGTGTTAATTTCAAAGGGAAGAATAAATCAAAGTAATTTGATTTGTACTATTTGTGATATTCTTCATTCTTTGAGTAACTATAATATTTGGAAAGTATAAGAGACATTTATTCGTATTAGGCACATAGGTTATTTTAAGCCATCACACCATAATCCGAAGGTTCTGGGGTAGTAACTTACGTTTATTTCCTCAACAGGACACAAAATGGTTCAAATGGCTCTGAGCACTATGGGACTTAACTTCTGAGGTTATCAGTCCCCTAGAACTTAGAACTACTTAAACCTAACTAACCTAAGGACATCACACACATCCATGCCCGAGGCAGGATTCGAACCTGCGACCGTAGCTGTCGCTCGGTTCCAGACTGTAGCGCCTAGAACCGCTCGGGCACTCTGGCCGGTCAATAGGACAGTTTATATTTTATCATCGCAAAGCCACAATAACTTTCGAACACCCACACTTTATATACGACAGCAGATTGCACAATTACAGTTAAGAGTAATAAACGCAACGTGACGAAATGTCAATTTGTAAAACTCAATAGCAGAAGTTTACAAGACGACGCTACTGACATAAAGAAAATGTTGTAGCACACAAAATACGCAATAACAGGAACAGTGAGATTAGAAGTGAGAGACATATCGCCGGTGAGAAGCTGCTCTTGTAGGGACATATGGGGATGCCGTTCGCTTCGACAAAGAGGCCGCTCAGCCACCTGCCGCTCTTGTTTTGTTTTTCCCCCCGCGGCACCTGCCGGGCCTCGAAGCAAGGCCGGCCAGCGAAGGACGGCCGCGCCACCGTATTGTTTCCTGAAAAAGGCAACGCTAAGCGAGATGAATGTGCGTGCGCATATATGGCCGGGTTGGCGTCCGCCACCCCGGCGCTCTGCAGCCCGGCACCGAAGCCACAGCGGCATGTGCAAGGGGCCCAAGGGCGTGCTTCTTCTCCGAGAAGCACTTGCATCCTCTTCGTTTATTTCTTGCATAAATTCCAAACTCTGTCTTCAGCTACAGCTTTTTTTACCCTCTACAGCGCCCTCACGTGCCTTGGAAGTCTTGGTGTACTGAGGCTTGTCCAATCTTGTTGCCCCCTTTTGTCCAAGTTTCCAAAATGTTCCCCACTCCGTCGATTCTGAGATGAAACTCTTCATTCCTTATCTTAGCAGTCCACTTGATTTTCAACATGTTTCTGTACTACCTCGTTCAAAAAACTTCGAGTCTCTCCTTTTCCAGTTTTCCCACAGTCCACAATTCTATTCTATGCAATGCTGTGTTCCAAACGTACACTCTCAGAAATTTCTGCCTCGAATTGATCACTACGTTTGACACGAATAGATTTATTTTGGCCATGAATGCCTTGTTCACCTGTGCTAATCTGCTTGTTATGTCCTCCTAGCATCTTCTGTCGTGTTATTTTGCTTTCAGTGTGTCAGAATTCATTCACTTTTTCTTCGTGGTCCCCATTTTGATGATAAGTTTATCACCAATCTCATTTCCGCTACTCCTCATTACCCTCATCTTTCCGCCGTTTACTTTCAGTTTATATTGTGAGCACAGTACTGTTCATTCCACTAACATAATTTGCAATTATTCCTCTTTTTCTGAGGATAGTAATGTCATCAGCTAAATTAGAGATTATTTATCTTGGGTCGAAAGTGCACATACTCCTCGATGTGCTACCATTTTAGATAACTGAAGGTTTTCTACAGTTTTTCCAAAACATCGATACCATCCATGACATAAGTGTCTTGCATGTGTTACATCAGTTTTTTTGTTTTTTTGTTGTTGTTTTTTTTCAACCTGTCCCATGACCTTTTTAACAATCCAGTTACCTATCCGACTAGTAAATCAAATCACGTTATGAAGGCTGCATGAAAACTGCAAGCTATAATAACGACTGACAACGATTGCAATTCTAATTAGCTCTGTCTCTTTGTGGCACGTGACAGTTGTGCAGCGCTAGTTGCTGCACGTCTCAGCTATAGCGCCAGGCCAGCAGCTGCACTCAGCCCACTGGAGAGGACTGCCCAGCCATGGCGGGCGCCTGGAGATAATTGGAGAGATAGAAATTCGGATGTTATCAATACATCCAGCGCCAACACTTGTCTGTGATAGATATTGAATCTTCAAACATCTACATTAAAATCGGAGAATACTCGCAATACACGCGATTGCGAAGGCTGCCCAACACATACCAGGTATTAGTTCGTTATTCAACTTTCCAGTGGGCACCGCCACCGGGAATTGCCCCTGCAGCTAGGGCAAGAACCTACTAGCCAGCCGGCCAGAACTTTTCTTTGTACCCACAACTAGCAACAGCCTTAAGCCAGAAATGCCCATTCATTCTGGCCACAGGGTACCTCCGCCATGCATCCTGCATACCAAACGCTGTCGTCCTCGGAAACAAGACACCTATTTATCACTGTAACTACAATTAAATATTACGACTTAAGCCCCAATCTGATGACATCCGGCGATGAGCAATGTATCAGAAATACCTCCTCCTGTGGCTCTGGAAATATCAGTATCTATCTCCTTCTTATGAGTGGATATAATTTTCCACGTAAAATCCTTCATTCCCCTTAAAGCTACCGGTGTATTGAAGTCGCGATCTCCCACATCACATAGATAGCCCCTTATTCCCGGACACAGTCATTTTCTTTGCACATGTTGGAACAATGACCATAGGGACTTTACACCCCAACACTAGCTTAATACCCTGCCAATCACAGCACATCTGTCACACATCCCCTACCAAGTACAATACTTCAGCAATGACTCAATTTTGGTGACAACAAACTAATACTGAGCAAAAATCCGCGATGAACGGACATGCCTCATTTGTTTTTCTTGCGAGTGGTATCAATGTGTTCCAGGAACCGAGACGTAGTCGTCTTATAAGCGAACAACTCTTAAAAACACGTTCACAACGACCACGTTGATGTCACCCTACATAAAAAGAAGTCTTGGTTCCACAGGCACACACAAGTATCGCTAAGGATATCCATAGTCAAAACTATAGATGCTTTATAAATAAAGGTACGGTATTGCTTCCAAATGGTCTTCCACACATACAACGCGACAAGTATTATAGATGGTGACCGTATAATATGTATTAACAGACCGAAACTGCAGGTGCTTGTCAGCAGCGGTGTAAATTCATAATAACATCACCCTTACCACTCAATTTAAGAAATGATTCGGCTAAGGAACGTGGTATTAAGCCTATATTTGCAATTTCCTCATATCGCTAGTACGTATTTGCCACGCTAACAAACAGTATTTCTAAAGCATTCTATATCGACGCCATGTAGACAGTGTAACAGAGGTGCTGCGATACACCCACATGGCTACAGACGAGGGAGGATGATGGATGGTTGAGAATGAACACATACAGTAGATGGTATACTACCTGAAGAAATACAATGCTAGATCGAAGTCGTAAGAAGAATACAGAATCTTATGACAAATACACTGGCTTTTCAGATCTGTAGTGTTACGCTTTCTGGTAGAAAATCTTTCTCCGATTTGGAACCAAGTCTCTCCATTCAGCCCCACACTTGTGTTGGATCCTATGGAGATACCTTTTAATGATTACAACCATTGGTGAATCATATTCGTGGCATACTCATATCGCGAAACAAGTCACCTTTTTCGAACCTATTTGCTGTCGACCCAATACAGCAAAATTTCAACATGGCTTTAGAAAGCCCTCTGCATCTTGTAACTGAGACAGAGGCGATGTTTCTTACTGACAGAAATGTAGGAGATATAGCAACATATGGAAACTGGAAGAGTTTGAGGCATTGTGGGGTGTTTCCAAACAGCTGCCCAAAGCTGATGACCTCTACATATAATCTCACCTTTCACAGTGATGGGGTAGCACATGTCTAAGTCTTCTGTTATGTAGAGTCAAAGAGCATTGATTTCTTATATTGCACCCATGTGAACGATCACTGTTTCAGCGTCGGTCATACCCAGAAGGTGTTGGTCCCACCAAGACTCTCTCCATTTCAAAAACGTGGCATGAGTCAATCCTAATGTGGTAATCAACAGTGTACCAGTGGACTGATAGGGTGGAAAAGACACTGTTGATATGGGACAATGTGTAAGCACTGTGGTAGATAGGGCGTCAATTTTATCAGTTTCACCAGTTTTTCCGTAATTTCCGACCAGTGACACGGCAGCATGCTTCCCATTTTCTATATCAAATAAACCAACCCTCTATTAGTTTGTACATACCATATGCCAGAGTCCTAATGAAGATAGATGACTGTGCAGTACGTCTACTCATGGTATATACACCAAAGTATACCAGACAACGATGCAGTTAGGTTATCTACATATTTATAGCACTTCGACCTTAGTGCATAATTTGCGTTTACGATTGCCCACCTTTCCATATGTGGATGAGACCCAGAGGACATTCTTGCATTCTTAGCATAAAGTTTTAGATTGAAAGATCTCCCCGTATTGTCTTTGAACAACCCTCCCTTCAACACTCTCACAGATTTTATTTTTAGCTGACCAGAACTAGGAGGGTATTACATCTGCTAAATTCCACATGTCGTGAAGGAACAGAGCGAGCTGATCCATAACGTCCGTTCAGTGAAGACCGTTCCACACCAGTCTTACTCAGGGCACCCATTCAAGTGCACGATATCGCTACAGATGTGTGCTTGTCGAGGAGGTAAGCACCAGTTACCGATTGTTGTGGTGATATAACAGACGGTTAAGGAGAAACGTGTAATTATGCATGATGAAGCTTCAGATGAATGGGGTTTGAAGCACTTTACATAAATCAACTGTGTTGTCAATTCTAAAGTATTTTTTTAGTGTCCTGAGTCAGTACCAAGAAGGTACTGGCAAGAGAGAAATGATAATACAACATAAACATATTACTCATAAAGTTACACAGTTCTGCAGTTCAACACACCACAATGCTAAATTCATGTTGTTTCCAGAATCATGTGGATTGCAACGCTCATAATACCCTAATGCAGTACATATACGTACAAAGTCTGTTATACATCTACCCTGTAAGTTTTCTATCCCGTTCACTATAGTGACAAACTTAAAGATGGCAACACTACTTCCTTTTACACAAGAAAAAAGTAACACAAAGTCTTTGTGATACATGCACAATATAGCTTACCACAGGTGTACAGCGCCCACTGTTCACATCCGATTACGGTTCAGAAAGTATACTAAGCTCACATCAGTCTTTTAAAATGATCGACAGCAACGGAGAACGCCTGTTGCAAAGAAATAGACAGGCGCATAGCAGAAGTGTCTGACATGTGAAATTACACACCATACTGCACTAACTCCAGAAACAGGACAACTGTCAAGCAAATGTAAACATGGGGTTTGCAGTAACTCACAAGCACTTGTCACTAACTTACAATCACTGCAGTTTGGAACTAAAGAGTCGATATACGTCCAAGACATGGCAGAGAAATAGAGTACTTCGCATACATCTTCGTTCGTCTAGAGGAGGGTGCTGAAATAGGTTTTCCATCAACGGACATGATTCATCACACATGCGTTGGAAGCCCTCTGCTGACTGTGGCATGGAGACGTTTGCTGTTAACGATTGCAGTAGAGAGCGCTCTAACTCACACACAGAATACGCAGTTGTATAAAAGTCGATAGCAAGTTATACCACACAACTGATACACACTAAGAGAACACGGAAAAAAATGATTAAATGCTTGATAAATGACTTGCGGGATCATCTCCCTCTCTCTCTAGTCTGCATCGTCAGCCTACTGTTAAATCATACCTCGTTACAACCCCCCACAACCAATCATGCCCTCCACTTTCTAGAATACTTTAACGCAGATCCAGGTAAATTTAGAGGCAGATAGTTCTCCTTTCCAGGAAAGCATCAAAGACAGCAGTAAACTTATCACTATTACCTCAATAAGCATACCGTAGAACGTCGTTAAAAAACCACACAGCAACTGTTTAATGAATTATTTGTTAGCTGACTCAACATGGTTGTGATTGTTGAAGCTTACAGACTAGCGCATTGCAAGTACTGTTTGTTAAGTTTTAAAACACCAAAGCAGTACTACACAGGGTGAAACACACCATCAATTCTGTAGTTGTGTGTTGCAGTCCCTCAACTGATAAAACAACGTTTTTTAGCTTAGACGAAAATTTAATAGTCATGGGTGACTGGAATTCGAGAGTAGGAAAAGGTAGAGAAGGAAACAGAGTAGGTGAATATGGATTGGGGGAGAGAAATGAAAGAGGAAGCCGCCTGGTAGAATTTTGTGCAGAGCATAACTTAATCATAGCTAACACTTGGTTCAAGAATCATGAAAGAAGGCTGTATACATGGAAGAACCCTGGAGATACTAAAAGGTATCAGAGAGATTATATAATGGTAAGACAGAGATTTAGGAACTAGGTTTTAAATTGTAAGACATTTACAGGGGCAGATGTGGACTCTGACCACAATCTATTGGTTATGAACTGTAGATCAAAACTGAAGAAACTACAAAAAGGTGGGAATTTAAGGAGATGAAACCTGGATAAAGTGAAAGAACCAGAGGTTGTACAGAGTTTCAGGGAGAGCATAAGGGAACAATTGACAGGAATGGGGAAAAGAAATACAGTAGAAGAGGAATGGGTAGCTTTGAGGGATGAAATAGTGAAGGCAGCGGAGGATCAAATGGGTAAGAAGTCGAGGGCTGGTAGACACCCTTGGGTAACAGAAGAGGTATTGAATTTAATTGATGAAAGGAGAAAATATAAAAATGCAGTAAATGGAGCAGGCAAAAAGGAATGTAAACGTCTCAAAAATGAGATCTACAGGAAGTGCAAAATGGCTAAGCAGGCATGGCTAGAGGACAAATGTAAGGATGTAGAGGCTTATCTCACTAGGGGTAAGACAGATACTGCCTACAGGAAAATTAAAGAGACCTTTGAAGAAAAGCGAGCCACTAGTATGAATATCAAGAGCTCAGATGGAAACCCAGTTCTTAGCAAAGAAGGCAAAGCAGAAAGGTGGAAGGAGTATATAGAGGGTCTATACAAGGGCGATATACTAGAATTCTTTACAGACGAATGGAAAAACTAGTAGAAGCCGACCTCCGGGAAGATCAGTTTGGATTCCGTAGAAATACTGGAACACGTGAGGCAATACTGACCCTACGACTGATCTTAGAAGAAAGATTAAGGAAAGACAAACCTACGTTTCTAGCATTTGTAGACTTTGAGAAGGCTTTTGACAATGTTGATTGGAGTACTCTCTTTCAAATTCTGAAGGTGGCAGGGATAAAATACAGGGAGCGAAAGGCTATTTACAATTTGTACAGATAGCAGATGGCAGTTGTAAGAGTCGAGGGGCTCGAAAGGGAAGTAGTGGTTGCGAAGGGATTGACACAGGGTTGTAGCCTATCCCCGATGTTATTCAATCTGTATATTGAGCAAGCAATAAAGGAAACAAAAGAAAAGTTCGGAGTAAGTATTAAAATGCATGGAGAATAAATAAAAACTTGGGGTTTTCGCCGATTACATTGTAATTCTGTCAGAGACAGAAAGGACTTGGAAGAGCAGCTGAACGAAATGGACAGTGTCTTGAAAAGAGGGTATAAGATGAACATCAACTAAAGCAAAACGAGGATAATGGAATGTAGTCGAATTAAGTCGGGTGATGCTGAGGGAATTAGATTAGGAAATGTGACACTTAAAGTAGCAAACGAGTTTTGCTATTTGGGGAGAAAAATAACTGATGATGGTCGAAGTAGAGAGGATATAAGATGTAGATTGGCAATGGCAAGGAAAGAGTTTCTGAAGAAGAGAAATTTGTTAACATCGAGTATAGATTTTAATGTCAGGAAGTCGTTTCTGAAAATATTTGTTGGGAGTGTAGACATATATGGAAGTGAAACGTGGACGATAAATAGTTTAGACAAGAAGAGAATAGAAGCTTTCGAAATGTGGTGCTACAGAAGAATGCTGAAGATTAGATGGGTAGATCACATAAGTAATGAGGAGGTATTGAATAGAATTGGGGAGAAGAGGAGCTTGTGGCACAACTTGACTAGAAGAAGGGATCGGTTGGTACGACATGCCCTGAGACATCGAGGGATCACCAATTTAGTATTGGAGGGCAGCGTGGAGGGTAAAAACCGTAGAGGGAGACCAAGAGATGAATACACTAAGTAGATTCAGAAGGATGTAGGCTGCAGTAGGTACTGGGAGATGAAGAAGCTTGCACAGGATAGAGTAGCATGAAGAGCTGCATCAAACCAGTCTCAGGACTGAAGACCACAACAACAACTTTGTAAAAATCTATAAGGTGGTAGTCTGTAACTTTGGGGTCACACATGGGCTTGGGATCCGACATATACTAATTTATTACACTACATTTGCTGGTCACTCACCTTAAATGTTCTGTTTCTGCCATCTTACCACTGTCGACGAAAAATGACTGTTTCCCTGGTTCGCAGTGTTTACATGGCAACATTTTCTGATATTCCTCTTGTTGACATGTACTCGTCCCCACAGTACAAGAACTTACCTGCACCAAGCAGAAGACATGCAACTACTCCCTCATTTTCCCGCAATTTACCCACATTTTGCCGTATTTTTCCTTGATTTATACGTATTTTCCATCAAATTTCGTAATTTGATCATCACAGAACACTATCATTTCTAGGTTCCACAACGAGCAACAACTCAATTGGTGTCTGCTTTATAATTACACGTTATGAAGAATGAAACAACACAGGACTTGTGGTAACACCTACTTTTAAACACGCAATCGCGACAATAATAATAAAAACAGTCATTATTTCATGAGAAAATGTACAGTCGATTTCTATTAATTTTATGAGCAAAATCGATGTAGATTGAAAGCATTCCACACGTTCAAATTTCAAATTGTCATGCATGAAAGTGCTACATTCATTTCAGATGTATGAAATACCAATACAGTTCAGCATCCTCCATAATCATTCAGTATGTTCGAGATCACTCCTCATCATAATTTTGTAATATCCAGAGTAGGTTAAAAATCATGAATATCGGGATTTAGACTTTAAGCAGTCATATCACTCCCTGTAACAGAACCTCCTATAAGATTTCACCACGTCTCTGTCTTCCAATATATAGAAAAAAAATGCCGCATGTGTGTTGATATTGAGCATATTATATATACATGTTTTTCTCTATTAGAGCAAAGTCGCTTGCACTGATCTGTATAAAGTTTTGTCACCTGTACTGGAGGAAGACCATAGCTAACAGAATATCAATCACAAGAGAGGGTTCCTGCGTTGTTCTTTCATAAGCAGCTTAATACATCGTTTTTTCAGCTGTAACACATGCACGACATATATGACCACAGCTTTGTACGTTGCCACACCCTTCGCTTTTCTACTATTGACATGTTTCGATCCATTGGCTCTCACAGAGAGCTGAACATCGCATGTTATAGCCTATGCTGCTCCCGCAACACATGGGATGGTAGAAATAAAACATGGCGGCGATGTTCCTCATTGCCAAAAATTTGTAAGACATTGCAACATACGACATTGCAAGAGTTTGCGACATTGTATAACATTTCCAAACAGCTATCTGAACATGATGAGCTATATAGATAGCTTCCACAGTAAAGGATTAGCAGATGTCTGGGTGGTACACATCGAAGAGCATTATTTTTTTCATGTTTTAGTCATAAACATGATTACTATTTCGGTGTTGACCGTGACTCGAAGATGCTGCTCACAACATGCGTGGGGCGGTAGAAATAAAAGGAGGTACCGTTACCTAATTGGTGAAAAAAAATGTGGAGGGAATCACAGCATATGGAAACACGACGAGTCTGTGTTATGGAGGAACCCTTCCAAACAACTGTCTAAAAGAGATGACCTCTACGTTTAATCCCGTGCTCCACAGTGACAAGTAATAGATCTCCAGTGTTCCGCCAAGGTTCTCTCCACCTCAAATAGCTGGTGTCAGCCAATCATAATACGGTAATCATCAATGTACCTGTGGACGGATGGGGTGTGAAATATGCCGTTGAAATGGGACGATGTTCTGTAATAAGCAGCACAATTGATAGCTCGATCAATTCTAGCAATTTCACCTGTTCTTAGGTAATTTCAACCCAATCCGGCGACACAGTAGAGTACTTCCCAGTTTCTGTATCATGACTAAATCACCCCTCCACTACTTTGCAAGTACATATACCAGATTGCGAATGTAGCTATATGACTGTGTAGTACATCCATTCAGTCATATATTCCAAAGTAGATCAGACAGCATCCTATTACGTTATCTAAATCTTTGTAACTCACCAATCATAGTGCAGAGTTTACAATTATGACTGATCATCTTTGTTTCTGTGGATAGAGTCACAGAGTATTTTCACATTCGTAGGAAGTAGTCAGATATTGACAGAATCCCCACATCGTCCTCGACCAATTATCCCTGCAACATGATCGCCAATTTAATCTGCAACTGGCCAAACGTATGAGGGCCCTATATCCACTACATTCCACATCTCATGAAAGAGCAGAGACAGTTGTGTCGATAATTTTGCTGTTCAGCGAAGACTGTTCTGCACCAATCTTAGCCACAGCACCCATCCAAATACACAGGACCTCTCCTGATACATGTGTGTTGAGGAGGGTAGCACCCCTTAATGGTGCACAGTAGACTCGAAGGTATTGTGATGATATAAGAAACGGTTAAGAAGAAACGTGTGGTTTACACATGATGGAGGTCCAGACAGATAGACAGAAATATTTCACGTAAATCAACTGTGCTATCAATTCAGAAGTATTATTCCAGTGTCTGTATTCAGTACCAAGGAGGTACCGGCATGAGAGAAATGATTGTAGTGCATGAACATACACTCCTATGGCCACACAATTCCACACCTAAAAATGTTTTATTGTTAAAGCAGTATGGTTTTCAAAGTATTAGTTGTGCGAAATGCAACGCTCTTAATAGTCTAATGCAGGATATCTTTGTAAAACATCAGGCGTGCAAGAACCTTGCAAGTTTCCCACCCCAGTTACTACAGTGACAAACTTTAAAATGGTAGAACTGCTTTCTTCTACACTAATCTGGTGTCCTATGAAGTGACCGACCTGTTCTTCACTACAAAGGCCTCATTGGTGTACATCTGCCGCTCCAACTGCCTATAAAACAACTAGAATGAAGTCAGGAGACCTATGTTGTTTCTCTCAGGAAATTAATGGATTTTATACGTCTTTTTAAGTTGGAAGCATATGTACCTTCATTCACACTTTCCACATCATTCATGCTTATTATTAGTATTAGTAGAAAATAGGGCTAGAAAAAACGACATGAACATTTTCGATAGTTGATACTTTGAGTTACAACCCATGCCCTGCTCCATAAAAATGCAAATGAATAAGCAGCAACTTCTTGCAAAGGAGTAAGCACGAAGATCAGTAGCCATAGGAGATGTAACAGTTACATTGCTGTTTACAGTAGCACTCCTTTCGCACACAGAAGTCCTGGTCTGATGTTAGGTAGGTTTGTTTGCTCACGTGTAGGATAATATAGCAATTTCGTCCTAACGCCACACTGTACTCGCATTCGGGAAGACGACGGTTTAATCCCATCTCCGGCCATCCTGATTTAGGTTTTCCGTGATTTCCCTAAATCGTTTCAGGCAAATGCCGGGATGGTTCCTTTGAAAGGACACGGCCGATTTCCTTCCCAACCCTTCCCTAACCCGAGCTTGCGCTCCGTCTCTAATGACCTCGTTGTCGACGGGACGTTAAACACTAACCACCACCACTACCTAACGCCACATCTCTCGAGTACACTCTCCCCACACTATTAATCCTGATATATGTGGTATCAGTCCACTCTTCTCCAGAACACTCTAGGGAATGTTATAAGTCTGATAAGGCTTCTGATTCCTCTCCTTAATATTTAAGGAATAACATTCCTTTTGGGAACCAACCATAACTCGATAATACCTTCATTCGACTGCAGTGAGAACACAGATCTGGATTGGGATACATACGTTTCGACTGCTTTAATATAGCGTTTCTCTGTAATACGTACATCGCCTTTGTTGAACTATGTACTACGAAAACCCACAGAGTTTACAGGTGGAGGTGGAGGGTTAAAACTAAATGCAGACGGAATATAATTTTTAAGCTTTTCTTGGTCTTGAGTGTCGAAGTACCCACAGCCCACCTCTATCCCCCCACATTCTGTGGTACTTTTTCTCTAATTTTATGTATTCTCAGTCTATTTTTCACGATTTTCGCGATTTTACATATTTCATAGTATTTCCCTTAATTTTACGCTTTTTTCATCAATTTCTCACAATTATACCAGGTTTTCCTCGATTTTTACTAATTTTATACCATTTTTTGATAGTTTTCCGTATGTATATGGTCATATTGCTGGCATACCCATGCGTGTTTTATTTTGTACGAGAATAATTCCGTGCCTATAGACCAGCCGACTAAAAAATCATAACACTTGCCCTCTTCCCAATGACCTACATGCATACATTTTGGATAAGACAATCATGAAAAATATAGTAACGCTCCCCTGGTACCTGTATGGGGCTGAACGAGTCGTGCAGACTGGAAACTCGAAGTCTGAAAACAAATCGGTATATTGCTACAAAACATCAGAGAGCTTGTGTACAGACTCAGGTACAGCTGCATTTGATGGACACTCAAAGTCTGTCACAGTTCTACATGTTTATTTGACTTCCACTCTACAATGAATAGGGAGTTGACATCCGTACAGAGTTGATTCCTGCTGCTGCTCTGATAGTTTTCCCATAAGTATATGCCCTTATTGCTTAAAAGATGAGCTTTGCTAATTTTCTTTATACGTTCCAACTCTGATTCGTCCCCACAACACTTGTAAAGACATCTAGAAACTTTAGATTTCGGTATTTCTTATCCTAGTAATAAGTTATTCGTTAGTTGCCAGTGTGTCTGCTGCACTTAGCATACTGGAACGTGAGAGCTTCCCCTTTCCATAGGTACAAAGAGCACATCCCTGGCAGCGTAATTTATCGATGAACAGTTAACAAGTTCTGCATCCAAACCGCAACCATCCGCCGCTGACAGTTCTACAAATATACACATAGAGACTATTCATTCATATTACCAATTACAAAGTCTCCGTTTCAACTGCTTGTACATTATTTTCGACAGTGCTACAGCCCCGCAAATGGCGAAACACTCTTCGCAAAACGAGACATTTAAATTTACCCTGCCAAAGAGCATAGCATCTTCGATGCAAGTTATATTACCAGTATTTCGTAACAATATTGTCAAGCTTCTCCAGTAACAATAACAAACCAAGGCACTCTGCTGCGCCTGTCACACCTCCTTTTATACTCTTTAAGATCCACAAAGACAGCACATTATCATTCAATTCCGTTATTTTGTGTGCAAGATGTCCATTGTAAGGAGGAACCAAATGTTTTGCGTCGCAGGTTCGAATCCTGCCTCGGACATGGATGTGTGTGATGTCCTTGGGTTAGTTAGGTTTAAGTAGTTCTAAGTTCTAGGGGACTGATGACCTCAGAAGTTAAGTCCCATAGTGCTCGGAGCCATTTGAACCAAATGTTTTGCAGATGCATTACGTTTGCTCTATTTTCTGTATGTCTATGTCCATACATATGTTGTGGATGGTTCCAATAATCTTCACTCCGTCCTCTCGTAGGAGGATTCACCTCCAAACTGTACCCCAGATGTATAGCATTGTGGATCATCCTCTAAACACCGTTCCAGATATAATGCGTGGTGGATCCACCTTCGAACCCTCAGCTGGAAGTGTTGTGGATCCAAATCTAGGCACCCTTCCGGATGTGACACATTAGGTGGATCCATTTCCTAAAACTACTTCAGGCCTAACCTTGGTCATGAGAGGTGGTTCTCTCCGTCAGGTCGAGTCTGACTGCCTATCGCTGAGGCATGTGTACACTGCAGCAACTAACGCAGTATGACTCTTTGTCCTGGGGCACTGCAGATGGACATCGAGACATGAGTGTGTGGGATGCATGAATGTTTCAGCGATCTCTGACATATCGTTACGTCAACTACTACTATGGAATGGAACAAGGTTTAAGTGTGTGATATTTACTGCTCCTCAATACAGTCCAGTGTACTCTGTCTTGCAACGGAAAGGTGACAGTGGTATTCATTGTTGTTAATATCCTATCATGTGGCAGACCCTTCCTCCTCTTCCTCCTCCTCCTCATTCTTCCTCCTGGTGTAGCTGGGAGGACCAATTTAGGGGTTATATAGTGCTTTAAAAGCCCAGTCGCAACATCAAATTGCTGACTGATCAGTTTATTGTTTCCGATAATAGTGTTACAAGCACACACGCCAGTCCAACCCATTCCCATTCACAGATTTTTTAAGGACATAGCATTCAACTGATATGAAAGTTGGAATTTTCAGTTACCTCAAATTAATGGACTTCCTAAAAAATGGCCTAACTGTACCAGTATCCACTGATTTGAGGCAAGAGCCAAGGAAATCCAGTAGGGTTTGGAAACCAGCGGGTGGCATGATTGAATCCCGCCAGATATTCCCATCTTAGTATCCGCTAATAGGAAGCAAGAAAAAATTGTTCCACACAAAGGGTATCGATTTAATAATTAGTCAATCAATCTGATAGAGTGAGGGAATATTTCCAAGACATGCAAATCTGGGGGTCTGCTAGGTAAACGCTAATTTGTTTGTGGTTTGGTCTGACTGAAACAGATGCCACGATCAGGCCCAGCAGTGACAGGTGGCAGTATACGGCCACTTGTGTGCCTGAGAGAGAGACAGAAAGCATGTTTTTTAACAGGAATTTCTCAGGTCTCAGATGTGAAAGGGCAGCCGCCACATGACGCTCTGTCCAGAGTTTAGCACGACATTCAGTCTGTGAGCTGCATGAGGTGGGTGGTGCATGGTGGCACTTCAGTGGTTGCAGGGTCTGCCCAGGTGGTTGATATGAGAAGCGGTTAGCCTGGCAGACGGAGGATGGCGTGTGCTTCAACATCGAAAGATTTTTAACAGTGTAATTATGTATGGTGAGTTATGTTCACGGTATACTTTGCACAACCGGAATATAAAAGCGCCGCAATTGTTTAAACAATTCATAGTGCCTTGTGTCCCTCAAAATGTTTAAAAAAACAGTATTCCATACACTGCAGTCAATTTCCTGACAAATTCTTTAAATAAATAAATAAAATATATTCCAAACACTGTCTTGTACTGCATAAATAGTTTAAATAAACAGTATTCCCCACTTTGATTTGTCTACCAGAAATTGTTTAAACAATATTCCATACTATGCAATCGATTTCGCACCAAATTCTTTAAATACGAGGGTTATTTGAAAGCAAGGTCTGGTCGGATGCAAAACGGAAACCACAGTGAAAATCCGATGAAGCTTTGCATAGATGTGCTGTACAGTGTCTCTAACATGCCGTCGAACGTGTCACGACATTCTTTTCAGTTCTGAGCGCACAGGAGGCACGTAAAGGTCAGTGGATAAATAGCCTCTCCCGCCAAGTATGAGGGCCTGGTGAGAGATTTCACCGTATGTCATAGAGCCCACATAACATAACTGTCATGTGTTTCCTTCTTAATGACTATTCCCAGCGGCACTCTGTAGCGGCAATGAAGAAGTTCCTGCAGCATTTTCGATGGGAATAGTTTGATCACTGGCCATGCAGCCCGTAATTGGCTCCCCCTTAGTTTCATCTCTGCTCACGTGAACTCTGGCTATGAAGACAGCATTTGTCACAGACAACGAACTGTAGACCAGCTCACTTAATCTAACAGAGTGACGGAATACTTCCACGACATGCAAAGCTGGAGGTTTATCAGGTGAACGCTGATTTGTTTGTGATTGACTGTAAGAGATCGCATGCGCAGGCCAGACCCAACACTGGCATATGGTAGTCTTTGACCGCTTGTGTGTGTGTGTGTGTGTGAGAGAGAGAGAGAGAGAGAGAGAGAGAGAGATTCAAATGGTTCAAATGGCTCTGAGCACTATGGGACTTAACATCTATGGTCATCAGTCCCCTAGAACTCAGAACTACTTAAACCTAACTAACCTAAGGACAGCACACAACACCCAGTCATCACGAGGCAGAGAAAATCCCTGACCCGCCGGGAATCGAACCCGGGAACCCGGGCGCGGGAAGCGAGAACGTTACCGCACGACCACGAGCTGCGGACAGAGAGAGAGAGAGAGAGAGAGAGAGAGAGAGAGAGAGAGCGTGTATTTCTGGTTGCAGCCACCTGACACTTTGTTTAGAGATTAGCACGACATCCGTTCTGTGCGCTGCATGAGGCAGCTGGTGTGTGGTGTGGCTGACAATGGTCATGAGGCCTACATGTGCAGGCTACGCAAAGCGGCCAGTCCAGCATACGGCAGACTGCATGTGCTTCTCGATCCAAAGATTTTTAATAGTGTAATTACTTGTGATTAGTGAGGTTGAGCACAATAAAAAAGTGCCAAGGTTGTTTCAGTATTCTGTACCGCCTTGTCACCCTCAAAATGTATAAAATTAACGGCATACCATACATCAAAGTCATTTTCGCGACAAATTGTTTAAATAAATCAGTAAACTATATTCTGAACACTACCTTGTGTCATGTAAATTATTTAAATAAACAATATTCCTCACACTGCCTTGTCTACCAGAAATGGTTTAAACAATATTCAATACACTGCAATCGGTTTCCCTCCAAATTCTTTAAATAAATGAACAAACTGTACTCCATACATCACCTTGTAGCCAATAAATTATTTAAACAAACAGTATTCCACACATTGCCTTTCCCGAAAGAAAATTTTTAAACAATATTCCATTCACTGCAATCGATTACGAGCCAAATAGCCAATCAAATGAATGTTTTTACCTCCAATTTCCATCTGGGGAAGTGGAGGGGGTGAGCTAGGGGTGGTTTCCCCCAGAGGGAGGGGTTAAATAATTCACTGATTTAATTAATTAGTCAATCAAATTGATAGGGTGGGAGGGGGTTCTTCAAGTAATTCTGACTTGAAAGTGTTCTTGTAACGGTTGGGGGAGTTCCCACAGGGTGGGGGATGAGGAGCAGGAGGAGGAGGAGAGGGAGGGATGAAGAGGCTTTCTTGGAAGGACGAATTATCCCCAGGGGGTCGCAAAAGGAGAGGAGGAGAGGGTCAGAAATTAATCAAGTATGCCCCTGAATGTTTGGAACTGGCAATAAAAAAACGAGCCAGAACATAGTTTGTCTAATTACTCAGGTACTTGTCTGAGTTGACTGAAGCCTACCGATTTATTAAAATAAAAAGAAAACTTCAAACTACTAAAAGATGATGACTACTTTCAGCTGTGTATAACAACCATCTTCTTATCGTTCAATTCGCAACTGCTGGCGAATATGCATTGAACAGTCACAGCCAGCCGGTGTGGCCGAGCGGTTCTAGGCGCTTCAGTCTGGAACTGCGTCACCGCTACGGTCGCAGGTTCGAATCCTGCCTCAGGCATAGATGTGCGTGATGTCCTTCGGTTAGTTAGGTTTAAGTAATTCTAAGTTCTAGGGTACTGATGACCTCAGATGTTGAGTCCCATAGTGCTCAGAGCCATTTGAATTTGAACAGTCATTGACACATGTTTCAAAATAGTCTCCAACTATGCTTCGCGATCCTGCTTACGAAGTTTGAAGCTAGGATTCTAAGACTGCACTACAGTCCCGTAGGTATCGCTCCATAGAGACATTGAAGGTGATAAAGTAATCAGTGCCATTTAAGCTGTCAATGTTTCTGCGTTCCACATGTGACTTCAATAAGACAAAACTGTCGTACGCTTCACAGTGGTTTTCATACTGTAGATTTAGCAGTCGGCGTAGTTTAAATTCAGTCCGAGGTGTTGCTAGTGCATTACGTGAGGCGTATCAACACAGTAACCTTGAACAAAGTGGGCGTAAAAACGCGCTTGCCAGCACTAATGTTGGTCGCTGAGTCTCAGCCCGGTGTTGCTAGATACGTACACCGACGGTGAGTTCTGTAATAGATCAATATACAATGCGATAAGTAAAGCAACGAGGGAGGAGTGGGCAGCTGTAGCTGGCGTTTAATCACCGGCGTCCGTACCTCTAATTGATACGTCCGTTCCAGCTACAAATGACACGCACGCGATGTAGGTGGGCGATCCATCTTCTCAGAAAGGCTAGGAGACGGGCATGACGACAGCTGCCGACACCGGTTTAATCGCCGGCGTAGGCGTCGGGTGTGCACCAGCCGTGGCGACCGTCTCTTGGAATATCGGGCGAAATGCCTGCCTCTCTTAGGAGTTCCGCTACTAGTACGTACAGAAGGAAACTTAATAACTCTCTCAATTTTCAAAACTGTACCAACGACTAGTTTTTCTGTTCTGATGAAATCGTCCATGTGACGATGAAGATCTGTTTGTATCTTCTGACTGGCCTAAAGCACTGTTTAACACGGTAAAGTCACATGTCGATCTGCACAGAGCTCTTTGTTAGTGAGACGTGAGTGCTTATGAACCGTTTCGTGTAAAGTGAAAACTTGACTGCTCTCTAGGTAAGAGCACTGTATCATTTTTGTGAGCAGTGTCGCAAAATTAGAAATTGCTTGAAGATTAAAATAAAAACGATTATGATGCTCTCATGTCAAGAGCGCTAAAAATACAATGTAACGTTGAATAACAGCAGTCTTCCATACGACATTGTCCTCCAAACGGAAATGTAATAGAGAAGCTTCATTAGTCAATGTTTACATTCCTAGATTCTTAGCCTTCATAATTTTCTGTCCTGCCATCGTCCACCTAACGCTTCCGTGTGCTCTGTCCGATGCTTTCGGAAGGGAGAATGTAATGAAATGAAGTGTGCTAATTTTTATTTTTCCAGAAAATTTCTGTAAGTCCATTTGCACAACTGTTTACTAAGTCCAGTGTTCTACACTATGTAATGTAATATATGCTATTTTCTAGGACTTATAGAACTTTACTGGAAGCCTAAATAGTCCAGTCAGTTTGAATTTACAACAAGTAATTTGAATTTTATCTTTCATATTTATCCCTTCCGAATCGTATTACACACAAAAGTAGTGAAGTGATGATAATCTGTGTGAATCTGTGTCGAAGTAATATCGGCTTTGTTTTGATGATACCAATGGGCGGATTCGTGTGGCAAGGAACAACAATTACTTACATAACAGTTATTAATAATATTTATATTTTAAAGTGAATAAGCCAGTAAATACAAATCATAAATTACAAAATGATCATGGATACATCAATAATATGAATGGCGACGCATATTCTATGTAGAACAAAGAACAAGGACGATGTCATTAGAGGACGCAGGGTGAGCTCGTGCTGGGGAAGAAAATCGTCCGAGTCCCTTTCGGATTAAACATATCAGTTTTTGCCTAGGCGATTTAGGGAAACTATGGAAAACCAAGACCTGTACGAGCAGCTGTGGACTTAACCACTGACTTCCCAAATGCGAATCCACTGTAGTCGCCATGTGGCTATCTCGATCGAGCCTTTGGAGAAGACATACTTATGCCTCGACCTAAAGCCTAAGTGCGTCCTGTAGCGGATATGCTATAACAACGTTGTGCAAAGCATTCGAGGCATCCGATACCTATTTGAAATTTATTATTTATTAATTTTACGGCAGTTTCAGAACGAGATGAAGTGGTTTAGAGATTTTACGACAAATGGTGTAGAGCAGAGACTATTCTCTACCCTAATAAAAGCCTTGCAGTAGGAACGACTGTAAACATGTCCAGCCTTAATGACAAAGAGAGAGCGTACCAGCAACATATAATTTATATTTCCAACGGTAGATTCAAGATGCATGCAAATTATTTGATATATGACGTCGGTCGTTCAAAAAATAGTATACCTAAATTAATGAAATAAAGCATTAATTAAATGGTATGGAACTAATGTTCCCCGTTGAACAGAGATCACTAGTAGACTCGCCTAATCAGAGAACTGTAGTCTCGTGGCGGCGGAAGAATTTTTCGAGCCTTGGTTTATTTATTCATAATAATTCGCAAAAGTAGAATAGCTACAAAGGATGGTCGAGTCGTTACACTGAATTTCTTGCAGCGGCTTCCTCGCGACGCGGGGTCACTACTTCGTCCCGCCCTTCCGCAGAACTGCCACCGCTCCAGGAAACCCTGCCTGCTAACTGACCAAGCCTTACTGGCCGGAACAAATACTTTCAGCCCGCTTAAGTTGGCCATGGGCGCCTCTTTCCGCCCTCGGTAACAAAACTGGTGAGCAAGGCCCTTTCGGCCCTAGTCGTTTGCAGTTCTTGGTTGGAGTCGCTTCGGATGCACAACAACGCAGATGTTGCCGCCATTTATGTGATTTTGTGCATACGTACTGATCTGAATTGCAGCCATGGGCCTGACAGATCAGGTTAGTAGTGTATCCACAAACATTTCCGTCGTGAATTCGTAAAAAAGCAAAGGTTTGCATTTCAAGCGAAGAGTGTGATGGAGCTAGCCGAACTTTCGTAAGAGTACATTGTTACAATTACTTGTTTCTTTTGTCTTTTACTGCCGCGACATTTTTCAGGATGCGTTGCTCAACTGTGTGCATAAGTTGTAATGAAATTTTAACAGACTACCTCGCATTTCCATGTGTTTTTTTTTAAATATATATATAAAGGGCCAGTCACGTAAGACGTAACACTCCTTTCATTTCGTGCCTGGTTCCAGATATCGCAACGAAGCTTTCGGCAAATGAAAGTACACTAAGAGGCACTTGCTTTTGTATGTAATGAAGTTCATAACTCTTGTATCGCTCGAGGTATTGAAGCAAGTATAATTTTCTAAAAATAGAATGATGTACTTTTTTCAACAACATCCGAAAGCTCATAAAAAGACGAGTAAATTGATATAATGCTTTTTAACTTTGTAATTGAAACTCTTCTGAGGAACATTATAACGCTGTTGCGTCATAAACACGCTTATGCCTGGCTACGTAGTTACATCAAGCCTTTCGACTGTCAATACTTTCCTCCATTGCAGAACTAGCAGTAAATGTATTGTCTATCGGCAGTTCATTTCTGCTTCAGCATTTCTTGCATGCAGGCATGTACACCAATCAGTAGAAGCTAGACCTGCTACTTTTTTACCGAGAATGTTAAGCAAATACAGTCAAAATTGCAATGGAAACTGTAGTTCTTAGACTACTTTTATTAGGGGAAAGTTAAGCAAATGCAGTCGAAATGGTAACGGAAACTGTAGTTGTTTTTACAAAAACCAGGAAACGTACACATATTTGCAATAGTTTTCTTAAGTCCTACTTCATGTGCCAGAAGTTAGCATACGCCATAGTTCCACATACAAGAACCGTGTATCTGTCGTATAGGAAATGGAATTTTATCTTAATCACATAGGCCCGTCTTGCTGCATATAACTAAGGAGCCTGGTATGAGAGCTCTCCTTGCCGCAACAACCGACTCGGGCCGCATTGCTCTCATTCGCGAAACGTTTCAGCGTTTGGTCCCACCTACCTTCAGAGCTTCTAAGCGTATTTTCCAGTCAACCTTCCCAAAAGTTTTATCTAAAACTACAAATACTATAAATGTAGGTTTGCCTTTTTTCAGTTTATCTTCTAACCTAAGTCGTAAATCTAGTAACAACTCGCATATTCACGTAATACATTTCTCCGGAGCTGAAACGGATCTTCTCTAAGGTCGGCTTCTACCATCTTCCTACGCCTGTGTAATTAATTCGCATCAGTGTTTTGCATGCGTGCCTTGTTACACAAATGGTTCGATAGCAGTCGCACCTGTCAGTACTTGCCTTCTATTGAATTGAAATTATTACACTCATCTTCAAGACTGGTGGATTTTGGCCTGTTTCATATAAAGGGTGCGGCAGAACCGACTAAACAGTTTCTATCGATTACCGCTGGGGCTATGGTAGGGGTAGGCAGTTGCACGTGGTCTGCATTTGTTCAGTCGTTGACCCCATTTCAGTAGACAACATTGTCCGGACCGGTGAACATCGTGGTTTTGCCGTTCACATTTATTATGAAAATAACAGATCTGTGATCGCTACTCAACGAGCTTTTCAGCGACAGTTCAACATTCCACACAACAATGTCGTTCCTAATGCAAACACAATTCGGTCCTGCATTCGGCAGTTGGAGGAAAATGGTAACACACTAAGAATAGATACACGTGGCCGACGCAGATCCATCAGAACGCCAGCAAAGGTGCTGCGGGTTGTAACAGCAGTTCAACAATCACCGCAACGATCTGCTAGACGACATATTGTTACACTGGGGAATTCAAACCGCAGTTTGATAAAGATTCTGCAACGCGATTTGAAGTTCCATCCTTTAAAAATAATGATTGCTGAAGAATTACGTCCAGCAGACTACGCCAACCGTCAAACTCTGTGTGAGCAAATGGTTGCTCAGATCCCACCGAAAGCAGCTTTCTTCAGTAGTGACGAGGTACCTTTTCATCTTAGTGGGTTCGTGAATAAGCAAAACGTCCGCTACTGGTCTGAAAATAACCCGCGAATTATTCATGAAAGACTGCAACATTGTGCCATATCACAATTTGGCGTTGTAGGCCGTTACTTTTTTTGAGGCGCAAATAGTGACCGTGACAGTGAATTCCACGCGTTATGGCTGTCAGCAGTGGCCGAGCTTGTCTAGGCGCTACAGTCTGGAACCGCGCGGCCGCTACGGTCGCAAGTTCGAATCCTGCCTCGGGCATGGATGTGTGTGATGTCCTTAGGTTAGTTAGGTTTAAGTACTTCTAAGTTCTAGGGGATTGATGACCTCAGCAGTTGGACGAGATTGTTGAAGAACACGGACTAGGAAACTTGTGGTTTCGAAAGGAGGGAGCTACTGCTCACACAGATCGAATTTCACTTGACGTTTTGAGAGAAATGTTTCCGGGATGCCTCTTCTCTTTGATGGATGATGTCGGATGACCTCCGCGGTCACAAGATTTCAGCATTTGTGACTACTTTCTTTGGGGATGTCTGAAGGAAAAGGTTTTCAAAAGCCTCCCTCACACACTACCAGAGTTAAAAGAGCGGATTATTTACGAAGTGAATGCCATACCCCGCTATATGTGTGCAAGAACTGCTCGAAGCTTCAGGGATCGTCTACAACAATGTTTTGATGCTAACGTGCGCTATCTTGAGGACATTATTTTAAAAACTAAATGAATGTAAAATGGTATATTGTACTAATTTCTCTATACATTCAGATTTGCTTTTTATTGATCCTCAAAACTGCTTTGTCGGTTCTGCCGCACCCTGTATTTTGCTATCAGTTGCAATTGTTTTGCATCGGATTTCGTCACGTTATGTTCTTCCAAGGATCTCAGTAAGGGAATTTCAGTAACTACTGGGGCACTGTTCCGACAGGGTTTTGCGAAAAAAAATACAACAGCTCTCTGAATTCGTACAGTTGATGAAGCAGTATGTGTGAAGTAGCAGAAGCACTTCTTTCCGCAAATTCTGAAATCACAGAGTTCCGCTGTCGCTAATGACGTTGGCCTATGTACCTATGTACACTGAACTGCCAAAACGTCTGGACCATTGCCCACTGCGAGGTTTTTGCTGTCCAGTGGTGCTGAGAGCACGTGACGCGGTAAGAGAAATATATGAGCGGGGCAGAGACGTATGGGAATCATTCTAGCGACGATAAGTCGTGCAAATGCGGAAATCTGCTGACTTAAGCGACTTTGACAAAAGCCAGATTGTTTTGCATCAGAGCCTGGGAGCGAGCGTCTCGGAAACGGCGAAGCTGGTTCGGTGCTCGAGCACTACTATCGTGAGCATCTATGGCAACTGGTTGTAGAACGTTGAAACCACGAGTAGCTGACAGAAAGTTGGCCGTGTGTACCTCATCACAGAGCCGCTGTCTAAAGCAGAATAGGCCACGGTCTGTGGCAGATCTAACGACACAGTAAAGTGCTGGTGCAGCTACAATTATTTTGGAGCACACCGTTCGGCGGACAGTTGAATATGGTGATCCGCAGCAGAGGACCCCAACGTGTTCCCATGTTAACCCAAAGACATCGTCAATTATGATTACAGAGGACAAGGGATCATCTGGATTGGACCGCGAAGCAATGGAATCGTGTCGCCTGGTTGAATAAATCCCGTTTATTGTTTAACCAGGTCGATGGTCGTGTCCATGAGCACCGTTATCAAGGCGAACTGCTGCTCGAAACACGCAGCGCGTCATGGACGTAGGCTGGTGGGAGCAGTGTTGTGTTATAAGGGACATTGACCTGGGTTCCCATGGGACCTGAGGTAGTAATCGACGGTACGATGGTAGCTGTGGACTACGTGAACATTATTAGGGACCACCTGTAACCCCTTACGCTTGACGTTTTCCTCAGCAGCGATGTCATGTTCCAGCAGTGTAACTGTCCGTGTCGCAAGTCAGTATCGTGCTGTAATGGTTTCAGGGGCATGATAGTGAACTCACGTTGACGCCTTGGCCACCAAATTCAGATTATGTGATCCGAACGACAACCCAACTGGGACGCTATCGGGCGCCATCTCCATGTCCTCAGACCAACTGCTCGTTAAATGACGGTAGTGGCACAAATCTCTGGAAACCTATCAAGTACTTGTCGAATCAATGGCACGTAGAATAATTGCTGAACTGCGTTCCAGAGGTGGACCAACACGCTGTGACGTAGGTGGTCGTAATGTTGTGGCCCATCAGCGTGGACCTGAAAGGCTGTAACATGTTGCCACACACATAGAGCACAAGTCGGTACGTGGTTCACACATATCGACGGGGTTCCTGATGCCCGCTTCGTCAGTAAAAAGCTGGCGGCGGCAGGCGGCGGAAAAAGCGCCCGCACTGTGCGTCCCTTGTGCGGCCGCTTCCCTTAGATGGCGCTGCGCCGCGCGCCGACCCGGATCCCGCCGGCCCTGGCTGGGCGCGCTTCTTGCGCGGGGCGGCTCCACGGCTCCCGGTTCTCGGCGCTCGCCACCCGGCGTCCCCAAGGCCGCGCCCGCGCCCGCGCCCGCTCAATGGGTGCACGCCCATTCATCCGGCGAGGCTCGCCATTGAGCACGCGTGTCGCACTTGCACGTCCGCCGGTCGGCCAGGCTCCAGTCGGGAGAGAGCCCTGCACCAAACAGCCATCTCAGAACGGGACAGCGCGACTGTAGTAATTCTATTGACAGCTTCGTTGCAACACATTTTACTTGACTGCATTTTGCATTTGGACAAGAGTCCACTACTTCCACACCTCCATCACTACTCTAAAATTCACTCTTCCGCGCCCAGAAGACGGTTTCACGAACCACCTTCAGACTACAGGCAAATCTACAATTTGACATATAATATATAGACTATATGACATATGGACAACCATCAGCTGTAAATGGAATGACAACAATGAACATTTGTGCCGGACCGGGCCTCGAACCCGTATTTCCGGTGTATCGTGAACGGTCGCCTTACAATTAGGCTATATGAGCACTATTCACCGCCAGCCCAAACTTCCATATGTCGTCAACCATTTGCGAACGCCCTGAACGAGTACATTCATTATGCGTATTCCCGTATTTTAATTTACAGTCGTTTGCCCACTGTCGGCGGGTAAATGCGATATTCCAGTGCCTGTATTGTTCAGAACGCATGCGTGCCCCAAGGAACTTCGCATCGTATTTGTAATGAACACAGGCACTCCAATATCCTACCGTCAGATTATTTCTCTACCGTTTCACTCTCAACAGCGCGTCGCATAAATGAATACTTAAATTCTTCTCTAAGAACTCTGATTGCTTTTAGGTTATTATGATGATCATGTCTCCTTATGTAAGATGCCGACAAAATATATTTTCACATTCAAAAGAGGAAGCTGGTGATTGAAATTTCGTAAAAAGATTTCCCCGCAATGAAAATCGGCTTTGTTTTAATGACTGCCACCCCAACTTGCTTATCATATCTCTGACACCTTCTGCCCTCTGTCTAGATAATACGAAAAGAAGTGTCCTTCTCTGCAGTTTTTCGAGATTCTCTGTCAATCCTATCTGGTTAGGATCCTATACCGCACAGTAATCAGACGGCGGATAAGCGAAGTGCAAGCAGTCTCTTCAGCAGGAGGGTAGCATCTTCTAAATGATCAATCAATAAATAGCAATCTTCGGTTTGTTTTGCCCGTAACATTATCTGTAATCGTTCGAATTTAAGTTGCTCGTAATTGTAGTCTTTAAGCATTAAGCTGAATCGACTGCCTTTAAATTTATGTGATTTATCATGCAACCGAAGTTTCATTGATTTGGTTCAAATGGCTCTGTGCACTATGGGACTTAACTGCTGTGCTCATCAGTCCCCTAGAACTTAGAACTACTTAAACCTAACTAATCTAAGGACATCACACACATCCATGCCTGAAGCAGGATTCGAACCTGTGACCGTAGCGGTCGCGCGGTTCCAGACTGTAGCGCCCAGAACCGCTCGGCCACTTCGGCCGGCTTTAACTGATTTCTTTTCGTACTCATGTGAATGACCCAACGCTTTTCCTAATTCAGAGACAACTGCCACTTTTCGCACCATACAGACGTCGCGTCTATATCATTTTGCAATTGCTTTTGATCTTCGGATGACTTTACTACACGATAAATAACAGCATCATCTGCAATCGCTATAAGAGGGCTTGTCAGATTCTCTCCTAGATCGTTTACATAAACTACGAATAGCAGGCGGTCTATAACTCTTTCTAGGGGAACATCAGTTATCATTTGTGTTTCATTCGATGATTTTCTATCGACTACTGCGTACTGTGTGACCTTTCTGTCAGGAAATCACGAATCCAGTCGCACAACTGAAGCGATACCCTGTAGACACGCAATTTGATTAGAAGTCTCTTGTAAGAAACAGTAACAAAGGTCTTCTGGAAATCTTGAACAATTTGAGATCCCCCATCGATATGGGTCAGTGCTTCTTGCGAATGAAGAGCGAGTTGTGTTTCACAAGAATGATATTTTCTGGATGAGTGCTGCATATGTGTCAATAGTCTACCTTTTCTGGTTTTCGAGTTGTCTCCTGCTCTAAATAACATTGAAATTATGATGTACCTTGCATGATCGCACTCCTTATATTTCCTTTAGTTACATTTTAAAATATTCGGGTGATTCATGCATTGCAGTATTTTATCGACCATTACAACGCAGTCTTGGGACACCGTCATACCGCGACAGGAGGGAGCTTGAGCAGCGTCTACACCGATGAGTGAAAACGTTGTGGGCGCTGCCCGCCGCGAGAATGAATGGCACCAGCTACCGTTTGCGTACAATAATACACGGTGTCCCAGGAGAATTGGTCGTTATTCGAGGATATGACTGGAACGATAATGTGAAGCAAAACACTTCACGTGAACATACGGCGGGTTCGAAAAGTCTCTTCGCAGTGCCGTATGATTGTTAGCCGCGGCCACCGTATGCCGCCGTATGAAACTCACTCAAATACAAGTTATTAATTTATTGAAAATTCATTTTTACTTACAAATTTTCACATTAAATGTTGAGAGTGTCCCCCCTGTTCTTGAATACACAAGCTGTAATATTTCTTCTGTAACAGAAGCAGTGAAAGTGGATATTGCAGTTTTCAATTCATCGATGGATTTTGGACAGTTTTTGTAGACAGTTGCTTTCGCTGCACCCCAGAAGAAAAAGTCAGGTGGTGTTAGGTCAGGCGATTGTGGAGGCCAAAGTCTCTGTGAAATTACGCGATCACCAAAAACATCAGCAAGAACTGTCATTGAAACGCGAGCTGTATGCGCGGTTCCACTTATGATACGTCCCCTTAGAAAAATTATTGAATTGCTGTGCTGGTATACAACTTACGTTATTTGATTTTCAAACAGCTGAGCAAAACTGAACTTACTCAGACGTTTCTCTCTTTACTTATTCTGATCATCACTAAACTGACACACAATATTTTTGGCGCAACGCAATCTGACTTTCAAAAATCCCTACAAAAGAATGGCCCTGACTAACAATAACGTATACCTTTCATGAATCACTTACCTCACAAAAATATTCATTACTCGAACTACTGCAATACAGCGAGCGCCAATACTGCCAGCTAAATAAAAGACTGTAACTACTGTAGTCACTAATTACTGATAGGCGTAGTTAGCGAATGAAAGATTTTGATAGACAACAAACAATGTAGTTACCTTAACAGTGTTCAAAAGTCGTAATATATATCAGTTCATGACATCCAGTCTTACAAATTTACTGTCTCTGATGGACACACGTCCAGATCATCCGCTCTCAAAACTCCGCAATCTCTCTCCCCACATCCACCACTGCTGGTGGCTCACCTCCAACTGCGCAACGCTACGCGCTGTTAACAGCCAACTGCCCAACACTACAATAGCGACTATTCCAACAATGCCACCCAGCCACAGACTGAGCACAGCCAGTGATTTTCATACAGAGCGCTACGTGGCGTTACCAATAAAAAAACCTAAGCAGTTTACTTACACACTATCTTGTTGAAAACGACCGTTCAGTTTTTGACTTAACACAAGTTCTCCTATGAATGGGTACAGAATATCACTGCAGTATCGTTGTGCGTTTATTGTTTCGTTGGAAAATATGGGACCCATAATCCGACGTCTAGAAATTGCAATCCAAACTCCTATTTTCGCAGAATGAAGTGGTTCCTCATGAATACACAATGGATTTGCAGTACTCCACATACGAGAATTTTGAGAGTTCATGTACCGGGATACATGAAACCACGCCTCACCAAGGAAAAACGTTTCATTAAGAATATCCCTTCCATTTTGCTGAACGAAATTTTTGAACCATTGACAATAATTCAGTCTCTTGCCATGATCAGTATTTTTTAATTCACAACTGTCACTTTGTGAGGGAAAAGTTCTAATTTTTTTCGACTTCCTGGGTGAGTTTTTCTTGCTGACTTGTTCGGACTCATGGACATTTTGTCGGAAATATCGAGTAATTTATCCTGAGACAAAGCGCTAGGACGACCACTTCTCAGTGCATCTGTCACTGAACAGTACTTCGAAATTTGTTAATCAAATCTCGCACTGTAACACGATGTAGGAATATTGTCTCCGAGAAAACTGAACTAAGTGTCTTACGAACTGAAACTGTGCATTTACCGCCAGCTTTGAACACTTGTTCGACTAAGAACACACGTTCTTCAATGGTTGGTATTTTAACAGTGACAAAAACAAAACAGACGAACAAATGACCTAAACTTAAACGTTCACGTCAACACGTAACGACACACACCAACGATACTACCGACGATGACCGAGATAAGCGAAACAGTGGAATGTTGAGAGAGTCCACTTGAAGGGAAGTAACCCAGGCAGGCGAACAATCACACGGCACGCACGGCTAACAACCATGCGGCACTGAGGAGAAACTTTCTGAACGCCCCGTATATGCCCTATTTCTTATGGTTTCCGAGACAGAACACATTTTTCTTTGTTCAGTTATTTATTTTCTGTGTTGCTCAGTACACTGTCAGGTTATCACATGCACACACGTGCAGCAATTAGCAAACACAACATAAATTTTACAAAGTATCAGTTGAAAGACACGTGTTTTTAACACAGCCACCTCTAAGCGTTGTCGTGCACGTCACTATAAGCTGTTGACCAGTTCACAATAAATGTTCAAACATCACACCGTCAACATCAGTGCACTTCTACTCTCTTGGAAGAAGATGTTGTGTTGCTGGCCTGAGTACGTCTGCATGTTCCCTAATGAGGGCTGCAGTGTTCATGATGCGACCAAGTACTGCAGACCGTGTATTCACCTTTCGATTGTGCACCTCAGACTTCATCCAACCCACAAACAGAAATACAATGGCGTAAGGTCTGGAGATCTTGGTGCCCAGTTAATTATACTACCACGACCCGTCCAGCTACTCGGGTAATTACTGCTGAGATGTTCCTTCACACATGCATTAAAATGTGGAGTGCCTCCGTCGTACCGGAAGCGCAGGGTACTTTCTTTATATGAGTCAGTGTAAACGGAAAACTATTTATTGTATGAGTACGAGACTTTGTAGCACTGGTGTTCGGAATGTACGCGGCAGGATTTGCGTTGTTAATAGTCTGTCACGACTTGCCGTTAGGAGCAGATACTGCTACGGCGATGTGGGGCTGAAACACAAGTATCAGTGTGCATTACAGTTGCAGACGTGTAACATGTGTCTGGAAAAGATGTGCAGGGCTTTACTCGTAAAGCTGTTTATTCAAAACAACAGCTACGGTGCAAGTTGGAATTAGCTGGCGGTTGGGAATGGCTCTTGGAACAGGCCGACTGCCAGAAGCGGCACAAATTGTTGAAGAAGCCACTTCTGTCATGGTTGAGAATGCTGGACGGAATGTGTCATCTTTAAGTAGTGCAGGATCTCTACACGACAGCGGAACTTTCAATGGTTCACTGTTCGAAGAGTGCTGTGAATAATTAGTGTGAACTGATATCTCTAGTGTGGTTCCAGGTTGTCACGGATACAGCTGTTAGTCACACTGAGCAACGTTTGTAACCTGGAACGTAAACATAGTAAGCAGTTAACAAATCTTACCCTGCCATTTGGAAATTAAAATGCGTTTCCTTCACTGGTTTGCTCATTATTTCTCTTCCGCATCTCCTCACAAATGTTTCCACTAAGTACATTTTCTTACTATCACTCGTTTTCCGTGGGGCCCCTCTCAAGTAGTGTAAGTGTACTTATAACCACCCAGTACATTGCAATCCACTTGATACTGAAAGTGTTCAACAACGAGTTCTCCAACAAAAAAGAAACAAAAAAGAAAATGCAAATAATTTGGTGCCGTCATTTGCTCTTCTGAAATGACGGGATCCATCAATATGTTACCGATCGTGCCGCACCAGACATTGATCGAAAAACGAATCTGGAAATACTTTCCACTGCAGTGTGTCGATTTTCCTGCGAAGATCGATGATTATCACATGTGTTGTTGATTCCATAGCGTGTAAACGCGACTGCATCAGTGAATAGTAGTAACGACAAATGACGACTGAAATTTTATCCAGTGACAAAATCCAAGTCGTAACAACAAATGACGACTGAAATTTTATCCAGTGACAAAATTCAAGTCGTTTGTCGTTGTTCGCCATACAGGTGTTCGTGGGACACTGACGCGTGCAGAAAGTCGCCGCTGCATTATTTTAACATTGTGCTGCAGTTTTAGCATAGGTTGTTGAACTACAC